>NC_134050.1:19346626-19667064 GCF_965140245.1 Athene noctua
GGTTCCATCCTCCTACTGTGTAACTGAAAATACAACTTCTCAGAAACCAGCCAGCCACATCTTCAGCATTCAAGCTCACCCTCACAAGGAATATACTAGTCCTTAGCATCTACCTCCAAGACCATCAAGGTGTTCATGAGAACGGGGAACCTGCACCAGGGCCCTGCCTCTGGTTTTCAGCCCGGAGGTGTGTCAGCTCTGCAGGAGAGCCCCCAGGGGAAACTTCCAGGACCATCAGACCCATTTCTTGTGTTTCCACTGGCGAAGCAGCAGTGGAGATACTAAAATAGACATGGTGGTCCTGAGGTATGTTCTGAATGCAAGTGTATGTGGCACAATATAAAAGTTTTATTGGCACTTGTTAAGGCTGACGTACATAACTCAGTGTGGATGTAAAACTTTAGCCAATAAAATTTGTGGCCATAAACTTTTGCTAATAAAAGCCTTCTATGCTTTATCATGAAATATTTTCTCATTCTCTAATTGCATAGAAATACAGTAATATGGGATGATGAACACATAGATACAGGCTTTAGGTTAGTATGAGATGCTTCTAACTGTGGTAAATCACAAGATATAAACCTGTCCAAATCTGACTGGCAGTAAGTTAGGAAGGTTTAAAACTTATCATGGCCAGCAGGTCTATGATTACCACATGGGAGTTGTTGCCTGCTGTGTAATTAGCTTGTCCTCACCAAGCTAGCCCATGGCTTACAGGCATTTTGAAATGGTGTAAAACACCCTAGAGAAGGACGACTGCCGCTGATGGAAAAGCACTCTCCATTGCAACGTACAGGTCAGGAGAGCCCCGTTAGCCCTTTGTGCAGAAACAAATGCCTTCAGAACTGAAGAACCTGGTTTACATCCTGCTGCCTCCACTTGGTGCTTTATGCGCACAGCTGGCTAATGACCATGTTGTATTATGTATAAAGCCATTTACTGTGATATGCTCGTGTTGTTAATAGGCTGTAGAGTATTTGTGCTCTGTTTAAGGGGCAACTCTGGAAACATTAATGCTGGATGGTATGATAACAATGGCAATTCCAGTCCAGACAGCAAGAAGAAATCCACAAAGTGGCCAAACATTTCCATCTGCTCAGTGAGCAGAGACTTGCATGCTTCAATTTATGCCTTCTGCTGTGAGCTGCCACCACAGTGAGCAAGGAATCCTCCTTGCATTCGTAGGAGCCGTGTTGCTGGACACTGCTAGCGATGCTTCCCTTGGGTGGCCTCCATGCTCCTTGTCCCTCAGTCCACGCACGAGGCTTTTAGGCTGTTCTGACTAGTCCTAATCCCTCTGACTAGTCCTAATCCCTTTGCAGCTTCCCCCAGAGAAGATGCTGAATACAAGGAACCCACTGCTACACCAGAAGAAACCAGTGGTCCGAACGGATGAACGAGGTTTGAGAATTTGGTGCTGATAATTGCACTCTCTTCTGAAATCATCAACTTATCACACACCTTTTGAAAGTGTAAATCAGCAAAGAAACCTTTGCTTCATTCTGTCCTGCATAGTTAAATCATCTCTGGTCTCCTCACCCTAAGAGGCCCTCTTCTGCTCAATATAAAAGCAATTATGTTCAAAAAGTAATGTAAGCCTGTTACCTTCTCAGTACGACTTGTAATTGCAACCAACTTCTTTCCCCCTTTTTTTACTGGTTTTCTACTTGCACTGATGCATCTCTGGAGTATTTGGCTTGAAGAGCCTATTAGAGACTTAAAAATATTGAAAAGCACCATAAAGGCACCTTAGAGAAAGCCCCTAGTGACCTTATTCCTTAAGATTCAAAAAAATTACAGTTGATACTTTAGATGTGTGGATCCCTGTGCATCTCCATCAAAACATGATACTTTAGATGTGTGGATCCCTGTGCATCTCCATCAAAACACAGATGCAGCGCACAGTTTTGTTGCTCGCAGTTAACATCTGAGTGAGAGTTCCAGGTCATTAACCTGTTAGTATCAAGCGGCATAGAATGAACTGCACTTGATAAAATTTCCCAGCTACTTCCTCACCTTCTCCCTTTCCATCTTCTTCCTGAGCAGGATTTCTCTCCAGAATGAACATAACAGTGATGGAGGAGCTCTGGCTCCCTGGGGCTGCCAGTCTGCTACACCACTGATGCTACAAGGATGACTCAGCTCACCTTCCTGTTTTCTACCTTAACAGAGAATGCCCACAGCGTCTCTAGACTCCTTCAGCACTTCACCTCTGCTGGTGCTGAGGGATGCTGAAACTCGCACCACAATATGGAAATGAAACATTGCATTGGGTGACTAACATCAAGGCTTAGTTTATGCAAAATGCTTAAGTTCCTTACTCACATTTTAACGAACCAGTAGTGTTTCCTGAGGTGCTCAGATACTGCCAGATGCCCAGGTAGTGTACCTGGGCAGCCTTGTCACCCCTTGCTGTACTGCATCCTCGACACCACTTGTTTACAGCACTGACAAGGTCAAAGACTGACTGCAATGATCATTGCAATGTGCTGCACACAAAGGCCATTCAACAATTTTCAGCTCATTCAGAGGGAATCACCTGTTAATGTGTCTGCAGAGTCTCCATTACACCTTCAGGTCCCTGGGTCTGCGTAGACTTCCAGATAATTGTGCTCACTTGGATTAATTTGTTCCATAATTCTTCTGTTGGCTTGGGCTGCTGATACATCCACCTTGTTAATGAAAACTTTACAGATCATCCTCCCCTGCTGTAGTTCTGCAGAAGCAGGAATGGGTTTATGGGCTAGACTCAGATAACGGAGTGGGAGATACAGCACACTGCAGCCTGAATCACTGTTTTGCAGGTTTGCCACAAAGACTATTTTCTCAGGCAACTATGAACAGAGAAAGAATGCCTGGCATGTGTTAATCCTTATCAGGGGAAGACAGACTTAAATGTGTTTGTTTATAACAGTGTTAAAGTCTGCTAATGTATTTTAATAAGTAGGTAAGAGGCCCTCAAAAAATCTAGTTTTCCTTTGATGGAAAGAAGAGGAGAGAATCTAAATTAAAATACATATGTTTTCATACACAGAAAGTAACAGAGTGTGAAGAGTTGTGATAATTTTCTCTGAATAACATCCATAGAAGCAGGCTACATTTTATGATGTTACTCTTGCTCTGAGGGTAGGGGAAACGTTATCATTTTGTGTGGTGTCGTGAGCAGTTTTTCTGTAAAGTTTTCTCCCTCACCGATCCTAACCTATGTAAGCATCACTGTGAGGTTGCACTTGTAATCAGGACACAAAGGGCATTCATTAATGGGCAAGAAGTTAATACACAACAGGTGAAATCTGGAGGGTGTACACAGCATTTGGTTTTGACATACGTTTTGCATCTCTCATTATACTTACACACACTGATGACAATAATGGCACTGATGCTTACATATACTTTTAGGCTATGGCAATTCATCCCTAAAGAAATTAAGATCAATACTTCAGTTAAAAGTAAACTCTATTACAAGATTTGTCAGGAGAGTCTAAAGCCATTGTTCTTTGCAACGTTTTATTTATGAAAGTGTTCTGGTGAAGTAGATTGATTTTCTTGGCTCCATATTTTAGTATCTCACCTGCCTGGAAGTAGAGATTGCTAGTACATTGATTAATGAATTGCAAGTTTCTCCAGTTACACTGCTGTTCACTAAGCACTTCTCTCTATTCCCTGCTGATAAGGCCCAAAGGTCCCCTCAAGTGAATCACAAAGTGTTCCTACACAGACTTTGCCCTCACAGGACTCTTTTCTTCTCTCTCTTCCATCAGTGACTAAGAAATACCAATTGTGAAGTCTCTATGCAGGCTAGTCCAACTTCTGCAGGACACCAGACTGATGCAAAAGCTTGTCTAGAAACAATATTGAGAATCTGCCAAGTGCTAGAATAAATAACTGACGAAATGCAAAACTGTTGATTCCAATATTTTTGAGCTTTTGCCTTTATTGTTAAATTGCAACCATAAAGACAATCACCATAAAATTTATTGGGGTAGTTACCAGTCATTTAGTTTTCTATGTACATATTGTAGATTCAGAATGGTTTTGACAGCAATGGCTGGTTCTGCCTGAGGGACACCACAAGTACCAGGATTATGACACTCTGTAATGCCCAATGCCGATTATTGCACAAGAGAGACAGCTTTTTTACCATGCATGAAATGTTTTATACAGCCATGGCCAGAAAAGTTGCTTTATATTCTGCTATAAATATGAAGAAAATATCACTTGGAGAATCTTCTAAGATATAGTTACATGAGCTGAAGCAGCCATTTTGAAAGAGCCATCTGTAAATAGAGGTTGTGACTTACTTGGCTGGTACATGGCCACTTGATCTTCCAGCAGGCTACTGCAAGAGCAGATTAGAACTAGAGGAAGAACAGGCAGTCTATAAAATACATCAGTGTTATGGTAGACATTGTTCTACAAGTCCCCAGAAGACAGTAGCATCTCATATGAGCTATCATATTATTTTATTGTACTTGACATGATACTGCTACTAGTTTTCCAAAGTAAAGAATATTTGTAATTTAGGATGCTCCATAAGTAGAACTTTGTGCAAACAACAAACTAGGTCAGGTCATCAGACTCAGACTGAATGACATGCTTAATGCACTGTTTGTCCTATTCTTTTGAAATTAAATATTTATTTAACTGACAGATAATAGAGTTTTGCTTTGCTTTGATCTTATTTGGAACATAGAAGATGCACACAGTGAAGACACAGTGAAAGGATGCCAGAGTAAATTAGTATATCCTGAAACATTAAAATATATGCCCTTAAAATTTGATTTTTCCAAGGCAAACCGATCTTGCCCTCTCCCTCTGTATATTTTATTTACATAGAATAGCTATTATTTATTTTCAGCAAAACACTGTGCTAACATCAAGTTATAGTGTGTATACATATATATGTACACGTACATATACCTTCACTCTAGAATACTTTAATTGTGCTGAGATCCACTGCAGCAGGCACCCAAGTCTCTTCTCCGTTGACCCATACTCTATTTAGTTACTGTCAGCAGCTCCCCTTCTCCATCAGTGACCCAGAAAATTAGACAAACAGGTCACACATGCGGAAGTGCTGGAGGAACTAATAGTTTAGGAAAGAAATGACTCCTGGGGAACACAATCACAGTCTATAAATATCTTCAAGGCAATAACATAGATGTAAAATGAAAGATGGGAATTACTTGCTCTCAGAAGTTGGTAGGTAAGTTGGCAGTGTAAGTTAAGGAAAAGAGTAACTGGTAAGTGAATAGTGTCTCCAGGGAAGTTGGCTAGGAAGCATTAAATCAGATACTAGTGGCAAAGATGCATTGAGCAGACCTGCAAGATCCCTGGAGCTAGACTAGATGTTTCTAAGGTGTCTGTTCTGGTGCTGCTTTTGCTATCAATGACATTAGGGTAAGCCCTAGACAGAGAAAATCTTACATTCACCCAACTAAATGTGGCTGCTTAAAGTAGAATTATCTGTAAGCAGGTGTTTCATTGACTCGGCACCTGCCATCTACTTCCTAATAGTGACAGCTTTTATGACGTGCTAATGTAGACGGTACTACACAACATCGATCCAAATTCATAGGTGCTAATTATACTATTAATAACATTGAACCTATCTGCTGCTAATCTTATTGATATAATAGTATTATTAATTCCATCAGGCGTCAGCAGTGATGTTGAATGACACTGTGTACAATCAACTCCCTGAATGACTCATTAGGCTCAGAGAAATATGAGCTCCTTACATAGCCGCACCTGGCCCGCCTGAGGCATTAATGGCTCAGATGTCTTTATTTCCTGTCAAACAAATAGCCAGTGAAGTGCAGTGACATATTTTTATTAAATTAAAACAAACCAGAAAACCCCCCAGCACACGAAAGCTAGGACTGCAAAGCCAGACAATACCAGGTTGCCTGTCGCACATCAGGTCTCTTTCCAGTGCATGTGCATTGGGGTGCACTGCCAAAACCCATGTTTCCACAGGAATTATGGCTCATTTAGTGACTCTGTATAGTTACTTGGTATTTCTTCTCAACCTCCATTTTCCGTACATCGCACCACATCTTATTTCTGTACACCCATTAACCCTATACCGATAGCAGCACACTTACAGGCCTTTCTTTGTTACACTAACTAGCATCAGAAAATTTCTCATTTTGCCTCAATATTCCCACAACATTTGGCATTGTTACAATCTTTTTTGGCAGACATGAAACTAGTCTAGCCACGAGTAAAGCTGAAGCAGCTAAAACTCCACATTTAAGGAACAAACTTGAGATCCCAAAAGTGTGATTTTCCAATATACTTCTCATTTTTATGGCACCCCATACATGCAGAGCACAGATCCAAGCAGCCACGCTTGCAGCTGGGAACACTCAGCATTTATGCAAATCTGGCCTAACATACATCCTACCAAGTACCCTCATAATTAGGAATGTGCAAACTGTGGCTCAGAGTATTTTGGCATTGCACAGACTGATGCATTGCCTGTCAGCAATCCCTGGCCATATTCACTGTGTAGTTTCCAAACAAGATAAGGGCTCAACGAAGATCAGACTCATTCCCTGCACAACCTTGCAACTGTGCATCCTGTGTGAGAAGGGCACTCCATGGAACAAAAAAGTATGTGAGCACCTAGTTAAAGATTATATCATAGTGCATCACCACAAAGAGCATGAACTAAGACTGCAACGACAACTAACCAGAATTCCTGTGTCTGCTACCTGTTAACTTCCTAAAAGACTGCCACTTTTGAAAATAGCAAAATAAGCATACTTTCCTAGGTAATAATTTAAGAAACATCCTCCTTAGAATTACAAAATCACTGTCCTGCAGTTTCCTACAATTCTTCAGAAATCCTCAAACATTGGATACCATGGCAAACACGTGAGGATGTCTGGGTTTAGCAATAACCACAGAGTGCCTCCTATTACCTATTTAAAAATTCAGAGATGAGTATGAACTAGCTCACCCAGCCAGTGCTTTACTCCAGACCTGCAACCATTCTCTCCCACTACCACATAATGAAGAGATCAAAAAATTCTTGGCACAGAAATTTTTTGCTCAATGTCAGTATTAAATCTGGCATACTATGTCTCTGTTTCATTGCTGATTCCAACCATGTGTTATCATTGCAGAAATTATGCTTAAAGTTTTGGGTAAGTCAATTTGAGCAGCAGTTAGTTTTTCTATCTGCTAAACCTTTAAATATTTGATTTGCAAAGGGGTATGATTTTTCATCCCAACTATTATCCCAATGATTTCACCTATTTTTTAATAAGTTATAGATATCTTTTGGAAGATAGCCTTACCAAGCATCACGCAAGTGCAGTGTTTATGTTTATGGACTTATGATAGTGTTGTTTTATATTTCTGTCCTTACTATACTTTACTCCCTACATTCATTCTAGAAGAAACAGACCAACCAGTTAAAGCCTCACCTGAGCCTGCTGCTAAGAACCCTTGCTCTAGGCATAGAGGAAAGCAGAAAATTCTCCCAGCCTCACTCCTGATGAGGTTTTATGGCTCTATTTCTGCATGCTTCACTTCACTCTTCACTTAACACCTCACTGAGCCAGCAGTGTGCCCAGGGGGCCAAGAAGGCCAATGGCATCCTGGCTTATATCAGCAATAGTGTGGCCAGCAGGGACAGGGAAAGGATCTGAGCCCTGGGCTCGGCACTGGGGAGGCCACCCCTCGATGAGTGGGTTCAGTTTTGGGCCCCTCACCCCAAAAAGGCCATTGAATGACTCGAGCGTGTCCAGAGAACGGCAACGGAGCTGGGGCAGGGTCTGGAGCACAGGTCTGATGGGGAGCAGCTGAGGAAACAGGGGGGGTTCAGGGCAGGGTCAGGCTGGCTCTGAGGAAGGATTTCTGTGCAGAAGGGGCTGTTGGGTGTTGGAATGGGCTGCCCAGGGCAGGGGGGGAGTCCCCGGGATCCCTGGAGGGGTTGAAGAGTCGGGCTGAGCCAGCGCTGAGGGATCTGGTGGAGTTAGGAACGGTCAGGGTGAGGTTCATGGTTGGACTGGAGGCGCTTCAAGGGCTTTTCCAACTGAGGTGATTCTGTGACTCCCAAGCTCAGCACAGGCCGCCTTCTTGGGGCAGTAATTTTGCCCAGACTGCTGAGAGCCTTGAGTTGGCTCTAACCAAAATAAACAGTCACTATTCAACATGACTAAAGTGAGAGACTGTCTGCAGAAATAGTAACTAAGCAAAGAATTCAGTGGTTCTAATAGATAACTATTAGATGACAACCTGTGAGAACACCAAACTTACAAAAAGGGCAACTTCAGCCCTGAAGAGGGTAAGACCCAGGGAAGTAACTCCTGGCTCTGTGTGTGCAGCACTGGAAAGATCATTATTAGACTCATGTGTGCAGTTCTGGTACTTAAGTACCAAAGTGGCTGTGGGCATCTTAAAGGAAGTGCAAAGGAGGATTGTATAAGTGTCCCAGGAACTGACAAATTCATCCTGACAAGGACTAAGCAGCTTTTGATATATTTAGGCTATTGTAGAGTAAACCTAAAGGTAGTGTGAACACCATGAAACACCGTTTTCATAGAAAAGAGATCAGATAGCATAGCCTTGCTAATCCTGCTGACAATAGCATAGCAAGATCCACCGACTGGAAGCTAAAGCGAGACACATTTAACCTTGAAATAAGGCAAAAATTCTTAGGGAAGTATAATTAGTATTAAAAATGGTTACCACGAGAGGTGATAGGCTTGCCTGGATCTAGAGACTTTAAAATATATATTTTAATACTTCTTCTAGGAGAAATTTTATGGCTTAGATAGCTGGGAAAGAAGAGAAGGAAATAGGCCTAAAGGTTCCGGGAGAACCCTCCTGACCCTGACCTCTATAAATACTCTCCAAAAAGTGGACCACATTTACTTCCACTGTCCTCATCCTGTAGCTCTGTATTGCAGCATGGGCCAAGTCAAACCTCACTGCACAGCCTTGGTGCCCTGTGGCCGGAATCAGAAGGACTTTTCCACCAATGCATACTTGACCAGGCATGCTGTGGCATTCCCTTGTCCAAATATATCTTCCTTCTCCGTGGCATCAGAGCAGCTGCAGTGAGAGCTGCTGGGCACTGGCTAGAGAGCTGGTGCTATGCTATATGGACTCCTTTGTCCTGGGGACTGGCTGGTGAGTGTTACTTGGACACTGAAGAGCATGCAGATCACTTGATGTAAAGTTGAAAAGGAATTTTCTGAGGGCCTCGGGAGATTTTTTTTGCTTATCTCCCTTGCATAGTGCATACCTTGCCTGCTAGAATCATGTGGACATATTTCAATTAATATATTTCTCATCTCTGCTGCTCTCTGCCAGGAGTATAATTTAATGTCCTGAGAAAAGCAACTCCTCAGACTACCTGGTCTTTGGCCTTAATATAGGGAACCCTTGTTGAGCAGCTGAGTACAAATTTATTTACCATAATATTTATTGTCTCCTTTTCCTTTAGTGTTCTTAAGAACATAAGTAAAACTCAATTTACTGTACAGACAGCATGAAAAGCAGGCAACAGATTGGGCTGAGTAGAATCACTGTTTCACAATTCAATTTATCCACCTCCTTTCGGGTATTTTATTTGTTTTCTCTATTAACAAAGTGTGTAGGAAGAGCAAGGAGCAGTTATTCAGGTCTGATGTACCAATCACACAAGTCCGGAAGGGATATCTGTTTCTGCAGGCTGACAGTCCTTTTTTCCTCCTAAGTTGTAGTCGTGGCCTACAGAGTGAAACACTGTGACCTTTCTGCTCTACCTGCGGGGCTGTTCATGCCGTCTGGCTTGAGGCACGCAAGTGCTGAAATTTAGTCTTGTAATCATGTATGTACATCTACCATGATTAACCCCAGTCTGCCTGTATAAAATCATCTCATGTTAATTAGCACATGTGTGTGTGCGCATGTGTATATTTATGTATATACATGCAGGCACGGGCACGAGCTTTGGACTCTTGGCCAGAGCATTGTAGTTCACACCAAGCCAAAGATAAGCTTAAAGCTATCCCAGACAGGTTAAGTGCAGCCAAAACCAGACTGTACATATTAAGGGTTCAATTTTTATTTTTTATTCAGGATCTCAGTGTCTCTTTCATACACACTTTCTGGAGCTGCCAAACTTTCCTGATAAGGGTTCTTATCAGGAGATTATTCTGTATCATCATTTCCCTTGTGACTGACTGACTGGCAACATTTCCCCTAAGAAGTGTTGCAGCACCAGGAACACTTTCACCTGCGGAGACCCCAGAGAGTTGCCGTTGCAAAGCTGACACTTCCACAGTGTGGAAGAGCAGGCTGAACTCATCACTGGCACAGTACTTGAACCAAAAAGAAGAGACAAACAGCTTTTCAGGAAATCCTGGCTCAAAACATCCAAATCCTGCTTCAATAAAAAAATGAATCTGAGAGAAAAAACACAAGGTGTGGGTGATGAAAAGATAAACTAGAATGCTAAAAAGCTTAAGCATTCAGGGTCACCTCCAGCCACAGAAGATACTGTATTTTTTCATTCTTAAAGTACAACTGTAGATATGAGAGGCAAAACCCAGGAGATACAAGTAAGGTTGGATTCTGATTTCTGTATTTGGAGGCCTTCACTGAGACCTTTCACCTGGGACAGCTTCTCTCCTACAAGCCTAGGAACCGAAGTATTTTTCCTTTTTCAAGTCGTTGAGCACTTTCAATGGAGTCTTGCTCTCTGAGACGCTCAAAGGCTCTCTCCAGTCCCACTGCTCCATGCATACTTTAAAGCATCCCTTTTCATGTCCGCCCATGATCTGCTAGACTTCACTCCTTCATTCCCATTATTGATATTCATGCCATTTATACCTCCACCGGTTTGATTCTCGTGGAGACGCAGTCCAGTTCTTCCACGCACACCAGATGAGGTCTGGTGATGTAGTTCACTTAGAATGAGAACAAGGTCACACTTACCAGGGAACCATTTCAATGGACAAAGTACTATTCTAGCCCTCAAATACTGCCAAACACATCACGTGAAAAAACAAATAGAAAAAAGGGCATATTTAAAATTCCAGTGCTATGAGATAGCAGTAGCAAGTGGACAATCAGACAGTTGTTAGTCAAGTCACAGAGCAGAAGCTGTTTTGCACAGGCAAGCACAACACCAATAGGGCAGTTCACCCACACCTCTGGTTTCACAAAAGTTTTATCTCCATTCTACCAAAATATTAAAATTACATCAGGGACAAAACTTGTTCTAATCCACTTGTGTCTCCCCTTTCCAGAGGAAAAGAGCACCATCATAGATGATTATCAGCACGTCCCCAAAGAACAACCGCATCCCCTGGGGTTCAGCTGTCTGAGACCCAATACCTGGCATGCTGCAGAACAGCCATGAGAAACTGGCTCAGCTTTATTGTAAAAAAAATGGTTATTGAGTTGTGAGACAACCTGTAAACTAAAGCCAAGCAAGACACAAACGTAGGCAGAAATTAAACCACTGAGATAGTACCAGTCAGTGACTCAAGGGAAAACCAGACACAAGAAGCTATAAAGCTCTAATAAAAAAAACGGAGAATCAGAGACAACAATTCAACACAAATGGTCAAGGATCAGCTTGACTGAAGGAGCAGCAGAGGCCAGCCCTTTCCCACCTGACTGACGAGTAACTGGCAGTTAACCCACCACCCATCAGGTCTCTGCATCTGCAATGGAAAACACCTTAATATTCTGCTAGCCTGGCAGCACTTCTGTCCTAGCTGACCACTGTATGCATTAGTCAATAAATTACCACTGTGTACTCTTAAATTACATATATCCTGCTTGCACACTCTCTCTGCACACAGTCAGGGGTGCCCAAACAGAAGTGACCTACTAGAGGAAGGGTTACAGAGAGTCTCTCAGACTGCAGAAGCAATTTGCTAGCACATTAAAATGATAAGCATCACAATCAGACACTTCCATGTGGCTGCAAAGAACAACACTCCTTATATTGTTCAGGGCTTGACAACACAGAGGCAGGCAACATGTTGCTACAGACACATGAAGGCAAGTGCATTGGTTCATTCTACCTTTTTGAACAGCATGCCAACAACAGTATAATCTTTCGCTGAATATCCAGTATGTATCTGAAAATGATATCCCAAAAGCACAGTAAAAGGGGCTCAAGAGAAAGAAAAAGACTGAGTGACAGTGTTGCTGCTGCTACTGCCATTGCTGCTGCTTACTCTGACTGGTGATATGAAAATAAAAAGCACACATAGATGACAGCTGGTTTAGAGCCAAGATTGTCAGATCAGGTCTCTGCTTTCCACAAAGCAGCAATACATCTAAATTTCTGTGCCCCAGAATGGGCACCTGAGAGATCATTCTCCAAAACCTTCACTAATAACTTGTCAGTTTTTAGGTACCTCTTTAGATCATCTGTATCTAACAGGATCAGACTGTAAGCAAAATTAGCAATACTAAAGCAACCACTTCAAGATCCAGCCAACCTGCCCAGTTGTCTTCTTTACAGAGCCTACACATTTTCATTTCCCCGATGTCACAAGAACTTAGGAGTTCTAAAAGAACATAAAGCTTGTGCACCTGTTTATAGTACCAGAACGTGGACAAAGCACCAGTCAACATATTTTGGTTTTTTGCCTCAGTGTTGAAAGGAAGGAGGAAAATAACATAATAGGCAGCTATTGAGGAAGAGAATTGATAAAGGGAACCAGAGCAAACACTGTGAGCACATTTAAATTAAAGCTTATACTGAAGTCCTGTGACACTACTGGGACTTTAAAACAAGCTGAAATGGGGTGTAGGTGAAACTATCGTAATTCTGAAGAAATCACAGCACACAGCAATGTTACCTTTAGATCTGACTGAAAAAGCAGGAATAAAACAAAATGGAAATAATTTCCTCTGTTTTTCTCATGTGTTGAAAATCTGTACTGAAATGCATCCCGTCTCACTTGGGTCGGCACAAAGTGAAGGATCTTTAGCACTCACCCTCAGTGGACTTTATTCTTTTGCACATCACATTCTGCCAGTGAGGTGCTCACTGGGACTGAATATGTCAAAACCATTAACAAAAGCAGAACAAAACACTGCCCTTCGCAAAAATCTATAAACAGTTTTTGGATATGAACAAAAACATCCCCATTAACAGAACCTTCATGTCCATATCTATCTGGGAACAGAATTCAGTGCCATTCATCCCTGAATCCCTAACAGTGCACAGTATCTCTTACATCAGAAAACAGAAATTACTTGAGTTGCTCTTGGTCTCAAGTACCCATTCCTATATGACCACGTTTCTTTGTAACAGCTGAAAGAAAAAAAAGATTATAACTTTATAATATATTTATTACTGGATGTAAACATCATACTGTATATTTAAAATAAAAACAGACTCTTTCTGGATAGGATTCAACTCTGTCCCCTCCCCTATACTCTGTTGTTTCCTGACATTTTGCTCTTTCTGCATCTTCTCTCTAACCTCAGACAAATGAGACTCCAGATCCAGTTCACCTGTCTCCCAATTTCTGGCCTTAACAGTGAACTGACTCACTGCAGTTATCTTCTTCCACTCACCTCATCCGTGCTACTTTGTCACTTTTCTTCCTTTTTCAACTTTCCCTGGTCTCCATTCCTGGTGCTTATCCCTCTTCTAGCTTCAATGCACCTACAACCCAAAGGGAACGGTGACCAGGAAGATATGGAAAACCTGTATCAATCAGGTCAGAAGGAGCCAAGGCATGAGTAAGCAAGCAACTGGAAGAAAAAAACTGACCTACCTCAAGTGTTTTCAGATGGATGACCAAAAGACCCAGAAAGTGGCAACAGGGACAAGACATGGATGCCCAGAGGTTACATCAGATCTATACTGCTGTTTCAATGTAATGGAAATATCTCTTCTTGAATTTTTGGTTCTGATTCCACTTGATAGCATGCCATATACAGTCATCAAAAGCTGAGTGGATTTTTATGGCTGCTATTAGAATTGAATTTTACCTTCCTCTGAACAGATTCCCTGTTTAATAAATTAAATTTCAAAGGCAAAAATAATTACTCACTGTCATGTACATTCCCCTATTTTCACTATAAAATAAATTAAACAAAAAGAAAGTTTTAATCTGATAATCAATATCCATCAAATTCTGAATTTAGCTTCAAGGCAAAGGCTAATATTTGGATAAGTGGCACGCAGCAACATGTCCCTGTTCTCCCTGGGTGCCAGTGCCTAAGCATTTGCATGAATCACTAATGCACTGAATTGCTGCTCCAGATCAACAAAGCTTTCAAATGTACTGTCTTGTTGATAACCTCTATAAAACACAGCCATAGCTTAGAAATGCTGATCCACACTAATGCACTTACTTCCCAGTACTTCACTATACAGTCCAATAAAAATATTAATACACTAGAAGTGCTGATGCAGCCCCATTAGAGCAAGATTTCTTCACCATAGAAGCATCCTGGTTTTCTTTTTTCTCTCTGAGCCATGCTTTCAGTAAATATTAGGCTGGAGCATCCCAAGAAGGAGAAAATAGTAAGCAGTTCTGTCCTCATCAGCCAGAAAAGGTTATGGTGATTCAGAAACAATGACATACTTCTTGCCAAAAAGGCAGGGCAGGAGAAACAGGGAAAAAAAAAAGCAGATGAAGGAGAAAAGGGACAAATAATGAGGTAACTATGCTCTAGGATAGAAACAATTCTCTTCTGCTTTAATTTGGTTGCATATGTCAGGTTGTAGGTCCGACAGGTCTAAAATAAGTGATTCCCCAGGTCTGTCAGGAAGGAACTTGGAGGTTTGGGGAAGATGAACTACTACCACTGACTCCAGCTGGGGTGACACACATTGGTTCACCCATTCCTCTCCTCTGTCACAAAAGTTCTGTTCCTAAATCTACAGAAGTTCCTTATCATATAATCCTGAGCACCATTTTAACTACCAGTGGAGGTCCAGAGCACTCTTACAAGATGGCCTTTACATCACAGATACTAGGAATTCCCCAATGTGCAAAGTACCCCAGAAGGACATTGGTTTTTTGTGATGACATGATGTGGCGAAGAATGGTTGCTTGTAAACCTGATCAGTTTTTCTCAAGTCTAAAACTCTTCATGTGAAGAACGAATAACTTTAAATGGGCAATTCAACTGTTTCCACTTTCAAAGACACTGTTTATTCATCACCTTGAAAGGTGATGTCAAAACCAAATGCAACTGTCAACATTCCAGTTCTGTGTAACAGTATACTTGTGACCTCTGGATGTATACATTTGCAAAGAAAAGATACTAATCAAATAAACATGAGGGTTAATCTAGACAAGTAAATTGCTTCTAAACAGTGTCATTAAGGCAAGTAAATTGGACACAATAAGGTGATCATCTCTAAAGACTTCACATATTCTAACCAAGATCTGTACTAAAAAAAGGCAAAGCATATCTGAAGAAGCTCAGGAAGTTAAAGCAGCTCTCTGTGACTTAAAATACAGCAGCAGAAACCTGGCTGTTATATTTTCTATATGAAAGCAAAAATTAATGTAAAATATCATTTTAGCATAAACAGGTAAATACCCTAGAGGAGGCTTGACACTACAGCACAGTGTAATCTACATCCAGAATAAAGTACATGTTACATACATTTAGAAGATGTCAAAACTGCCGGGTGAAACTCCTTAAGGTCAGGAGATGAAAGACATTTGATTTACAAAACAGTTTGTAATTAAATTACTTTAGTTTAGTCAGCTTAGTTTCCTAAGAAGATGAGGCTTACACGGTGATCACACTATCTACCTGTCCATCTATTTGTTCCTCCTTTCTAGCAATTTCTAAATCCATTCACTTCCTGATGTTTCTCTGTCAAATTCAGACAGCAAGTGTAGATGTTTCTAAGACAGTAAAGTTCCTGTAAGTTTTGTAAATACTTAGAGCTGTGGAGAGAAAGTCATACTTGTGACACTGAAGGAAAGGAAGGAAAACCAGCCATTAGTCAATCTTTTGGGCAGCAACTAATCAGTATGTGCATATAATGTGCCCACTGGATAGCCAGAACATATGCATTTAGCTCTGAATTTTATCAGATGTGGTCTCTTGAGACAGGACAGAGCCTTCTGCTGCCCTCCAGCCTGGTTCTCACACACACACAACCCACCCAGTCGACAGGTGGGCAGGCACTGTATAGACATTCACAGAATATATAAAGTCATGCCAAAATTTTACTTGCTAAATCACTAATGCTCAGAAATCATATAAACGCAGATGGTATAAAACATCAACCACTGGCTGTAAGAATAAACGACTGGGGTACTGAATATTTTAAGCTTTTCAATACATTTTCAGGAAGTCACCTGGGTGTGTCCTGGCTGCGCCTGGTGCGGTGCTGGCAGTGGGGGCGCCCAGCAGCCCCCGTGAGGAGAGGCCAGGCACAGCTGAGCCCATCAGCCGTGGTGGTGGCACCTCTGGGAAAACACAGTTAAGAAAGGGCAGGAAACAGCACAGAAGGGGGAACAAAAGGGGTGGGAAACACCTTGGGGAGCACCAAGGCTGAAGGAGAAGGAGGAGAAGCTCCGCGCAGAGCAGACATTCCCGGCAGCCTCTGGAGGACCTGCACTGGAGCAGATTTTCCTGGCAGGATCTGAAGTCTGTGGAAAGCCCACGCTGGAGCCCAAGGAAAAGCCTGAGAAGGAAGGAGTGGCAGAGAGAAGCCACTATGTCCTGACTGTACTCTCCCCATGGCCCCCCTGTGCTGCTTGGCAGGGAGGGGTCGGACTCTGGAGTGAAGCTGAGCCTGGGAGAGGGGAGAGCAAAGGTGTTTTAATGTTTGTCTTTTTGTTTCTCAGTGCATGAATCTATCTTAATTGGCAACAAATTAATTTTCCACAAGTCGACCCTGTTTGGCCCACAACAGTAACTCATAAGCAATCTCGTGCCTTTACCTCAACCCACAAGCTTTTGTGTTCCTATTCTTCCTATTTTCTTGCCCTCTCCCACTGAGGAGGAGGTGTGACTGAGTGGCTGGGTGAGAGCTCAGCTCAGATTAATCACGCTATCTCTCACCCCAAATCTATTAATTTTTATGAAAATATTTACATCATATTGATTATAGAATGGCCAAACCCCAACCCTGACTATGCAGGTGACTTAAGTAATGTAGAGGAACTCAGCCTTCAGAGGAATTTGTAAGATGAAACTGTCTCCATTGCAAGAAAACAGTCTTAGTGCCATTATTCAGCAAATAATCAACATTTTCCAACCAGCTGGATGCATGTGGCACACTGAGAATCCAGCCCCCTGTCTTGTATTATCTTGAATTTCCAGGTAGTAGAGAAATGAAAAGTTATACAAGGAAGAAAATATAAGGAAGTAACAAAACCACAGAGTAATCCTTAGAGTATGGATTAAACTGATAATGGAGATCTAGGAGCTTCCTGTGGAATATGCCTGAAGACCAGTAGGTGGTCATTTACAAAAATATATTAAATGTTTCTCACAATAGCAATTACCACAAGCAGGAACCAATGGTAACAGGTAGAATAAACTCTGAATACAGGATATCTACACACAGACATGTTTATTTACCACCCCCTTTTCTGCTTCTCTGCAACACTAACAATTCACTTTTAAATGAATTTAGAAGAATCACCACAAAATTTACACGCCACCGAAGTCCCAAATTATACTGGGTTTTGAGCACGCAAGGTAAACACAAACCTTGGTTTGGCCTTCCACCTAAGGGTGCCAATTAACCTCATCAAATTGGATTCAGAAAAATCATGAAGACAATTTTCAATTTTAGACACCTTCGGAAGAAGTAAGAGTTCTTTTTACTCCAGATTTGATGAGGGGTAACTGCTCTAACACTTTACCAAGAATTACCACATTGCCACACCAGCGCTAGAGAACACTGGATCAAAAATGATCTAATAACTACCGACATGTTCTAATATCCAACTTGGGCTTCTTATACATAACAGAATTTAGTAAGTTACTCCCAATTTATTAATCTACTTTGCCTTTTAATGCACATCACTTTTCAGCACGTGTTTGTACCTGCTGACCAAGGACAAAACCCTTGTCCTGAAAAGAGACAAAACTAGTCTCAGGACTAGTGCAGTCATCCTGCACAGGACTGATGCCTTACATTTAGGAAAGGCAGAGCTGAGACAAACATGTAGCAGAGTAAACGCTAAGGCCACCACAGCAAGCACATTGTATGGGCAATCTGTCCTTCTATGAAACCATTCCTGTCTGTGGAACACAATTAAATTTGGTTTTATTTGAGAGTGCTCCACTGAAACTTCAGAGTAATACATTTCAAAATGCATTTATGGAACAAATTATGTATCTTTATAGCTGTTCATACAAATTCTTTTCCTATGTAGGTTATCATTGAACAGATAAAGTTGGGGGCAGATCTGTAATTACTATAAATAAGTATATTTTACTCAGCTGAATTTAATGGAGTTTCTATTGAGACTGATTTATTGACATTACAATTTGTTTCATTGACCGGGTAACGACTAGCAGGACAACACCTATATTTTTATTTTACTTTTTTGATGCATTCCACAAAACGTTACAAATACAACTATATAATCAGAGATGGGAAGAAACAAACTTTAGTATCACTCTTTACTCTAGGGTAATAATATATAGGATTCTGTTGGAAAGACAGGAAGGAAAATGGACAGTGTTCCTAGACTATACTCATCATTAGAACTCTCTTCTTCTGTATGCTCCCACAAGCACAACTCCTCACTTAACAGTCCAGTAGTTCCTTTCAAAGGAAAGCCTTAGAGTATTTTATAAGAAATAGATTTTGTAGCTCACATATGAGAATCAGTACTGATACGATAAAAAAACCCACAACCCTAAAAATCCTAAACTGAAAATAAGCACTGTCACTCTGTAAGCCTGAAGAATTTTCATACTCCAAGTAAATGGTAAAGCTGAAGAATTCAAGCAGAAGAGACACAGAATAGAATGTCTACAAAATAAACACAATGCAAAGCCAAAAAAAAGGAAGTAGAACAAATGCAGGAGCATTTAAGGATGATGGAAGGATGAAATGATTTCCAAATAGTCATGACTGTCCTTTCTCTAATTTAGAGCTTATTTATCTAATCTGCTGATTTCAGTGTGAATTGCATACTCTGGTCAGGAAGTGACTTTTTAATTCCACACTGACTGCTTATGCCCTCTTCAAGACCTCTGGTCTGTCAGGCAAATAAATGTCTCAGGGAACATAGAACAGATCACGTCCAAAATGATAGTTTTTTGTAAAAGGCCAACGTGATATTTAGCCTTATATATTTAGAAAGGTATACAGCAGCATGTGTAACAACTTTAACTAAACAAAATCTGCTTTATTGAACTATGTCTGTCCCATGAAGTTGATTCCTGACAATGTCAGCAGCAGCAGCAATCTCAGAGGAACTGATGAGGAAAGGTTTTAAAAGGCTAGCATGCACAGGACAGGACTGTTTCTAGCACCAAAGCAGAAAACAGCCAAATCCCAGAGACTTTAACATACTAGGAGCATGCCTCTAGCTATGATGTTTTGGAAAATTTCAATCTCCACAGTTCAGACATTTCCCAGAAGGAGGTTAGAGAAAAATACATTGGTTTGCTCATGTTTAAAAACAAACCAAAAAAATTCTTTAAGAGGCTCTAGATTGGCAGTGTGGAAGTGCACCTTGGCAAAGAAAGAGTTTGCCAAGAATAACAATTCACAAGCCATTGGAATAACTGGAGCCAAGTCCTCCTTAGCAACGATACTCAAGTTTGTTGCAGCTGACTTGCTGGAGACTCCATTCACCCTGAGCAGGCTGCAGCCAGGGCTGCAGGAGGCCAGCCAAGGTTTTCCCACAAATGCAGATTTCCTCACTCAGCCTACGGATCAAAAGCACAGAAACAATTTCTTGTTCCTCCCCAGGCTCTGGTGAGGTGGAAAAAAACCCCAAAAGGTGTAAAGGTGTAAACAATGGCACAAAAAGTTGGTCAGAGTGGAAAGCAGAAAAGCATCCAGATGTATGGAGATAAGAAGTTTTTACATGTCAAAAAAAGCCTGGAATGGAATCTAAAATTTGAATCGCAACATTTCAGAAATACCCTTCCCGTTAGTAAACAGCTATGTAACATATTTGAAATTGTATGTCTTGTGCCTATTTCCACTAAAAACCCCAACCTACTGTTATTTCAGTTACTCCATGAACAAAATTTGTAGAAAACTGATGGGTGAAAGTGAAGAATCTTCCTCAGTAACACACAATAGGATTGCCATTATTATAGGATACAACTACTATATCTTTACCATAAATCATCTAACACAGAAATGCCAAACAAATGCTACATTGGTTACTCCACTTCTGGTGTTTCCTAATTTGAAAGCACTCTGCAGTTTTATTAAGGTTCTTGGGGGATTTTTTTTTTTTTTTTGGCACATAAATACATAAGAAGATTGTTGGTATTTACACAGTTTTATCACGATAATGAAAACGTCCTGTTTGTCTTTATTCTGAGACAGAATATTCACAAAAAAAAAAAAAAGTGTCACTCCAATCAAAGGGCAGGAGATGAACCAACTAAAGGATTGAAGTGTAACCCAGCAGTCAAACCAAAATCATGGGACCCAGAAGATCGTAATGTTTTTTCCTCAAGTATTTACAAAATGGGAAAACTGGCTACCTCTGACTTATCTCCAGTTCATCTGCTGGTGTCTGGCACCCAATTGCTCAAGTGTGCCAGCCACACATACTCAAGCATTTATGAGTTTTACACCTAGAGGTAATGTGGAAGATGCAGCTGGTGAAAGGCTTAAGAGCAGGAGGTGTGAAACAATAACAATGTCACATTCTGAAATTGCCGTTTATGCATTAGTTTTAAAAAAATGATATAATCCATTCAACAACTTTTAGAGAGACTTGAAGTGCAAGTCCCTTCTACCATGCTTCCAATCTTGAGGCAGCTCTTAGCAGTTCTAAGTGCTTTTATGGTTCCACATGTGCATATGAACACTTGCAAGTACACTGACAATTCAATGCTTGACCATAGCTTGACCAACGTTTGACCATAGCTTGACCAGCCACTGACTAATATTTCATAATACAGACATTGCTTATTTTGAAACAGAGAGGCTTTATTAAATGTTGTTTCGATCTTATGTGTTCAAACAGCATGTTTTAACAAAGAGCTTCAAACAGAGTACGTAATATTCAAAGGAATATAAATGATTAAACTGGTTCAGTTACAAACACGTTTTTGAAAACATCAAGTGTGCTTAAGTTATGCTCTTGTAGCCTCTGTGTTGGTATATAAATACAGCTGACTTGGTTTTCAAATGGAATCAAAATCCAAAAGCTCACATCAAAGTCTCTGGTTTTACAGCAGTTCATTTACTATGGAAAGGCACCTACAGTTGACTAATGGCCAAGTTCCTGAGATGAAACTACTTTCTGTGAAGGACAGGAAAGATTCCCCTGTTTTTTTGGTGCCCCCCAATGAGCAACCTTAACCAGGACAAATTTGGAAACTGAATCAAACTGAATGGTTTGACCCAGAGAGCTTGAGATCACAACTGGAACCACAGAGAAGACACCTGAGCTCTAGGAAGGCAGTAAAGCAGTGTGTCCACCACCAATCCAGTTAGGTAGTTGGTTGAACATGTATGGACAGAGCCCATCCTCTTCTGTAAACAATCCTCTCCCCTGGAATGTGGGTATCTGTAAGCATGGAACTTGTGACTCTTTCTACCCCTAAAGTGAGTTTGAAGAGAAGACAGACAACAGTCCTTTGCCATAAATAGCTGTCATCAGAAAGGACAAGGGCCTTCACTGTACATCAAGAAGACCTTAACTGCTGCCCTGCGTATACAGCAAGTTTGGTAAAAGCAAAACTATATTCCAGATATCAAATCAGATCGTACTTTGGTCACTTTTATGTTAGGATAGCAAACTTGTCCAGAAAAGAAGGATCCTTGAAATTACTAATGAGGAAACCTAGAGCTGTAAGGCAAGTCTAGACCAAACTCACTAGACCTCTCCTCTTCCCTTCCTCCCTCCCTCCCTCCCTTCAGGCAACAGATTTATTAAGGCACAGCCCAGCAGTCTAGGTCAATTACTGGGAAAAGGCCAGGGCACAATATATCAATTGAATGACTTTCTACCTCATTAAAGGTGAAAATAAAAGGGATTTGAGCAACAGCAGCCTCTTGTGTGCTTGCTGATGGGATTTGAGATTTGCTATTGATTTTCCAAGTGGAGGCACTTAGTTCTCCTTACTTTACTGAAAGGACATTTTGTCATTAAAATGAATGACAAAAAATCCACCCCTACAAACCTCAGCCATAGTTGGAAGTTGTGGGGGATATGTAGCTACCTGGTATTAGAACTCCTCCCCTATTGACCACTACTTTTGCAGGGCTTTCCTTAGCAAGTTTGCTTTTATTGATATGGAAAAATTAGGCAGAGCACAGGGCCCATGCAACTTCCAAGCTGGAAAGTACTCTAGCACTTCAAAGACAACTAAACCAAATAAAGTTCCAGTATCTTAATTCCTAACCTGCCCCAACTAAGTATGCGATAACGCATATGAAATATAACCCCATTAACTGAATTAATTAAGTTAGAGCCCATATACCAAAATAAACAAATATGTAGGGGGTAACATGCATGTTAGAAACAATCAAAGGTAGCTCTAAGCAGAACAGGCAAGTAAGTCAGAATTTGAGGAAGAAAAAGCAGAAAGATCTGTAACCTCTTATTTCCCTGGCCAGAACCACTGGGCCTTACAGATCTTCCTTTCTGGCTCAGGCATAAAATTGCTCTAACAAAGTTCCTTCTGAAAAACAGAGATGGAATTTTTGTCTTCATGATCTCTGTTTCCATAAAATCAAGCTATTTTCTTATAGAGCAGCCCCCTTCAATTCAGAACCTTCATATTCCTTAACTGAAGAAAAGAGCTGAAGTACACAACGTGATGCCATCAGTCCTGTACTGCGTATCAGCCCACCAGCCAAGCTGCTGGTCTGAAATGCTGGGCTAAACTGTTAATCAGGAGTCCTTGAAAACCTCTACGGAGCAAAACCTCACTCTGCTGGAACATCCTGGAGTATTTTTAATTTGCATTTATTTTTAGCTTCCCGTTAATTAACTTAAAATAATACTTTTGCTCTGTTTGCATTCAATTAATTAGATTGTGACGTTTCTGGCATGCTCAAACATGAGCTTAGTAACAGATAAAATAGCACTTGTTTGGGCACTACTTTGTTGCAGACCTAAGTAACGAAGACAAATCCAAACATCCAAACTCTGGGTTCTTTAAATGGCTAAGAAAATGACAATCTTAAAAGAAGACGCAATATGAAAGGCAACCACTGAGCGGAAATATGCTTGGCTCAACGGGACCCATCAGCTATCTTGGGCAGAAACAGGAAGCTCTCTTGGAGCCCTTGGCACTCTCAGGAACACCACACACATTTTTCTGGCTTGGCTTCCTTTGCCACCACAGAGCTAATTGTAAAAAGAGGTCAAATGATTTTTGTGGTATTTCAAATTCAGAGCAAAAGCTAGTACATGTTGTTAATCAAGTAAATTGCTCATGCCTCATTCTGTAAAGTAAATCGTTTAAGTTATATCTTTTTTTCTGTAGGTCTGGTTAAGGACACAGAAGACAAATGGATTTTCAGCATTAAAAAAGTGAAAAAATATATTTTTCATAATTCATGTGAGGTGCTATGAGGGCAGGTTGGATGCTTGGTTGCTTTTTAAAAGGTCATGGACAGAAGGGCACGCACCTAATCTGCTATCCTATAAGCTATCCTAATTCTGAAGTTCAGTTTACAGCAAATGTAGCTCACACAATGCACAACTATCTGAATCCCCAGGAATAAAGTCACCAACCAAAATCCACAAAGGGGCATCAATTGCTGAAACACTTTCAATGCACAACGAGACTTGGCAAAATGCCTTTGCATTCAGATGGGATTTCTGAAGTGGATGAAGTAAACTAAATGTCTGAATGTTACTGATGTTCTGTGGGAGCTACACACTTTTCATTTTCTTGAGATTAGTGGACGAGGCTGGATTTAAAACAACAGCATAGGAGAAAGCCACATTTTTTCACATGTAAGACACCTAAGATATCAAGATAACTGAAGGGTGGAAATTTTCTCACTTATCCTTACACTAAATTGTGTTTCTTGACCATAGACCTGCTTTACTCTTTCCCAGACACACATCAGGGCAGACAATAGCAAATTTCAAACCTCCTTTAGAATTTACAGTTCTCAATTGGCTGATTCTCACCTTGAGTGATCCAGAGCATTGAAGGAAGCCAGACAGTCTCACCCTTCTTTAAACAGCAATTACAGAATTTCAGATCTAATTTGGAATCACAGAACCCCTTCAACCTTCTCCCAGTACTAAATCCAGAGAATACCTGTTGATAGCAACTTATTAAAAGATTGAACACAGACCCACCACTTTGTACACAGAGAATTCCACTTACGTGCAACTGACAACAGTAAATTGTAAATCTGCTTGCTAAAACAGTTCAACAAAAAGGATAAAAACCCAGTTTGCATCTGAAGAGCTAAACGGATTTGAAGTTTGATATTGTCATTTCAAATGAAAAGAAGCTGGAGCAAGAAAGACCTCCTTTCCCCTCACGTCAGACTTCAGTTGAGAGAGAAGTCTGTGAGTGCAACTTTCTCACCAGAGGCTGGGTCTGCACCAGCCTTTCTTGCCCCTAAGAGTAATGGAATAGTGCACTTTCTCCAAAACAGCTGAGGTTTCTGCAGAAATAGCCCAGAGCAGGTGCTGAGCAGTATATGAGTTGTCTATCGCTACCCTGAACAGTAGTAAAAGTCTAGACATAGTTTTCTTGTATAATTTAATCTTTATGTCAGCCTCCTCACTTCCTTCTCTCTATTCCTTTGCTCATCTGCTGCCTCCTCTCCCATACATAGTAAGCACACTATTAAAATAACAAGACACAGGCTCCACGACCATTCCCACCTCTTTGCTTTCAAGCCCATCCCATCTTTGGACCATATGTACTTTCTGTCTCAGCAGAAAATTAACTCTATCAATAGCATCTGGCACAAGAGGATGAAGCAACTGATGGGAATTTCAGCTGCTTGTAAAGTGATGGAGAAACAAACTAAGGCCACCATAAATATCCGATCCTTATTGCTCCTGATGGGTCTTACAGTGAGCAGAAGGAAGCACATCCTAAGTACAAAGCAACTTCATAGGCTAAGAAATTATAAAATGAGTCTTAAAACATATCAGTTTGCAAGTCTCTTTGGGTAGAAATACACACTTACTCTACAAACCCACGTCTGCCTAACACTCAGCCTGATGTGACATTATCTGCAGATCTCCAGTCACTAACACCATAAAAATAAGTAATTACAGTAATAATACAGAGGTTTTTGGAACAGCAGGGAGGGAATAAGCTGAGATAAATGTGCAGGAAGAGCGCTAGAAAGTTCTGTAGCAGAGACTCAGTCACCTGCTGACTGCACAACAGAGAAACCTCTTAAGAGGCAAATACAGTCAGAAAGCCAGTAAGTGCAAGTTCGGTTAAAGTGAAGTTTTCCTGCCTTCTACAGACCTGTAAATATTGCTTTCATTACTGTCCTAACCACCACCTACATACTCAGGCAGGAATCCTTTAATTCACAAACATTTGCAAGAGTCGGTGCATAAAATCTAATAGGAACATATGTTCAGACCTTGAAATAGCCTGAGCAGTTCCTCTTCACGACAGCAGTGATAGTCACATCCAACTAACAGCTTCCCTACTGCTAAGGACATCGGTCCCCATCACTGTCAGAGACAAATCAAATCCAAGCAGATTAGAGAGGAGCTGTGAATGCACAGAGGCCCAGCTCAGTTTGCATCTTAGGCAATATAAGCAAGGAAAAAAACATCAGCAATAAGAGAAAGGGAAGGATTGAAGACGACGACAAATGGAGAAGAGGAGGGAGGGAGAGATGGATACTGCATTCACGGGTTTGATATTGAGTTAATGCTGCCCTTAGCTGGCTTACGGAGGCAGCCGCACCTGAGCCTTGCTTCCCTCTCACAAGACAGTGTCCAGGAATATTTGTCAGGTACCAGAGATGAGATGGATTTTATGGAGCTTTGAAGGGAGGTTGTGAGGGCAGGAGGAAATGAGGTGCTAATGCTGATCATAACAAAAACTGCTGGAGCCAGCCTTAATGGGACAGTGGGAGCGTGTCTGAAGAGAAAATGAAGGCGTTAAAGGATGTACCACACTACATCAATGTCAGAGACTGCTTGGTGCCTCTGAGCAACTCAGAAATAGAAACGTGCCATGACTGCCCTGCACAGCTCTTTGTGTTACGGCAGCTATCTGTGCCCTCTCAAAAATTATAAAGCAAAAGCTTTCATATTAATGAGACAATTGTGTGGCAAGGTTGTGGGAAGTACAGTCAGAAGACAGAGATGCACTCTGTAACAAAGGCATTCTCTTACCAACTTTGTTTCCCATTTTCACTCAGTATATTCTAATTGGAGGGAAGGAAGCTGATGACAAGGTTAGGAGCTGTGGTTAACACAGCATTTCCCAAGCCTCAAATCAGCAATACAGAACCAAGATATATACTCTCCTCTCCCACCACTTGTTTTTATGTGCCTTGTCACTCACAGCCACTCCCCTTTGGACAGGGTGGGAAGGAGAGCTTAAAGAGGCACAATAACACTCCTAAAACATTCCAATTAAGTAAAATGGCTGTTTTATAAAATCTTGGGCAGTGATTATTCTTCACTGGGTAGCTTTTATCTCTGTTTAGATTAGCATATGATTTTTATTATGCTGAACTGATTAAGGGGCCAAACCTTACATGTGTCCTGTCTGCCAGGCAATAGAGAACCTGACTTCACAGACCTGCATCAGTCCAAGCCCCTCTGCATTTTTGAAGAATTTTCAACAATTATCTTGTAATAGTTGTGCTTTTGAGGGAACACAAGATCAGTGAATCTGTGCAGTTTTGCTTTGCTGTCTCCAGCAAGCACAAATCTTCTTACAAGACAACACACTATTGCCAGAAGCCCAGTCTTCCTTTACTCAGATGGTACAGTGTACTTTGATGGTACCGTAAGTAGTTTTTAATGCATTGCATCAAAATGAGACCAGTTTGTCTCATTACCCAGTTTTTGTACTTGGTGGGATGAAGGAGATAATCATAGAGGCATGATAAACATTTTCTCAAATGGCATATCCCATTATCTAACACAGAGTCCTAAGGGACACTGGTTCTCAGGCACACGCTCACTTGCAGAGTCCACATGCCATTTTTTGCTCACCTACTTACCATGACCCCCAACCACCTCACCACGGGACTAGATGCCAAGTAGAAAGGACACAACCTGATCGATGAGAAATGTTAACTACAGTTGAAACCTTACTCCTCATTAGAAATAAGAAGCTTTAAGTTGCAGTGAGGTAACTACCACCTTAGCTCCCTAAAGATGAATTTTTGACATCCCCTTCTTATAAAGCACAGCATGCCATCATAGCACAGGAACTGGCACATCTAAAGCACTTGAGATTCAGAAGAGAACTGAGGTTCGGCACCCTGGGCAGGAGCTGTGGCCACTGAGCCCCTGGGTGAAGGGGCTGCAAGGCACTACCAGCAGTGGGGGGTGGTGGACTTTTCTGATGGCTGTGCTCCTGGAACGCCTGCCAGATGCAATGTGAGATGTGCCTAGACTATAGATTTTGATAAACGTAAGCTATGAAGTATAAAATACTTCCTGAAGTATAAAATATTGCTTTCATCTCTGTATTTCTAATATATGCTTCATCACTGCACCAACCTTTTATTCCCTTTGTGAACTGCCCTTAATTTAATAAACTGAGCCTCAAAAATTTGTCCAGGCAGATACACTAGCTTACTGATTAATGACACCTGTACAACTGGTGGCATGTGGGATCTTAATGAAGTCTGGAAAATTATTATTTTGCTAATTCTAAGGTGAAGAATTAGTTAAATAGGTCTTTTTTTTTTTTTTCAGGACTACACATTTCCATGCATTAAGATGACTTTAATGCAATTGTCAGGCCCAGCCTTTGTAGTCAGTGAGAATTACACTTGTTTATTGTGTCTGAATAAATTTGACAGAAGAGTGCTCTCAGGCACAGCCATAAGGTTTATGTATGCTTGGGTGGTACAATCTGCATTTCTATATTTTGAAATATTTAGGTTCATCAATAAAGCTAAAGGGCAGTGAATTAAAAATCAATACAAAGGCAGACTTCTTAAGGCAACACAGAGGGAGTTCATGGACTACATAATTGCTAGAATTCATTAAAGACAGGTGCGGGTGATGAATTTTAAGAAGGATCCAGTGTTATCATTATGCAACCTCACATAAAATGGGTAGTAAAAAAAAAAATTACACTTTGGAGTATGAACTGACAGATACAAAGGTCATGGAGTAACTCCTCTGCCTTTTCAACCTTAAGTAAATTACTGCACAGTTGATTAGATAAATTACTGAAAGGAGCTGCAGGTCACCTTGATACGGCTCCATCACTGTTGCAGGCGGTGTGCTGATACGCCACAGGAGGTAATGAGCTAATTCAATATGGCAAAGTCTGCGTTAAGAGAGTATTGTTTCTTCTTACATTCCTAACATAAGGTAGCTTGCACAGCATCCCTTATCCTTCCCAAAACATAGAGAGGGAAACAGTAACTGTTCGTTTGCCTTGTGAGAGCAGTGACCTTGGACAACCTTCAGAAAAAGTAACGTACAAACAAGCATACCTGTGACATAACGGTGATGGAAAGAAATTCCTCAGAGTTATGCTTTCAGAAGACAGAAAGAACTGGACAAGGAGGAAATCCTCTGTCAACACAGGCAGTGACAACCACATTTCGTTTCAAATTAAAGCCCTCTTTTAATCTCATCTGAAAACTGGTGTCAGCACACCATTCAAAGATAATTTTAAACAGAAAATACTGGACTGCAGCTAGTTAAGGGAAATCTCATCCCAGTTACTTATGGCACTCTGAAAATCTGTTAGGATTTTTTTTATCCGCCATCCCCTGAGTGTGTCTTGTCCCCTGGCCAGTACCTTGTTTAAAGAGAGAACTCAAAAGCAGCATCCACAAAAGAAGTACAACAATTTTAAAGAAATCCTCAAACACTTCCTATGCTACATTCATAGGACTGACTATGATAATACCTAAGTTAAGCTGCTTAACAAGGCCAACATTACACCTAATCAGGTGGTAGCTGTTTTCTCCAGCCTTTTCCCTGACCAGTCTGACTCTGGGCACTTACTACTTTAAAACCCTGTCCAGTGAAGGGATGGAGGGTTAGGACTACCCTCACCACCATCCCAGCACCCTGTTCAGCAGGGATTTTTTTGATTTCTTCTTTCATGATTTGACAACGGTAAAACAAATCATTATTGAATCTTAGTGTAAATTATGGGAAACTGGATAGCACTTACAGAAGCTCTAGAGCAAAATTTCAAAGGGTCTGACCGGTATATTGTACAGTCATCAGCAAAGGGAAGACCTCAGTCACTGAATAAAACCTGTAGAAATACAAATGTCAGAAATACTAGAGCTTGCTAATCAAATATGCAACTTCATAAAGCCAGCATTTTCCATGTGAAAACTGATTTGCTGAAAAATACTAAATACTATTAATATTACCATCCAAGAAAAATTTAGCTGAAATATCTCATTACAGAGTTCCTTGCCCCAAAGGTGTTTGTAGGTTGGTGTTTTTTTTAGTGTGCACTAACCCAAAATGTTTTATTGAACTTGGACTAAGAAATTACTAACATTTCCCTAACAGCATGTTGATTTTTGTAAACTGAAGTATGGACCCACATTTTCTAACGTAAACTGAATGGCCCAGAAGATTACATTTCCTATAATGCAATACAGATCTTCCTCTGAGGGATATGTATGATATATTATAGAAACTGCATAATTCTGAATAATCCCAGGAGACGTAGTCCAGAAAAGCAGGCCAACCCAAAAGGGAGAATGGAAACACATCATGTGTCTTAACTGCAATCCCCATTTCATATGTAGCTTAAATACTAAACAGGCTCAAAATTAAATACTGCAGAGCCAATCAGTAATAGAAATTAAGCATTTTCAACCTGAAAACTGTTAAAATATTTCATGTGATTAAAGAAAAGTCAAATGGAGTGTTTCAGAATTCCCACTATGTTAAAATGTCCTATTTCATATTTTAGTATCAACCTGGAACAAACTCAAATATTCAAATGCAGGCATTCCCACTGTGATGGAAACTTCAAGTTTTGCCCAGCTATAATCACAGCTAATTCCCTTCTTTAATTTCAAAGGCAACCCTGAAGTCATGTGTAAGAAGAGTAATTTGCTTTTTTCCTGTGGGATTTTTTTTTTCCCCCCTCTTTAAAAAAGTCTCTGTTTTCTGAAATGTGAGTGCCTTCAATAAAGTTTGGAGAGCTGCTATTTAGATGCTAATCAAATGTATATAGTCACATCAAGGCACTGAGCTCAGACAGAAGGCAGCAGGTCATCTACAGAAGATGAAGCCACATTAATGAGTCATATCAACATTGATCCATGTAAACAAATGCCAACACTTACATGAAAAAATTATGATCATCTTCACTTCCCTTGGACTGCAGAAGACAGGGAAGACAAATCTCAGTGCAACTCTGACACTCAAATCCTTCTCTTCAGAACTGACCACGCACCACCACTCACTGAGACATGCTTTTCTGTGTGCATCAGGTGGCTCCTTCCCTTCTTGTCCCATGCACGTATATGAATTTCTGTCAGGTACCAACTGACTTGCTATGTACAAACCTGCAACAGGCAGTCAAGTTCATGCAGCTAGGGCACCAGCAGCAGCTGTAGGCAGCTACAAGCTGGGGTGCTCCTAACAAAACATTCAAATGTTGATTTAAGGGAGGAAAATAACACTACGTATTTCTCATAGCCAAGCAGAGAGATATGGCAGCTCTCCAAGCCAGCAACACATCTTTTCCACTCCTCACATCGGTAACAGCACAAGATCTTTCAGCATTGAAGAGAAGACTCCATCCACCATGTCCAGAGGCTATGATTACTCTCACATGGAGAGACCAGAGGCTTCTGCCAGTCTCTTTCATGACGATGCTCCTAAACATTATATTAAACACTCTTTCTTGACCCCTGTTAGATCTCACAAGTGTTTAAAGGTTGATGTCACGTTGACTAAAATAAAAAGCTGTAGTTTTCATATTACAGAGAATAAAACTTTCAGTTGTGCAGTGCTTAGTCCCATGTTCTGTGAAGCTTTCTATCTTCAGAAAGTCGGGGCTTACTTGAAATTGCTACCTAGGGTGGCTTTGTGACATTTTAACCCCTGCTTGGTAGGTAGATAAAAAGAATAGGAAAGGGATGAAAGATAACTGTTGGCATCACAGCCCGTTCCACACATACCATTTGCGGGGACACTCTAGGTCCACTCAGTTCTGCACGGTTATGCTACCTTTATAATGTATAGGTAAATTTGTCAAGTTGAACATAATTTGCCATTGTTTTGTGTATTTTGGCAGAACACAAGGCAAGATCACGCTAACGAATCAGGCCTTGCACGTTACCCGTTAGGTGTACGAGCTGCAGTCATCCTTATTCCTGCATCCTTATCCCTCCCTACAGTAGCATCAGTGTGCTGAGTCAGCCACTACTGCACTACCTTATGTCAAACAACCCTGTGTAATACTAACCTGTGTGGGAATGTTCAGCTTGATCCTAGCTGTTAATCAGATTATGATCTGAAGTATTTATTGTGCTAAGGTTTGCACTTTTATACACGTTTGCATCATCAGGGGACAGTGCCATTAATAGCCTGTCACACACTCAGCAGCTTAGGGAAAATTTTTCTTCTGGCTGAAGGAAATATCCTTTTGGGATTTTAATGGCTGTGTGGCAGGTTCCTCGTTGCACATTTCTGCTGACAGGCCATGCTCAGGAAGCACCACAAGAAAGAGTACTGCTCCCATATCTCCATTTACTCATATATTATAGCCTAGCTATGCTGCACTGACGACATTTACCTTTTGCCAAAAAACATCCAACACAAAATGGTATTGCATGAGCCATGAGAGGACTGGAGAAGCAAAGAGCTGAAATTTGAGGCAGTCAATTAGTGAGAGCCAACAGTGGCTCTTAGTCTTCCCTACTTTCTTGAAAAGCCTGGGGGAGAGGCATGAATCAGGCTGATAAAACAGGAGCCACTCACCTTCAGGTTACCAGTTCAAACAAATCCTGAGTCTAACGCAGCAGAAAGTCTCTGTTATCCCCTGGAGGTTATTTGGTGGTTTATAAGAAACTTGCTAGAAGTAAGCCATACTGTATGGAGCATTTATTTACTGCCAACTAAATGCCCATTGAAAAGCAACACTAATGCAAGAATAATGCACATGGGACCACCACATCATCATGGTCCAGCTATACCAAAGCTATCTCACCGGCAGAACAAGGGAAAAAAACAACCTCCTCCTGAAGGAGGCAGCATTAACATAGGACTCAATGCTAAAGGGCTGCTAAAAATTCCATTTTTTTTCTTTTTACAAGTCTGACTTACAGCAGCTCCTGTTTAGCTACCTTCTCACAGAAATACTTCTATTTTATACAACACCCTTTCTCCTGTATAACTTTACTCTGATGTATTTGCAGCTCCCACTCCTCCCAGTACATGGTCACTGGACTTTTCTTGGCAAATAGGTGGAAAAATGCATCTTCTGAAAACAACCACACCTTTATTACAGAGCGGGCAGTACAGTTAAACAACAGGACAGCCACAAAGGGAGGCTTTCAGCAATAAACACTTGTGATGCTGTAACAGCAACACTAATGACAGGCACCTGAGGCAACACCTGAACACAACAGCTATCTCCCATACTTTAAGATCACTGAAAGGTCAGAGCCTCAGGGGTACGAATATACATACACATCCGTGGGCAGGAGCCCCTGACAAACTTCGTTTTTACCTGTTTCTCGAATGTGACACTTATTGAGCACAATGAAGGCGGTTTGTGGTGCGTGCACTGCAGCAGGGTGCTGCCCAAGGTGAGCTGGCTCTGGCCAGGAGACCCGGGCAACCTGACTGGAGCCAGACACCGCTCTCAGCGCCATCCCACCACAGCCCAGTGGGGTGGGCAGAGCAGACTGGGAGTATCAGCAGGTGCCACTGGCCATCCCCAATGCTTTGAGGTGATGAGAGAAGTTTGGGGTCAACTCAGGCAGTCCAGCCAAGACCTGCAGGAGATGAGCTGAAGACAGGGCACCCCATCAGGCTACACTGAAGCCAGGACGAGGGGGTACTTCTACCAACAGCGCCCATACAGGAAAACCAGTTTCCAGATATGAAAACCAGTCATCCACCTGGGTCCCGGGCTGGACACTGGTCTCCCTGTGGGGCGGCCCCAGCCCAAATGGGGCCGGGTCACTGAGCAGGGCCTCCTGGTGCCCTCTGCACCCATTCAAATGCCTTGTGCACAGGTGTAGCAGCTTTGGTCTCAAAATGTCTATATAGCATGTGATAGGGAGAGATTTTAAATGCTTCCCTCCATGCTTTGCACACACACTGAGAGGTGTGTTATGATTTTGAGCTGTTTAGAGCAGGCAACAAGTGCAGCAGCAGGACCAGAATTGAAGTTATTGGATTAGCGGCTCAGTAATTCTCCTTATTGCCTTCAGCCATGTCAGAACAAACTTGTATGCTTTTCTGAAAATTGTATTACATTAGCAGGGCACCAGGCCTTGGCTACCGCCTGCTGTGCCACCTGCAAAGAACCCACGCTGCACCTCAGCCTCCAGTTGGGCAGGTCCTGAAGGCTCTGCAAGCCTTCTCTGGGCATCAGGCTTGCCAACGGGACTTACCTGTGAAGAACAACTTAATTTTTACCATGCCTTCACTTGAAGCAGACCCATTTCAAACATCTTTTTCTCCTCCAAATACTTAGTAAGAAGAAAACTGTAATAATCAATTGCTGGTGATGCAGGTTTTTTTGCATTCATACTTCTAATCAGGTTTCCAGTCAGACTGCTAAGCCCTGCTGGCAACAGCACGCCCTCTCAAAATCTGTTCACAGCCCTTTCTTTCCAACCTTTCCTCCCCTCTTTCTACCCATCAGGATTACACACAATATTTATGACCATAATTACTCTGTCTCTTAAGACAGTAGCCATCTGTGAAAACCATGGAATACTGATTCTATATTTAACACTAATAAGTCTCATAAATAAACTTGACTTAATTTACAATAACTGGTTTCTCAGAAATGCAAAACTTCTAGTCCAGTTTATGATTTCTTGCTGGCTGTTTAAAACACTGGGGTGTTTTTTCATACTGGTGTGCATATTTTATAGCTATTACTGCTTCATCCTGTAAAAAGAAAAAAAAGTAGAGAAAAGGTTTGATTCCCCCCTGCCCTAATTCAGTAGTAGTAAGAGTTGAAAGAAACGTCAAGTAACAGCAGTGAACTTAACATTTGCTTGGAAAATTATTCTTGCTCCCATTATGCTTTGAAAGGCATATTAAAAAAAGTCTTAGAAGCGTCACTCTTACTCGTGTAGTAATGTGCTACACAAGAATAATTTCTAATATTGTCTATCTGGTATAAAACTAGCTGTGGTGACATTAGCAATATTTTGTGGTCATAGAACTGGCCTGGGGACTCAGAAAATTAAAACTAGGGCTCAGTATTTGACTGTTATGGATTTCCTGTGCTTTGCTGGATACAGAATTTCATCCATCACTCTAATTAGTTATTGCCTACATAATTCCTCTTTCGTCCTCACTGAGCAGCCATATAGCTTATATATATGAATGCCAACCAAACTATCTCTTGGATTACCCTCGCTCTCCACCTCCACGAAAGACCTCACCTACAAAATCAAAATGCAGGGAAACACGTTCACATTTCCCCATGTTTCTGCCAACTGCATGTCCTCAGCACTGGTTCACTCGGGTCAAACAGCATGGGCACAGGCTCTTGGCCTTCCTGAAAACCCACCTGGTAGACAGCCACTGTCTGGCAACCTGTCTGGCACAAGAGTGTTTCTACAGCAGTTCCCAGCTCTTCACCCCTTACCAATCCTATTTTCAATGCTGCTTTCATAAAGGGGTTGGGATACATGCTAAGTAACTGGGATTATTTCAGAAAAAGTAAGGATTTTCCAACGTTAGGTAGAGTTGACGAGACACTGATAACAGCACTGTTTACAAAATGTCTGTATGTCTGGCCCTACGTTGGCTGTGACTGCAATAGGCATGTCATGCAGCTTTCTCGTGCTTTCCCACTGAAGTAGGCATTTGCAGGTTTTCTAAGAGTAACAGGTACATAGCGCAGAATCACCATGTGTGATCCAAATAGTAAATTTGTTCTACACCAACACAATAATCTATGGATTCCTACTTAAAACAGATTTATTTGCACTCTATTCAGTCCATTACCTGCCAAGAATTTCTAAGAGAGACCATTCCAGCAATGTATTATTACATTTCAATCTTTCATATTTCCTCCTATTTGAAATAACTGCAGTGCAGCATTTTATCTCATTTACACTAGTTTGCTTATGCCTGTGAGATTTCTTTTTTCTCTTTTCTTTTTTCTTCTCTTCTCTTCTTTTCTTTTCTTTGTTAAATAGCCATCTCTGCTATTCAGTCACAGCTCTAGGGCACTACATGAAAATCTTTCTTGCTCCAAGAGCACCCGAACATGGAAAGGCAGGCAGGGTCGGAACGGATGTCTTATTCACATTCCCTATTATGTTTATGCATCCAAACAACAATAATTTAAATTACCTTTAAAAACACAGGTTCAGATTCTCTTTTAGCTACAGATGACATCACTTGCAGAAAACAGTATAAAAGTCACTTATAATAAAGTCACTCCAACATAAAGGGATTCACAGATGATACAGGGCTGGCAATATATCTGTGTAAAAATACAAATGTCCCATTTCTATTAACTTATAAAACACGTACTTGCAGCTTATCATCATCAACATCTGCAATCTGTTTACTGTTTTCCTTACAGTTCTAGCTTCTGGAACCCTGGATAACAGCGGAGTCTCAGCTAACAACAAAAACTACTCGTGGTCATGTACTCAATTCATATTTCAAAGAATAGCTAGAAAATATGAGACTTAACAAAATAAGATGGGAACAAAAGCTGTCAGATCTCTGTTTAAAGTCTGATAATTTTCTAGGTAGAAACTAGAATGTTTGACCCCCCAAACAAGTTTAGCCTTTGCTCATCACCGTATGATAAAGAAACTGCAACATAAGCTTGTGACCAGCCTCAAAGAAATTAAGTTCCATCAAGCAGCAAAGTATAAAAGAACCTAAAGTTCTAACTGCTGCATCTTTGGGTCTCAACATGCATTGTCAGTTTTAAGCTGCAGACTGAAACTTAAGAGAAATGTTATTAAAGTTCATATGACCAGAAACATTAACATTTTTCCCTCCAGATGAGAATGGAGTTTTTTGAAAATACAGTTTTTCTATTCCCAGGACTTCAAATAAATTGTACTGTGCCAATCTAGTGAAACAAAAAAATCATAACTGACCCACTGTTTTATTATTTTAGACTAAGAAAAGTACAGAAAGCAAAGCAGCAGAACAATTTTTTTTAAACTCTTATTTTCCAATAATATCTTAATAACTGCTAATAATGCAGTCATTCTAAAACCTAAGTAAGTTTTAATATAATAACTATAAGAAATATGTTTTAATAGAAAAACTTCCATTTAAACTATAAAAGTTCCACCCAAAGTTGAAAGAAACAAAGAGGAGAATGTAGTGATGTGCAACTGCTAGTTTTCTCACTTGCTTCCTTCCCTGGGACCATGTGCACTTTCCACAGAGATGCTGAAGCAGCAAGTGGAACAGTCGGGTGTGTAATTACAGGCCTTACCAGAGGCAGTAAACACTGGAATATCATGAGAAGACCTGAAATTTTCAGGCAGATGCAAAAATCAGGCACTGAATATAGTCCTGTTCTGTAAAGACAATATCATCTCCAAAAACATTTTTGCATGTTGCATTTAAAGGAGGTGTACACTAACCTCCCTGGTGCTTCTTAAAGATACACTTCACTGCCAGTGCTTTGCTGAATGCAAGACTGAGCGCTCAGATGGAGACACAATACCCCAAAGCCCTGATCCTGACCTCACAGCAAACTCTATAATAACACAAGCCATGTCCCTGAAGTTAGCAGGTACAAATCTCAACCCCTGTGAATTAAGTAGTACTACTCCCATTCAGTTCAGATAGATCAAATGCCACTCAACTGAAGTAATAGAAGTAAGGGAGAACAGAAGTAGACTTGAAAAACACAAGCAACTGGTGTATGAGGTAGCAGACAAACTGGAAATAAGCTTTTGAGGTTCCTCCCTAATTAGCCAAAGCAAAAATAGCAAAGATAAATCAGTTGTGACTCTAAGGTCAAAATTAAAAGAGAAAGGTGAATACTAGGAGGTTAGCCCTCCTTTAAAATGATTTAGTATTTTCTTCTGGTGACTTGGAAAGTAAGCATTTCTGAATAAATTACCCTTTTTAAGTCTTGATTCATGCTTCAGTACTTCTTTTGAACACGTGCTTAAGTTCTGTTGATAGGGAAACTTATTTAATCACCTGCTAAAGTACTTTTCTAAATTGAGACCTAAATCAGCATCTATAAAAGCTTCGTTCAAATCAATGGGAATCTTTTTATAGACCTTACTAAGAGCTCTATCAGTCATTAAGTCAAAGGAGACTGAACCAAGAAGTGGAAAAATCCAAGCTGCTTCTCCTGGAAGAATAAGCTCCAAACCCTCTGTACTTTGTAATAACTTTCTTTCATCCTCTAATATTAAATGACAGCACTAATAATATGCAATATCAAGTTATTAAGCATCTAGTCCCGAGTCATCCAATTAGTTTACTGCAATGTAATTAAAACAAAAACAACATTAACTCAAAAGTGAAATTCACTGCAGTTGAGATGAGCAAAGCCAAAGAATAAAAGTTCATTAGAACTAGATGAAATTCATATCCAGATTGGTCTAAACTCTGGGTAATTAGCTTGAAACAGCTTGGCATTATCCAAGGAGGATACAGATAATTGGGTTCAACATCCCTGAAGATCTGCTATGTTTCTTGTGACAATAAACTATTTGTGCTTTGAAGCTGCTTCCCGTTTTCTCAGTCAGCCTCATCTGACAAGGGCTATTGACCTGATAATTTACTTGTCAAAACTTGTTAGTGGAGGCAGGACAAAAGCAACAAGGCATGTAGGTAATCCAAGAGATTAATTTGTCGTAATGACTTTCAGGGATCCTAACCACTGTAGTGGAGATCAAACACATCTCTGAAACAATTTAGTCTAAACTAGGGATCACATGGTGGAAGCAAATAAGCAGGCCAAGAATTATTACATTATTTTAGACAAGGTGGCTAGAGAAAAATAAGACTAGGTATAAAGTTTGCAATTTATTCCAGAAGATGGGACATTTTCTCCTCAAAATTTTAAGAAGGAATAGCACCTTCCAATTATGCTTCACATTATCAGTCATGCGGCTGACCCAAAGTAATAACAAGAGCCCTGACAACTTCCCATTATGTCCCAAATGATCTCTGGGCAACCCCACTACCTCCCACAGTTCCTTCTGATTTATAGTTGACTAATGTTGAGTCAGCTCACTGTATTTTTTAAAACAGTGTGTTGTAGATACAAAAGAAATAAAAAACAGCCCAGTTTAATACTGATAACCTTATGCATACAGAAATCAGGAATGAAATTTCTAAAACTGTGAAGATGGATTAAAATGCAGGAATGCAATTCTTTTGTTAAACGTTGGGAGTCTGAATCTTCTACAAGTTTTGAGTGACTCTAGAAAGTGTGACAGTTGAGTGACACCTTTTCCTTCAGAAAAATGAAGTTACAAATGTGCTCACAGAAAAATGAAAACTAATATTCTGAAGTATTAACATGAATATAAAAGTTGGGATTTTCAAAAAAATAGCAAATATTGTTAAGTACCACAAGAAAATTCCATGAGGACAACGCTATCATTTTGCTACATTGGTCGTGTAAGAATAACAAGGATAAAACGAAAAGTAGTCTCTTTGCATTCGGCACCTCGAATTCTGATGCCACAAGCAATATAGTCCAAAAAGTACAACCACGCGCATTTTACACAGCTATTTTCCAGAACAGAAACACAATTTCAAAACCCTGTATGAGTTGGAGAACACATTTGGTTTTATCAGCTATGCAATCTCCTCCAGCGCTACCCTTGGCAGTAGAGAAGGGAAGGGACTCCAGAACTGCATATCACCTGGGGTTTCAGTTCACGGGGTTCACAGGATAGTCAGCTTTTAGAATGCAGAATTCAATCCTACTCCACGTCACAACTCCCTCAAGCAGCCTCTCTGCATCTCAAAGTCTGACATTCACAGAGAAAAGGCACCAGGGGAAACAAAAAGTAACAAACCAAATATGCAAGGCCTTTCACATCCTACTGATGAGCAGATATCACCAGCTCTGGCAATAAAAATGTTTTCTTTCCTGCATGCACATGGGAGAAGGAAGTAAAATTTAATTCTAAATGCAAATCTCAGAACAAAAAAAAACAACTTGCAGGAAAGTAAGGGCAGTAGGGAAATCCTAGAAACAAAATAAAGAGAAAACATACAAGAAAGCATATATAGAAATCAGAGATAATAGTTTAAGGAATTTTGCTTGGTTTTGTTATTGGTTTTAATTAAAGATTCTTCATTTTTTCTATTCACATGGTTCATTTTCCCCCCTCCCATCAGCCAGCATGAAACCTGGCCCCTAAAGGTTATTTTTTACTCATGATAAGGTTCATCATCAGTTTTTCTATATCTCAGTTCTGGTTGTGGGTTTCTAGCCTCCATCTTACTGGGATCATTGACCATGTTGCATAAGATCACACATAAAATCAACACTGTATCCTTCTCCATGATAACGCAGGCTTATTGTCAGTTTAGACAAAAAGCTAATAAAGTCGCTGTACATGAGACCAAAAAAACCTTTAATTCCACAAACTAAAGATACTGTTAATCAAGCTTAACAGGTAATATAATTAAACAGATCTATTTTAAGTTGTGTGAAAGGAAAGGTCATTTTATGTAAAGTGGAGATGTAAGAGAAAACCAGAAACTTCAGGATTTGCACAACATTCTCCAAAGGAAGGGGAAAGCAAGTTGCTGAAAAGGTTAAATGAGAACAATTAAAAAAGAGAGTGACTGAGATTATTAGATGAGGCACCCCCGGTCCCTGTGGGCCACCACATAACTGAAAATACAAGACTCCCAGCAGGCCTCCCACCATGTTGCCTAAGGTACTTCACAGCTGATTTACAGAAACACAAGCTCAAAGCCAGACTACCTTGGTGAAATTCTTCAAGGCAGGATATACAGGAGATCAGATCGGATGATCCACTGTTCATTTTTTAACTTTGGTAGATACGAAACTATCAAAAAATACTTCAGAGGCACTCCAAGCAGTGTGACATCCAGGAGAAAGCCAAGACATCAAAAGTTAAGTTATTTGCCCATAATCATGGGGAAGGTTCTTGTAGTGTGAAGAAGAGAATATTCTGCTTCCAGTGATTCTGTCTCATAGCTGCAAGAGCTTTCTCCTCTCTTTTAACCATGTATGTGATTCTGTAGAATGGATGGGAAAAGAATATATTGACCGTAAAAATCATCCAAGCCCTTTTGACTCTTCCATCCAATTAACTGGTGATGAAAAAAAAAAAGACCATTTTGCAGCAACGAATTAGTGAAGATATTGTGAATATTGTGACATTTCCCACTGCCTCATAACCAGCTTGTTATTACTTGTTTATAACAGGGAATGAGGGGAGCAAGAAAAGTAATTTTGTGCTCATTAGATTTTCAGATGTTTCAGATCAAGCTCGTCCATTGCAACATTCTTTTTGTAGTCGTGTATTTACTGAACAGAAACAGAAATGACCATGTTTGAGAGTGGCCAACCACTGGAAGAGATCCACAGAGAGACCAAGGAATCTCCATCCTTGAAGATACTCAGAACTCAACTGGACAAGCACCTGAACAACCTGATCTAGTGAGACCTGCTTTCAGCTACCAGAGATCCTTCTGAACACAAATTATTCTGATTCTGCAATTGATTATCTTACATTGCTCTTCTGAAGTCCAAGGCAGCTGAGAGCACTTCTTCCTCAAGCAATCAGCTTCAGAGTGGCAATGCAACTACTTCAGCATGGGAATGCAGCTGTTATTTGTGTTGATGGAGGCCCTGAGGTTGCCTCCATTCTTTAAGTCGGATTCTACTGGAGTCATTCAATGCCTCATGTAGAATTCAATTGGACTCAGATCTGGTTCCCTGAATAGGAAAGACTATGAAATCTGCTGATACTGAACATAAGAAAAGCATTTGCAAAAACTGCATGGACAAATCAAAAACAATAATACAAAAATCTGAAGATCTTGTAGGTATAAGACAGAAACAAACCCCAACACATGAAACGGAAGAATTTATATATAGCACCTGTATTACAACTCCAAACTTCTTACATACACTTTTTGTCTGGAAAAGTAACAAATATAGGATTCTAAACCTTCTATGTGTGCAGAAAACCTTATGTTAAATATTATAAACTGAAAATGTGAATGCCAAAACCATAAAGAATAGGTGGCAAATTCTCTTCGTTCCTTTCACATTCGTTCTGAACATGGAGGAAGGCTTTATCTGAAGCAATGCTGTAACATGTCTTCTGGTTTTATTGAAAAGTTTGTTAACTTTTAGTAGAGTGACACCTCCTAGACATTTTTCAGTGCATGAAAATTTATCAGCATTTAGGATAAATGCAAGCGCTAACGTGATGTTTCTAACGTAGCTGCACTACCTTTTTGGAGTTTGTGGAGACTGAGAAGTGTTCTCAGACTGGGACAGCACTCAAAGGCATGTAATGAGCTGGGAGCTTTTTTAAGTTACCAGATCTATAGAAGGTAGGTCACAGCGTTCCAGAGTGGAAAATGATCTGCAATTATTTTTGCCTCTTCATGGAAAGGCAAGACCCAGTGCCCTCAAGTCAAAGTCAAAAACAAAGACTCAACTAATTGTTGTATGTAGATAGTGAGGTACACATCTTGGATTTGTTTATTCTTCTCTGAGGCTTGACTACTCTTTTCATTTTGAACTTACCGTTGAACTCATTTTGCACAAGCTATTTAATTCACCCTAAGCAACTTCTCAGCCGCTGCAGAATTGTCAAGCACACTTTACCTCCTAGTCAGCCAGCTTTGCGTTACTGTGGTGCCACCATCAAGGCTTCCACAGATGAAAAGGAGATACTTTTCCCCAGTAACTTATCCTTTCTAAACCTCATTAATTTACTGTTCAAAAATTCCTTTCTCTATTCTCTCATTTTACCCTCCATATTATCACATTTCTTCTCCTCCACTATGTTCTGTCACATTCTCACGATTACCCCCATACTTTTTCTTACCCTCTCATTTCTCTCCTGTAATTTTACATACATTGTCTGAACCTTCAATGGTATCAGAGGATTCAGAACCAAATTTGATAGATCTTATCTGACAGACGGGTAAAGAAGTTGCCACTTCTTTCTTATGGCACATAATTTATTCAACAAAACCAACTGCACTCCTGCTTTCTATTGCCATACCATGCTATATACATGTACAGTCTGATATATCCTGTGTACCACTTCTGAAATTGTTTCCTTCAAACAAGTGCAAATTATTTTATCAGACATATTCACTTGACTTTTACCATGATGAATTTAATTTTCATTCCTACCCTATTCAGCTTTCTAAGTTACTTTAAAACATTTATCTTCCTTACTATTTAGGGGATCTCACAACTTCTATCTTTCTTACCACCTCTTCCAGACAGTTAATGGAACTTCCAAACAATACTCTTCCAGATATTAAATAGCACAAATTATTTATAAAGAAAATAGGAAAACTTCAGGGAGACAGCAGATGTAAGTCATACCAAGCTGCTGCTTATTAGCTCTTACTTACATATCTCTCAACAATTTTTACTCCAGCTAATAACAGTGTAGCAAGCTGTCTTGTCTGAAGTACTCTACCAATTGTTACACTATAATATAGATACCTTTATCTGTTTTTTTTTCCCCCCTCAATAGCATCCAACATGCAATACAGAGTTTAAAAGACCTAAAAGGTAGATACAATTTTTACCATCACGACGTCACTGAAATCAACCAAGCTATGGCAGTTTAACCAAGCTGAGAATAGGGTCCTATTTATTTTTGTTAAAGATACATTTCTTCTTACAGTATATTAGTAGTCTAATCAACTGACAACTACAGATTTTGCTCCAGCTGAAATTGCTGGTCACAAGCACCATTAAATACTTGAGCACAACCATACTAAAGCAAGGCAAGGCGTTCTGTTAACTCTATCCTTGAAGCATACAGTCTTTTGGAAGTTTCAAGAAACCCTAAAAATCCAGGAAACTTTAGAGACTAAATCACAGAAACCACAGTTTACCATGGCCAGTGGAAATTGCTATGTATCAGTTACAACTGTATTTTTAAAAGTCCAGAAGAAATTCAGCCCAGTGGTGGAGAAATGAAATGGGGGCGGGGGGGGCGGAGGGGGTAGAGGAAACAGAAAACGTATTTACAAAGCCAGCTGATGGCAAGAGGTGGAAGCAGGGCAGACTGTCAGACGAACCAACGGACACTTGAGTGTCTTTTAATAATGACTCATCCAGAGGCAGCAAACACCATGGCTTGTGTCAAATAAAGTGGGGGGAAATGCCAAGAGAGAACACACACCTTCACCCTGATACAAATGAATTAATGACCCACCTTGAACAGTTCAGTGCTCCAAGACCGAGCTAAGCATGACTCCAGTGATGCTGCTCCCCAGTTCATCATAGTTCTGTAGATGAGGGGGCTGGCCAGGAGTCAGGCTTTACACCGACCTGCAGAAGTGTTGGTGGGCACTCTGCAGGTCTCTAGCCTAATGTCGTTCTTCAGGAAGGACTACTGCCAACACTAGATCAGCTGAGCCATGGTATGGTCTACCTTAGTCTTCAAGATGTCCAAGGATGGAGACACATCTCCTTATTACAGTACCTTATTACAGAGCTGCAGTACCAAACAAATGAAAAAGCTCTTACAGTAGCTTGAAGCTTCCAAGCCGCAATTTCTGGCCACAGCACCCTTGACACATCACCTGCAATTACTGGGAAGGGTTTGTCTTTGTCATTTTTGCTACTCCCTTCAAGTAGTTCTAGGTTGTTATTAGATGGCCTTTGTTTCCCTTCACCAGAGTACACAAGCCTGTTTCTCTCAAACTCTGCCCATAATTCATGTGCTCAGTCCCATGCCATCCCAGCAGGTCTTTGCAGGACCTGCTTCAGCTTCTTAACATCCTTTGTGAAGTGGGAGATCCAAAACTAGACCCAGCATACCAGGCAAAGCCTCACCAGTCTCAGATAGAGAGGGATAATAATTTTCTTCAATCTGCTAGCCAGAGTCCTCTAAACGTAGCACTGCTTGTAGTTCACCTTATTCACGTTTAGAGTGCGCTGTTGGTCAATATTCAGCGTGACATGCCTTCCAACTTGCATGGCCCTCACAGCAGGATTGATACTCAGCCCCCTGGTTCCCAATCTGTACAGGGTCACTCCGCTGCAAGAGCAAAATTTGGCACTTGTGGTTAAGGGGTCTCCCTTAGACCATCTTCAGGCTTCTCAAGGTGCCTCTGGGCTGATGATCTTCCCTCTGACATACCATCAACAGAAGCACATAGTCTTAATCTCTCAGGCTTTGCAACCAGAACTGGTCGCAGTTATAGATTTTTCTTTCTTTTCCTTTTAAAAAATGGTTCCACACTCCAAAGAAAATAACAGAGCTCCAGCAGTATAACTGCCATTCCCAAATATGAGGTGTTAAGTGCTTCAAGCATCCTTCTCAGGAGCAAATGCTTGAAGGGAAAGTTATTTTCCCAAGGGATGGCAATATTGCTGCTGTGTAAAAGGCAGAAAAATATTCCCATACATCTAGATGAAGATTCAGCATCCAATTCAAATGACACGTGCTATAAAGCAGGAAAAGCCCCACACAGCAGCTGGTATCTAAAATGTGGTTTGGGATGCCTCTGACGCATTAAAGAACCTCTCCCAAAAATACTGTATTTCTGCTGATAAACTCTAGATTTCCTTTCCTTTCCAAAGGTATCTTTACACTTTGCAAAACCAAGTAGCGCCTCCTCCTGAAACCACTCAAACCATGTTCTGTGCAAATAATTTTAACATAACCTTATCTTTCAGAAACTGAAAGAACATCACTGTCTAGCCCTTTGCATTTTAGGACACCCAGCCATATACCAAGAACTTTTACATTTTACTGAGTAGGTAAAGTAAAACATACTCCTCTTGGGATTTTATTCCGAGGCAATTAACAAAATAAAGAAGCACCGATTCTACTTTGGTTCACAGAAACGTACTTTTCCCATGATGGTCTGCAAAGACACAGAGCTTACCTGCCATCCTGAATCGAGCAATTTAAGCCCAACAGGCATGCAATGGTTAACCATTTAAAACACTAACTGATAATAAAAGCACTGGACCACAGCAGAATTATTCAGTTAAACCAGAATGGTTTCAAGACCCTGAAGGAACAGGGATGGTGCAAGTACAGTTCTTATTCAACATCATCCCTCTTTAATAAACATTTTACTTTAAATCGTAGCCATGGAAGGAGAAGGTTTTTTAGCTCCATTCCCAGTGAATAGTTAAATTGGATTTGGAATTGAGATTCTTATGGCTAATGCAACCTGACCTGTGACTGTACGTGTAACATGACTGCACTGCCAAATATTATTCCTTGTCAGGTTAGTGCCAACACAGGGCAGATTTCATTGCACACTTACTTTAACAAAACACATCCATAAACCACAAGAAAACATCTTTCAGATCCACTCATGAATCTCTCCCAGTTTCCTTGTCCATCTCTGCATTAGATGTTAGCAGATGCTCGTCTTTGGGTTCCCTCCCCCCTTCTTGAATTCCTGGCAGATGGAGGGTTCCTCTGGTTTTGGGTTCCACCACCAGGCTCAGATAGTCAGCATACCAACTACTGTGCATACCTATGGTGTGAAATGAACTGTTGGTTCAGGTCACATTTCTAGCTGACAAGTCTCTACAGAACCTACCCCCATATAAAAGAAAAAAAAAAAAAAAAGTTATTTGCTTTAGTAACCCTGAGGACAGATTAGGCAAAGGCACTGAAGAACACTGGCTCACAGGCAACAGGCTATCACGTTTCCCTTTTCCCTAAGCAACTCTATTTGCCCACTGCCCCTTGAATCACATCCAAAAAAAACACTGAAGGAAAATGAAATTTGTGGGGGACCCCTGGAAGAGTAACTTTTTAAGAATGAAGAGTGGTGAAGGTAGGCCAGCCACAGGCTTCCAAGTAGCACAAAGCAAGTTGTTGCTGACCGACTCTTTCAAGGTCACCCGTCTGTAGCTTGCCTCCCTTCATCTGAGGCTTGTAAAACCTGTGCAGACAGCTCCTGAGCAATGCACAGCAAAGTGCAAGTTGGCATTTTCAGTCCTGAAAAAGGGCAGTATGTCTCTGTGCTACAGAAACAGTGTGGCATAGTCCCTACCTCCTCATTGCCCCCTCCCCCCCAAGATTCTTTGAAAAAAATTATGCAAAAGCAGCTACTCTCAGAAAGGAAATCAAGCAATTTATAGCTGATTTATCTCTGCCACACACCACTTATCTGGAGTGCATGTTTTCCCTTTCTTGAGAGATTAAACAGGATGAGGATATTGAATGGCTCTAAAAAAAAATACAAGCTAAAGCCGTCAGCCTTCAGAGCCAGCCAAAATAGTCATCAGCATCTAAAGCAGCATGAAACTACTGGAGATCCCCAACCAGGCAGCACACACTCACACTTCCATTCAGTCTACCAACTTCCCCTGGAGCAAACCACAGAAATGCTGCTTTGGCTGCTGGTACAGAGCCTGAGCTGCTCCTGCATTTGAGGGAAGGGTGAATGGAAGTGGAGGAACAACTTAAACTTCTGCTTCAGCAGCACATGAAGGCACGTCAAAGCTACGCTCAAATCCCAATGACTGGGCAAGAGTTCCGTCAGTCCCACTGTTCTGACTATTGCAATAAGAGGTTGGAAGGTGGTTTGTTGTTTGTTCGTTTTTTTCCTATTACAGAAGCAGCAGCTTACTTACCTCCCTTTCCAGCTGACAGTGCAAGGTCCGTCCCAGCCAGCAGAGCTCTTCCAATCTCACTGTCTATGTAAGGGCAAGGTCCCCGCCACAATCTGAGCAGCTACACCACTGTGGAGTTTGTACCAACTGCAAAGGCCAACAATGCTTTGAACCTTTCTTCTTCCCCTGACAGTGATGCAAAGACAGTGTGAAACTCACCTTTTCTAACACAAAATGTTGCCAAGGTTGAGGCCAAGGTCTAAGTCACCCTGGCTGCCCCCTCTGCCCAATGTGCTTGCTCTAAGCTCAGCTCTGAGCCTTCAGTCCCTGCCTCAGCTGCTGTAGAGATGTGCCTGTCTCCAGCTCCAGCCCTTCCTGTGCCTGGCAATGGACCTTGTCGATCTGGACCCCGCTCTGTGTACTAACTTCCTGGCTTGATCTCAGACCTGCGTGATGTCACTGGATGTGGTCCTGGTCCTGACTTGCATTGACTTCAGACCAGCCTCATTTCCATGGATGTGTCTAATGATCTGGACTCTCAGGGGACCCTGAGTGCCATCCCCAGACTGATCCACTTGCCTCGCCTGGGTAAAGTGATATGCACTCTGGACAGCCAGATCCCTGCCCGCTTTGTTATTGTACTCAGGTGCTGAACCCTCATCTCTTAAGGAGCACAGCCAGCTTTCACTGCACCCTAACATTCATTCATGTCAGAGGTGGCATATCCTGAACTTACTTATTACATGGACAAAGCAAACCAAAGCCATGCGCTGAAAAAGTACTGGATATAATCGACATTCACATGGCAGAAGGTGAGAAAGAAAACCTCTAGCATGCCTCAGATGTGATTTTTGCACTAGAAGGAAATTTCAAATTACTCTGTCCTATGAAGTTTCTATGCTACGTCCCTCCTGTAACACTCCCTCCTCTCTGGCTTGCAGGGAGTTGGTAGGGAGGCAATCAGCTACCTGACGCCAAGACACAGTCTACTGCCAGAGAAGAGAAAACTACTCACACGTTGGCAACAAGGGAGCTGCCTTAGAGAGCTCATGCTTTCTCTAAGACTTTGCTGAACTTCAGAAAACGTTCTTTTTGTGAAGAGCAGTAGCTTAGCAGCTGACAGAGATTCCAACTGTGCAGGTCTCTGTTATAATAACTGCATGAGCTGAGACTCATTAGCCAGCTGTATAAAAATACAACCAAAAATAGAGAGGCTAACCTTCCCTCTTTCAAAAAATGATCTTCCAGCACACAGCTACAAGCTGCACATTTTGCACAGCCAAGGAAACTGGGACGTAGATCTTCAGAGACTCTAACCTAGTGCTGGTCAACCTTACTTCAAAGGAACTAAGATCAACTTAAAACCTGAATGCAAGAACTTGGGATTTCTGGGGTCAGGCTTTGCTGGGTCCACAGCAAAGCAACAGACACATAAGGAAATTCATCCCAGAGCCATATATATCAAAGGGACTATTAATGTACTTTCATTCTCCTGCTAAAAATGTGCCCTCTTAGTTTGTTGCTACTGTGTATTTTATACTCCCTGGAGGAAATTATGACAGACCTTCAACTTGTCAGCTCTGGGAGAATCTGCTCTGATTATTCAAGCAGTCAAATGAGGGATTTCCAAGTTGTGGGTGACTGACATGTTTAACATGCATCTCTCCACCAGAGCCTATTACCTGATTTCATAAACTTCAGTGCCATCTGTCCTGCTGTCTGTGGAGTAAAGAGCACGTTTTGATTGCAGTCGCTCACATGCCTGGCCTCATTTACTGGACAGACTTCCCTTCTTGGACCCGCTGCCTTTTGAGCAGAACATCAATCTGGCAGATCACACCACCAAATGTGACCTCGGAAGGAGGGCTGCATTCTGAGTAGGTAGCATTTATCTCTGGAGCACTCTAGGTATTTCACTCCTCTCCCAATGGTAACAGACTCTTCATATGTTCACTAACACTGACTTGTAAGTAGGCAAAATATGCGAAGATTGAAGCATAAGCCTCAAAAGAGTATCTGAAATCATCCTGGGAACTGCTTTCCACACAAGCTGAGAGCACCCACGGTTCTGGATAAAGCTTCCATCAAACTGGGTATCTGGCAGCCCAAGGAAACGGGCCCAAACGTTGAAGTTCCCACACCCAAAAAAGTAGGAAGGGGCTTTGAAAATACACACACTCCTGCACACAGACAGCAGAGAACAGCAGGAAACAACTCAAATCACTTTCAAGCAGAAAATAAGAAATTCACCACCCATCAGTTTCTTACTTGGGTGTAATTACTGAGCATTACAATAACCTCATTGCGTTGCTTATTATGCTAATCTTAATTGGCTTGCTGTTTCTATGCACACCCTCCCATCTGTTTGTCATTTGGGTCGGTTGTCTCTCCTCTGACACTTTGATTGCAAGCTCTTTTGAGTTAAGGACTGATTTGCTGTAAAACGTGTAGAAAGCCTGGTCTGAGGAGGTCTTGGTCTCTGACCCACGTTTTCAGAAACTGTCAAAACATTCACAAATTAGTTGGCAGCAACCATATCTCAGCTTATTTTTGTTTTGCCATTAAATTAACTTTCACCTTAAAACAAATGGTACTAAACTAAAAGGGACTCTATAACTATCAGTAAAAATACAACAGCTAGTAGCAGTCACAAAATCAAATCTGTAACATCATTTCATTTCCTTCAACACTTTCTCTCCCCTTGGTTTTAAATATTTATTGAGTGATGAGTGAAACTCTGTCTTCTGTTTGATTTCTCCGAAGATCCAATGCTTCCTAACAACCAAAGAATCTGTGAGCAGCAGATATATAGGCTGTTAATGATCATGGCAAAATAAACACCCCAAATCAGAGGCTTCTTTAGAAAATACTGGCTTCTATTCTGGTGTTTCTCTTTTCATAACTTTGTTCCCTGAATACAGCTTAAATCAGTAAGGTCATTTCCCCGAGGTAGCACTAGTGACTACAGGGACTAAGTGTCATCTGAATGCTGAGCCCTAGAAAACTCCTCCCAGAAAAAGGTTTCCAAATCCCTGCATCAGGACACAGTCAGAGTCCCTAAAGGACTAAGTACCTGTTAAATAATGAGCATGCATCTCAGCTTGATGGAACTTCTGCTTCTATAATTGCCTGAAGAGGATTTATGTTCACAACCACATAGATGCAAGAGTATCAGAACAGTAGTGTCCACCTATATGAGGAAGGCAGCAAAATTGTATAGGAGATTTCATTAATAGTTTTAATACAGCAAAGCACTAAGCCACAGTCTAAACAAAACATAAAAGCTTCTCCCTTTTTAACAAAAATACGCACACACCTCTTCCAAAAGAAAACCATAGGAAAGAAAATGTAAATGAAAACCCGTTTGATCCCAACCAGCTCGAGAAAACACTTCTTAAGGAGGAGTTCAGATGGTGCAAGAAGCACAGATCCCCTCTGTATAATTTCCAAATGCTGATAAACAAGCTGCCAGCCAGCTTCAGAGTACGGAGTCTAGGGGTAACACGGTAGGTAAAATTAAAATAAACAGCTTCTCTTCCAATCCACTTCACAGCATTTTGCCTTAGTTTGCACTTGCAGTTACAGTGTTGAGTTGGCTTAATCCACACTAAGATTCACAGCTCTGCCTTTCCCCCAGCCCCTGCAAAATTTTCAGCAGCAGTTTGCTACATCAGTAGAGAAAACACAACAAACTTCTGTTACCAAAGACACATTAAATGAGCGCTTGTTATTAGTTTCGGGAAGTTTTGGATGCAAGTTTCCTGCCAACAGGAGACAACTGCCTCCCTCTCAGACAGGCAGAAGGGACGCACCAAGAAGCCATTTGGACATTACTGCTGTATCACATCTGCACAAAGATCTGAAACGAAACCCTTGATGAACAAGGGAGTCTCAAATTCCTGGGGCTTGAAATCCAGGCTGAAATTGAGATTTTACATTTCAGCTCCATCTCAAATCAGCAATGCAGCAGCTAAGCCTCAGCATGTCTGAGCAGTATATGGTAGGAGTGAAAAAAGAGCACAGTATAGAGTCTCCCGCTCTGCTTACTGTCAGAATAACCACTGGACATGGATGCTCATTCTCCAGAAACACAAGACTTCATACGGTGCAGAAAGACCAGCCTCTGTGACAGCAGCGAGGAGATAACACATGGAGGAAGAAACAAATTGTTCACCACAGATGCATCTTTTATGCACTGCTCTGCTTTGATAAGACACACCTCTCACCTTTATCTTCTGATGTGGGCCCATGGTGAACCCTGTGAGCACCAACAGGCCCACCACCGGAGCAATCTGTTTATAAAGAAGAGAGCCTGCATTGATTCCGTTATTGCTCAGTTTACAACTCAGTGATGGGCTTTTTCTCCCCTGACAGTTCAGAAATTTCATTTTGAGATTGGAAAAATCATGCTACATTTCTCCTGTCTCTAAGAGCAGCACAGGTAATAAAGACTCTGAATTGCATATTCAGGACTGTGCCTATGCGCTGAAGTAGCAGATGCTCCAGGCAGAAAAGACTGCAGGCCACTCTTCCATAGTTTTACAAGGTCTGCAGGGAAAAGCAGCATAAAGTCTTGTATTTGTCAAAATAATCAAATGTCTTGAAAATACACTAGGGAAGCATTCTGGAATAAGGATGGAGTTATTTTTACTTAGTCACTTCCCTGATCAAAACCACACTTTAAAATATATATTCTCTGGCTTTAAAAATCTTTGAAATATAGCACGTAATTCATCAGAGGGAGCAGCACTGAAGGGAGACTGCACCAATATCTAAATATCTGGACAGAAAGTCAATAAACACAAATATCAACACAACCCTGCAATAACAGGAAACAGTGGCAGGTGGGAAAAGTGGCAGAAGCCAGTTTGGACCCAGCGTGTGCACCTCTGAGGTTGCTGTTTCAGCCACGCTTGCCCAAGCAGTGACACAACAGATTGCTGTCACTGCCACCCCACAGTGCAGCCCCACGCCTTCAAATCCACTCTCATCCAGGTTGGAGACTAAGAGGTTGCCTCTGCCAGCATCACAGCAACTTCAAAGCTAAACTGTTATAACTAATGATTCACATTGACTTTCTAGGTAAGTAGATACTTTTTTTCCTTTTTCTCAGTTGCTTATTCTTCTCCATGGGGATGAATTTAAGTGTTCTGCTAAGTTTGAGGCCAGAGTGGCTGTACCCAAGCAGAACATGGAGAAACATTTGTGCAGGGCTGTAAATACAACCCTGCTGACACCCTCAGTGTAGATTCACAAGTCTTCCCACCACTTCAGGTTCTGCTGAGCAGAGACTGCAGGTCATACCAACCTGTCAAATGACCTAAGGAAAGTGCAGAAAAATGATGCAAGGAGAGGTGTCAGGCCAAGCACTCTTTGAGCCTTTAGGATCAATGCTGGTGCTTAGATCTCCAATGTAAGTGGTTCAGATGTAGCGAGGTTACTTTGCCTACACCCAACAGCAAACATGAAACAAGCACCTGCCTTCTCATTGCACTCAAATCTTGTATTAAAGCTGCCTTTGGAACATGCTCCTCCTTGGACACTTAGGCAAGTTATTTAACCTCACAGGGCTCAGCTCCCTGTGAGGGAAACCCCCCTTCTAATTTTTCTTGCCTTTTTACATTTGGGGGGGGGGCAGAAATTCTCTTCCTAAGTGTTTGTGCTGTACCTTTCAGAACTTTGCCCAATTTTGGCTGAGACACCTCAGAGATGCTGTAATGCACAAACAAAAAAACACAACTCTAAACTAATCTGCTCCATATATTCAGTTTGCTTCTCACACAAGCAGGAACTGCACTGCTGCACGGGCATAACCCTCCTGCGGAGTAGAAGGCCAACAACCAAACCCCAAGACAAAATGCCCAGGAACATCTGAAACACTTTCTCCTAACCTGCCCCTCTTGAAAAGTGAAATTTGAAAGAACCAGAAACCTTGAGCAAGATGTCAGTCCAAGGGTCCATCTCCTGGGCAGGTGCTGGTGACAGACTGACTCTCCTAAGCATTTTGGCTGCTGGGTGCTACTCAGGGAAAGCTCCATAAGCCTGAGGGTAGACCAGGCTGAACAGAGCTGGGAACTCTCCCAAGAAAAATTAAGAGTAACCTTCCCTCTTCTCACCTCTCCTTTTTCATGTTTGCCTAAAGGTGTGAAGACAAAACAAGTTTGTGCCTTGCATATTTTAAAGGAATTGCCTTTCTATTTCAAAAGATATTCCTGTCATCAGAGAGCACATACATATCGCAGCTGGCAATAGCTCCTTCGCATTTAAGGCTTCAATCTAATTGTATAAATATGTATACTGTGGAGCAGAAAACACTCTGACAGGTACACAGGAAGCCTGACAGGATAACCACTCCTCTGCCTACATGCACTAAGCCATCGGGTAAATAACTATTCAAGCTCATGAGCTTTTTTCTTTCTAAATACATTCTATTTACTTGATCGTCTGTAATGACTCCTCTCTGAAATTGTTAAGGTCTGTCATGTAGAACCATATTTAGATGCGATTACACTTACACTCATTTCAAGAAATAAGATGGCATCACTCACCTAACACTGTCACTTAGCATAAAGTATTCTCTTTTGCTCAAATAATGGCTAAATTCCAATCCTTGTGCCTGCAGCAAATAATAGCTTAATCTACAAACTCTCCCATATTCCTGGGGTCAGGCACAGAGCAAGGTGATATTCTTTACATTCTTCACAATTAATGCTCTGAAATCTGGCATTTTATGGCCTGAAGTGCAAAGAGGGATTTGAAACCATCTTTTTTTTTTTGTACCTAAACAGAGATGTTTTTACACAGCCTCTTTCTCAGGAGGTGAGAGCCCAATACTTTACTCAGAAACGGTTGCATCAAGCCAGGACAAGCTTCCATCCAGAACAGCGGTGAATCACTAACTCCATCCTACACAGAGGAAAGAAAAAGTGCAAGGACAGAGGCAGCATACAAGAAAGCTTCCCCAGAGCCCTGCCTCTGGCTCTTGCGCACTTCCTGAGCCTGAAGAGTCTTTGTATTTCATCGTCTTTAATAGGTTTTATTCCTGATTTTCTCATTCTTGAACTCATGCTGCCCACAGTATGTCCTGTGGCAATAACATCCGCAGGTTTAGCCATATATTCTTCAAGAAACCATTCCTTATTCACCCTTTTCCACACAACTACTAATTTTATTCTTACAAAACCTGTCAAGTCCAACCTCAGCCACCTGTTTCCTATACTGAAGAGATCTACTCTAGAAGCCATTCCATATCTCGGATCTTCCCATCTCCCTTCTCTGTATTTTTAACAGTTGTTCTAGGCTTTTTGAGCCAAGAGGCACCAGAACTTTACACAATATTCAAGATACAAATGTCTTATTTTTGAGACATCAATGACCTTCAGAGGAGGCTTACAAGTTAAGCACAGCAGAAGCATCCAAAAATAACTTGGTTTTTAAAAGTCTTGGCTTTTAATTAGTTTGTATTTCTAGAAATACACTCTTTTTTTCACACTGCTAGCTTTACTATCTTTTTAGACAGGGAAATTTCAAATTAGACCACCATTTCACCTGTTCTTATAACTTATCTCCAACAGGTGTAGATGCTTCAGAGAAGTCAAATTCTAAAGCACACAGTGAAATAACATATTCCACATAGAAACCATCTTCCAAAGCATCTAAGTGTTTTAATTCTTAATACATTAAGATTTAAATTTTTATTATGTGCAGGAAACTCAGGAATTGAAGAGACTCAAGAAACCTAAGTATCCTCAATGTCAAAGTCTTTGGAAAAAGAAGAGGAACACAGGATCCCAAAGTTCACATTTGGAAATGGTTTTTCTATCTTCATTAAGATAATAAACGCAAGGAGGTTAATTTCCAAGTATTTTCCTTTATCACTGAAAAAGCAGTATTCCACCTTTGCTGGACATCATCTGTTCTTATTTTATGGGAAATAGAAAATAGAAGCACATGATATTGCATTCATCTTACCACACCTCTTTGATCAGATTTTGTTAAGTTCTTCACACACCAGAATGTCTTTTGACCTCAATAATATGCATTATTCATCAATAAAACCCTTTTTGAGCTGGATGGAAACGCCAGTTAAACAGGACCAGTGAGTCAACCCCAGCCTCCTTAGAGCCAAGTGGCCAGAGATAGCTTTCAAGGAAGATAAACTTCAGGCTTACTCTCACCACTCTTTTCAGCAGCCCAATTGCAAATGCTGTTAATAGACATGAAATTTTGAGCGCCTTTCAGGAATTTTGCCAACTTTGGTGCAGTAGTGAATTTCACAAACTATCTTGCTTCTAAAGTAGACCTCTGACTTTGATCTTTTTTCTTCTGACCTTTCATCACCTAGAAACATCCTTTGTTCTTATGTCCTGGAAGCTGGTAAGAGAGAGCCTAATCACCACATCTTTGCTAGGAGGACTGAAGGTATGTGAATACAATCTTTATGCAAAATTCACAAGGAACAGTAAGGCAGCATCAAAAATGAGAGTTATTTAAAATTAATAACAAGGAGAGGGGCATATTGGGAGACTTGCAATTTAAAAAGCAATAGCTTGTTAAGCTTGCTTAAATACCAGCTTAGTTCATTACTCGTCAGAGAGTGACAGGGAAAATAAAGCTGGAGGAATTGCTAATGATGCCAGAAGTCTGTATTATGCATTTTGTAGTTCCTAATCTCTTAAAACTAAACAAAAAAAAAAAAAAAAAAGCTATCATCTGTTCCTAGTCCCTTGATTTCATATCAAATTGCCAGCAAACAAATCCACTTAAGGAGAATTTTTTAGTTCCTTTTCTGCAGTAGTTTAATTAGATTCTACCAATAAGTCTCTGAAAGCAACATAATTTCTTGTCTCAAAGCAGTGAGAGGAGGCTTGCTCTCTTCATGTGAAAATGGTCTTTGCCATCCTACCTCCTTCTGCTGAAGTACTAGACAGTGGTCCACACTGCCCTGGCACAGCCACCTTCTTGCTCAGCGCCTTCCAGGGTTGTGTATCACCATCACCTCCTACAGTCAATGCTTTTGAACCTGCCATTCTAAAAACTTAAAAGCCTTTTTTTCCCCATTTCTGTTAGAGATGCTCTCTCTGCAGTCACTAAGGTGAAGCAGACCTTGGGTGACTTACTTAATCAATGCCTTTCTAGAGACTTCTGGTTTCATTCAGCTGTTTCCCAAGTCATCTTCAACAGTGTTTTACCCAGCCTGATTAATTTTGAGTTCTGGAAACAGTGAGAGCTGCAAGTAGAACACTCTTTGCACGTGATACTACAGTGTGATAGCTACTTCATGCAGGCAAAGACACTGCAAGATGCAGCATGGTAGGACTGTAGAGTACACTCCCTCTTACTGATGTCAACCAACTCTTTCTCAAACTTCTCTTTCTCTTTTTTTCTAAGGATCCAGTCAATGAAGACAATCCAAACAACGCACTGAGATCACATATACATCCACTACAAGGTCAGCACATGAAACACTGGAAACATGTTTTTCCTCTAATAAAGGCAAAATATTGGTGAGAATAGTCAATTTGTTATCAACAACAGAAACTTGCCAGTCTCTGGTTTTATGTGGAGGATGTTCACCTGGAGCTCTGTTTCTCCAATGTCACATCTAGAAAGACACATAGCATGCTTTGGGAGGATCAAAAATTTTGCTTTACACTGACAGGTAATTTACTGCATGAGCCTCTTTGAAAACAACAGGGCTTATGCTCCATGCACGTCTTCGAAGCACCTCTGCTTACTTCACAGATGTAAACAAGTCTTCATTCATTACATGCATTAATGCACAGCTAAATATAGCGCTCTCGGAGCAACTGGATCTTCTTTCTGTCTTACAAATTCCTGACAACTCCTTAGCTGAATTCTGATGACAAAGACATCAGGAATACAATTGTGTAAGCAAAACTGTCACAGCACAAATGTCATCCCACTGGAACCATCAAAATGTCTACCTCCACTAAATGAGCCTGCTCCTCTAATAATCCTACTCCAAAAAATGGCTGGTATTAAAACGTAATCTACCTCATTTAAAATGAGATCATAAGGTCTTCAGGAGCTGGTAAAGATTCCCACGTGCCCACTCATGCCCTTTTTCACTATTTAGAACCGTACTGTCATAATGGGAGGCACTAAAAGGGATAAGTGATCTCTGAAGCGCTGGAAAATGGAATCTAAAGGCTATGTGCAACTGTGCATCCGCTAAAGCATTTGAAAAAAAGATCTTTGAAATCAGCAGCGCAACACTAGGTACCAAAATAACTTCCTTGATACTTTGGTGCAAGAAACAGAATCCTTCCTTCCTACTGGCAGAGAAGATGCTCTCTCACCAGCACTGACAGTTATGGCTTCTATGGATGTGTGCAAGCACACAACTAGTTTTACTGACTTGCAGGATCAAAACTGGACGTACTTGTCCCAGCAGTTCTAGAATATATGAAAAATCAATTAAATTAAGTGAAACGATTGTCTTTGAAGTATTCACTGAGCATTTCAGAAGGGCCATGTAAAAGAAAGTGAATATAGTGGTTTACATCGCCTTTACTTGCAGAGTTTCAGCAGGGGGGAAAGAAAATCAAAACACCTCCTGCAAGTTTGTGTGTGGTTTGGAAATCCTACTGAAAAGAAGTGGCAATGAGAAAGCAGACAATTGGGACAGGTAGGCACTTGCACATGATGGCCAAAACAAAAAAGAAGGGAGAAAAGAACAAAATCTGTAAGTGCTTTTGCTTACCACTTCTTATTTAGTAGATTGGCAGACTTGGAGAAGGGCTTGCTGTAAAGCTAATTAAGTCAGCTTCTTTCCAATTGCTTTAACTGACTTTTGATGAGGCTTAGCTTTTAGATCTTACTATTCCTAATAGTCGGGAACATTACAGTAGTGCTTGAGGACAAACCCAGAATGAAACCCCAACTGGTTTAAGCACAATGCAAACAAAACCAAAAAGATTCTTGACAAAGCTTTGTATGTAATTAAAAAGGGAAAAAGACAGGACGATAATCCACAATGATCTGCACCATATCTGCTGTTTTGCCACCTAAAAGCCAGGCATGGCCAAAGGAAGATGAAACATTTCTGCTCTAGCTGCCTTATTCTATCAAAGAGCTGCTCAGAGAAGCTCTGCCATGAATGCTGCGGAGCATAAAGTAAAATACAGTCACCGTGATCTTGCCCATTCCCTGAAACTGCGCAGCCAGGTAAAGGATAAGATCCCATGAATTTTAACTATGCAGTACAGTCTTTAAAGAGCCTGTGTAATCTGACAGAGCAGTCCCAACTGCTTCCAGTTACTGCAAGGTAATACCACAGAGAAAAAGTGCTTTCAAGGGAGTTGAAAATATTTACATGCCAATCTCTCTAACCAACAAGAACAAATCAAAATCTAAGACAGAGCTGATGAAATTTTAGTGAAATCCTTGATATGTCATGAGACCTCGTGTTGGTTAAAATATGTGTTAATATGCATTAAAGAAGCCCTGGGACATTCTTATTTCCAGCTCAATTATTGGCTCACAGCAGGGCAACCACTTGTGAAGACCTCACAGAAAATTACCCTGTATCTTGGGGGGGGGGGGGGGGGGGGAGAAGGAGTATGAAATTACAGCATGTCACTTTAGAACAATGCCCCAGTCAGATCTAACCAGAGAACTGGAGAAAAACTGAACAGAGTACCAGAAAAGTTAGAGAAGATTAGATTGATCTCTAAGTCAAGAAAAAGCCTAGGAGACAAGAACAAAAATCAATCCACACTGCACAGAATGAAGACATAGTTTAGTTTGCTATAGTCCACAGAAAGTCCACAAGATCTTATCTGGAGTAGATAATATGCACTTATACTAGTATTTATTTTTATACAATAGAATAGGTTAGAAGGTGAAGGAAGACTGGAAAGTGAACCAAAAAAGCACACCCAAACCAGACTGCAGAACAGAATACAATTAATTTTTATATAACATGCTCATCGCAAAGTGTTGTAAATCACCTTGCTGCAAGAGAGTCAATCACACCCTAAGGGAACAATAAAGTTTTACAGTGGGATAAGTACAGAGAAAATAGCTTAGAGAGGAAGAGAGAGCAAAAGTATTGGGAAAAGAAAATCCAACAATGTCAAACATGATAGGGTCAGTTTGGAGGAATAAGAGAATTAGTGCGTGAGCTACAAAAGTTGCAGGCTTGAATGCATCCTTGTGTGGAGATTGAAAGTTGTTTTCCTCCACAATAATAACAAGGATTCAACCAGATGGAAATAATCTGATGGCATCAAAGTATCAATAGAAACAATTCTATCAGAGAGGAACACTGCTTTCTAGCTCCCCTCCCCTTCTACACTAGATGACCTGTATCTTAAACAGTTATGTCGGTGATCGTGCAGAGATTTATTTTTAAAGGTCAGAACAGATCATTACAACCACCTAGAACCTGAACTCGTGTGTAGTGCCAGGAACAAGCAGTGCTGTACTCTCCAAGGTTCACATCCACAGACACTGTGCCAGCTGTGCTAAGAAAACAAGCGCCTCTTGAACTCACTGCAGCGCTTGCCCCAGAATCCCTACCCAAACCCATACTCTCACACATACCTACACCCCAGGAGCCTGATGCCAGCTCCTCTGTAACAATTTCTGAAATAAAACACAGAGTCTCACATGCTAGGAGGTTACATATTCAAATTGACACGGCCTTGTTTATCCTGTACACCTACTGACACTGATATCCACAATCCCCTCTTTTCAGCCCAAACAACATGCTCTCCTAAGCCCTTTATTTTCTAGCCACATTAATATAGTCTGTAAATCCTCCTCCTATCAAGGGACTTGCTCTCCTCATCTGTATTCACTGCTGCCTTCACCTGAAGAGGGCTGCCACACATCAGCTATCGATTTCTGTAGGCAGTTTCCTGTCATCAGCACTAAGTGATTGCTTATTAGACAGACCAGGGAAAACTTGAGCATGTGGGCAGCGTTATTTATCAAAGAAACGAAGAGCTTGGCAATGAGAGGTGAGGCTGGAGAGGAGGAGGAATTCTGCCAGGGTTGAAGGATGCCTGTGCCCAGACAAAGCGCAGGGTTCTGGAAGGGCAGGTGAAATCAATTCCTTGCAATGGCTGGATTCCCAGAGAAATCGTCTTTAAGCTCGATCTTTAACCTGAGAGTGAACTTGGCCTTCATGATTAGTGAGGAGCAACAAAAGATAAAGAAGTTGTTGGGTTAAGTATCTCTTACCCTTTTTTGGATTAGGTCAGCGGTACCGTGGAGTGCACTAGAGCTCAGAAAATGACTCTGGCAGAGGAAATACAGAGCCATATTGATTCCCTAGCATTGCTACAGACACTTAAGGTCTGTAATGAAGTTTAATGAATGTAATGAAGCAGAGAACAGTGCCTTTCCTCTAGAGAGCTGAGCAGCCCCACACCTTCCAGGTCCATGCAAAACTGCAGTACAAGCAATTTTCTTTCTCCCATCCATGAATAGTTTCCAACTGGCAGAAACCACCAGGGTATCCACAGGTGTTCACTGGTTAATTAAGTAATTGGAAAGCACCATACTCCTCCATAAACACCTTGAAGAGTCATTTGAGAGTTTGTCACCTCTATAGAAGATTTTCTGTCCTGGAAGTTAGGTCAGCTTCCCAGGAACAGCAGTCTGTAGAGAGTGGTGTCACAGAAAACTCTTATGGGCTACAGTCATAATCATGTTCTTGTACCCTACAATACTTCTGATCCTCACAGCATCCAGATCAGTAGCAATATTATTTAATAGTATGACTTTAACAAAATGAAGGAAGGGAGATAGAAACACCACCACAAACAGTTAAATAAATTACATCTGGGATATCAAGGGAAATATCCTTAGTAAGATACTTCACATCCCCCTAGGCTGCTTCTCTTCTGCTTTCTTATACACTACCCTATCAAGGAGAATAAATTGGTTCTGATTACTTGCTAAAAATAGAAGACATCAATAAAAGTCACTTCCAACTTCTTTACCCACTTCATACAGCAGAAAACGTGCTGTTATGGGAAGAAGGTTTGAGCATGCAAGTCCATTTCCATCTCTTGGTCATCTGCACTCTCACAGATAAACAGGGAAAACACAGGTGGTGTACTCCTGCAAGACATCATTTCAAACGGGCTCAGCATTTCCTCGCATTGTGCACAAGAGCCTTCACAACTAATTCAGAGCAGAGTGTTGCTGCTTTCAAGACCACAACAGCTGTGCACATTGCTAGGGATTTGGCTCCTCACACTCTTTGTCCAGATCTGGAGATTTTTTTTCTTGCTGATTCCTCACTGTAAAAAAGGAACAGATTTCTCTGAAGTTAAAAGTATTACTTAACTCTGTCATCACTATAGGATAATAAGCATCTTCCAAGAGTAAAAATGGGTTGCTTATCTGAAAATAATTATGTGCCTAAAGATACACACAGACACGAAGATACCTACTTTGTACTTCGGTTCCTCAACACCTTTAAAAACCTGGCTTTCTCTCCTTTGCACATCCAGCAAAAAGCTGGCCTCAACCTCCTTTTTTTTTTTAATCTCTTTTGCAGCAGCAATCTAACATCCCAGTGCCCAGTAGTGATATTAAACACTGAAACACTCTTCTGTTCCTCCAGCTTCTCCTAACCAGAGACTCCGTTATGTAAAAAGAGTGGAGCTCAGAGAGCAGTTGGCAAAACACAGTTCTTACAGCTGCACGAATGTCAGACTGGAATTCTGCTATAACCTTCTGCAGTGACCTGCTGGCCACACTGCTCTCGATGCAGCCCAGGACACAGTTGGCTTTCTGGGCTGTGAGCGCACGTTGCCGGCCCACAGTCAGTTTTCCATCCATTAACACCCCCAAGTCCTTCTCCTTGGGGCTGCTCTCAATCCACTCATCACCTAGCCTGGATTTGTGCTGGGGATTGCCCTGACACATGTGCAGGACCTTGCACTTGGCCTTGTTGAACCCCATGAGGTTTGCACAGTCCCACCTCTCCAGCCTGTCCAGGTCCCTCTGGATGGCACAGCCCTTCCCTCCAGTGTGTCACTGCACCACACAGCTTGGTGTTGTCACCAAATTTGCTGAGGGTGCCTCGATTCCACTGTCCATGTCCCCAACAAAGATGTTAAACAGCACCACTTCAACCGCCAACCCCTGAGGAGCAGCACTTGTCACTGCTCTGCACTTGGACATCAAGCCATCAACCGCAACACTGAGTGTGACCATCCAGCCAATTCCTTATCCACCAAGTGGTCCATCCATCAAATCCATGTCTCTCCAATTTAGACACAAGGACATTGTGCAGGACAGTGTCAAAGGCTTTACACAAGTCCAAGCAGATGATGTCAGCTGCTCTTCCCTTATCCACCAACCCTGTAAACCCCATCATATAAGGCCACCAAATGTGTCAGGCACAACTTGCCCTTAGTGAAGCCGTGTTGGCTGTCACCAACCACCTCTTTATTTCCCATGTGCCCTAGCACAGTTTCCAGCAGGATCTGCTCTTGCTGTAAACAGGGGTGTGACTGACTCCAGGTCTTCCTTTTTTTTCCCATTTTAAAAATGGGAGTTACGTTTCCCCTTTTCCAGTCAGGGGGAACTTCACCAGACGTGAGAAGCCACAGCCTCTCAAATATGATGGACAGTGCCTAGGCCACTTCATCTGCCAGTTCCCTCAGAACCAGCAGATGCACCTCATCAGGTCCCATGGACTTGTGCCCATGGACAGGTTCCTTAGACTGTCTTGAACCTGATCTGCTCCTGCAGTGGGTGGTTTTCCCTTCTCCCAGTCCCTGCCTTTGCCTTCTGTATCTTGGGTCGTGTGGCTGGAGCACTTGCCAGTGAAGATCGAGGCAAAAAAGTCATTGACTACCTCAGCCTTCTCCTTATCACACGTAACCAGGTCTCCCATTTCCTTCTGGAGAGGGCCCACATTTTCCCTAGTCTTCCTGTTACCACCAATATAACTGTAAAAGCTTGTTTTGTTGTCCCTCACATCCCTGGCCAGGCTTAATTCTATCAGGGCTTTCACCTTTCTGACCTGATCCCTGGCTGCTCAGACAATTTCTCTGTATCCTTCCCAGGCTGCCTGTCCTTGCTTCCACCCTCTGTAGGCTTCCTTTTTGTGTCTGAGCCTGTCCAGGAGCTCTTTGTCCATCCATGCAGCCTCTCAGCACTCTTACTTGACTTCCTCTTTTGTTGGGAAGCATCACTCCTGAGCTTGGAGGAGGCGATTCTTGAACATTAACCAGCTTCACTGGGCCCCATGTTACCCTGTCAAGCAGATCCCTGAAGAGGGCAAAGTCTGTTCTCCTTAAGTCCAGGGTAGTGAGCTTTCTCTGTGCCCTCCTCGATGCCTGAAGGATCTTGAACTCCACTATTTCATGGTCACTGCAGTCACAGCTGCCCTTGAGCTTCACACTCCCCACCAGTTCCTCCTTGTTGGTGAGAAAAAGGTCCAGCATAGCACCTCTCCTTGTTGGTTCCTCTATCACTTGGAGAAGGAAGTTATCATCAGCTCATTCCAGGAACCTCCTGGATTGCCTGTGCCCTGTTGTGTTGTCCCTCCAACAGATATTAGGGTGATTGAAGTCCCCCATGAGGACCTGGGCTTGTGAACATGAGGCTGCTCCTATCTGTCTATAGAGGGCTTCATCTGCTCAGTCTTCCTGATTGTGTGGCCTGTAGTAGACCCCCACTATAACATCTCCTGTCCCTGCCTTCCCTTTAATCCTGAGCCATAAGCTCCCAGTCAAACTAACATTATTGTTGTTAAACCAAGATGCCACCTAGGTACAAGACAAATTCCAGGTTTGGGGGGGTTTGTTTCTTGACAGGACCACCATACAGTGACATGAAAATGTGGGTATTGCCACATAAAAATTATGATTAGCAATGCTGGTGGTGGACTCTGCAATTTAAAAGATGCTTTTCAGTGAACAGAATGATACAGATTGTCACCAACCCCCTGCTCAAAGCAGAACCAGCAAAATGGAAAATGGGATGCAAAAGAAAGACTGAAAAGAAGGAAAGAAGAAATGAGAAATTAATGAAGGAAAAGCAGCAGGATGGAAGGTAAAATAAAAAAAGTATGGAATAGTGCTGGGTCATTCTGAATTCTCATCATGATACTATATAGACTTCACAACTGCTGCTAAAAAGATACAAAGCGTAGGCAGGGGAATAGATGGATGATGGTGAAACACTCAGATTAATGTTAGGACAGAAGAAAAAAAAAAAAAAGACAAATTCAAAGAGGCAGAGAAAGGAGAGCTTTGAACTGGCCTTTATTTTATCCCATAGGTAAACTCTGAATGCAGGAGCATCTCTGGTAATAATTCCTACCTGCCAGCTAGTGCCTACACATGTCTAGACCTACAGCCGACATCAGATAAACTCTCTTCTAAATGGGTGACAAGGGAAAAGAATCTGAGAAAGTCAACACCAAAGAACTCTACATCACACGTCACGTTTTCCACTGCCTTCTCCCACTTCTTTGCTCCTGTTTACTCTGATAGGGAATGTACCGACATCTCTAGAATGAGTGTCCACCTGGCACCTCTTCCAAAAAGCAAAGGCAAGTTATTGCAGCATCCGATACCCTACCAGCTCTGTTACACTTTCTCTGTAGAAGTAAAAGCAAATATTACAGCAAAAGCAAATATTTCATTAATAGAAGTTTCCTAACAATTTGGTGAAGCAGGGAAAAGTGGAAGCTTACCTACTGCTGAAATGGAGTCCTGCCTGCACCTATTCCATGGAACAAACCAACACAGTAACACAAAAGGAATGAAAAATTCTGTATGTCATTGAAAGATACAAGGATGCTGCAGTGATCAAGCTGTATTGCATACTGAAATTCATCAAGGATCGAAATAATTCTTTTACTAAAAGACTGCCACTTAAGAATCTTTGAACTGCTCTAAGCCGGTCTTATATTTCGGCCAAAGCCTTCACTTCTAATGACTTATTTGTCCCCCAGCTGCCTAACCGGACGCTTTACACTGTCTGTCTCATAAGGATGCCTGCTCATGATATTTGATGTTTCCTGACATCCTCTCCAGCTACTCTAAACTAGATTTCGTTTCCTGGTCTGAGTAGCAGCAGAAATGGTGCTGCTATTAAATGAGATTTGGTGAATGCTTCTGCTAACACCATTTCCACGTAAAGCTCTGGGAGCAAGGTTGAGAAAAGTGAACACAGCTTTCCTCTGAATTCTGGTTAGCAAGATACAAAGCACCAGGCACTGTGGGTTACTCAGTACACTTCACTTTAAACGGAGGGTTTGCCATCTGTTCTGCCCTCTAATTACAAAATATAAACCAAATATAACTCACTACTGAATCATAAAAAGTAAGCTATAGGAGATTTAAATTCATGGGGAAAGCTCTTTATTTAATGCAGAAAGCATCTGCAAGGTTTTTCCTACGTCATCTTTCAGGCAACAATCTCGGGAAAATGAAAGGAGAGTCCTTCTCCAGGACACTGCCAAACATGTTCCTGGCAAACCTGCATGTGTCCCTGGGGAACATTTTCCTTCAGTTTAGGAAAAACATGTTGCAGGAAAACTTCTTCACTGATCTATGCATTAGTAGAGGTTTTACTATACTAAAATGGGTAACACAGTCGTGATAGTCTAAGCATGTAACTGGACTAAGAAAGTTTAAAAAAGGTATCAGCCTGTATTAGAGCGATTGATAAAGTTGGCCAAAAAAACCCAAACCCAAAACAACATAGATTAGTTTTTGGCTATGCAATCTCTTCAGTAGGGACTTACATGAAAAAAAGGCTTGTTCATTTTTTCTCCAACTATATCCAATTATAGGAGTACAGCATTTCAGTTTGTTGAGTGACACTGAGTCTCACTGTAATGGGAACACAGATACAAGGAACAGCTGAAGACAACACCAGGGCTTCTTAGAAGCTGGAATCACTTTTGTGGAAGAGCAGGAAGAAAGGAAGAGTCTGGGGGTTCCCTTTTATCCAGCCTGTTGTGCCTACAGGCAGCTCTGCCACCTCGGGTTGCCTGTGCTGCAAAATCTTAGCGGCCTTTTGCAACACCCCTGTGCACTCTGACACACAGTTTTGTTACAGAGTGAGATGTGATGAGGACTGGCAGCTGCCACCAAAAAGTGGCCCTTGTGTCCCCCGTGTGACCAGGCAGCAGCCGGCACCACCAGAGCATCCTGACAAGAGGGGCTGCTGCCAGGAGACTGGCAGTCCTTGCACGACCTGGAATTTCGCAGACGTGCAGCACTGTGCTCGATCAGGAGCTCGTTGCCTTACCAGATGAATGTGCTTAATTGCTATTTCCTGAATAGACGCGTATGAGCAAGATTTAATGAAGGTGGAGATGTGGGAAAGGAAGAGACAAACATAAGGAACTGGCTTTGGATTTTGCAGAGTCAAACATAACCATTGCTTAAACACATTTTAATACCCATCATCTTTCACTCTAACTAAGCACATTTATTGAAACCGTATCTGATGATAGCAGGGGAAGACTGACAATAGAAGCCTGCACGGCCTCTTACACATAAGGAACTACAATATATCAATCACGACCTCTGTTACAAAACCAAACCAAAAAGCATGTGCTAGTCAGACCCACAGTGGACAATATTCTCTGACCTCTCATGTGCATCATGGATTTAGACTCCAGACACGTGGGGTTTATGTCAAATCAGGTCTGATTAGTTTGAAGATGAGGAATGTAGCCATTGGTTATACCAACTGAAGGATGCTTCTGCCAGATTAACTCGGCCACTAGTTCCTGTGTTTACCAACAAAACAGGTGTTCATTAAGGAGTTGATAAAACTCCTCCTAGCACAGGCGAGTGCTCACTTTAAAGGGCCAGTTTGGTAAGATATTTGAATGGGTTTATGGGTAGAGCATCCTGTTTGTCAAAACACTTCCTACTGTGCAACATAAAAAAAAAAAAAAAAAGACAATTTCTAAAATTCTGAGCCAGTAATCAAGAGATAACTGAAGACAAGGATAGAATACCCACAATGAACTACAGGAAAAATAGACCAAAATGGAAGTACACTTTGGATACTTTCAGGGTATTAGGGGTCTTGAATTAAAAAAGAAAGGGGGGGCGGGGGGAGCAATAAAAGGCACAAGCTCAGAAATAGAAGCAATAAGGGCCTGTATACCAATATGAGAAGCTCAAGTACTAAAACAGATGAGTTGGAATACCTGCCAGTAAGAGAGCTTTGACAAGAGGCACTTACAGAGCATGGTGGAGTGGCAAAAATCAATATGATGCCATTCAGGAAGGGCAGAATAGGTCATAACCACTGGGAAGCTTACACTACAGAAAGATCCCTGTAACCTACACCAAGACAATACTATTGACTGAACAAGAGGGAAATGTATCTTTAAAACTATAGAGCTACAAAGTCTCTGAGCTATAGGAGTATGTGTCTTCTAAAAAAAATTACTATCTTAACCTCCAGAGCTGGCACAAATTGCCAACAAAATCCTTATCTTACTAGAGTCTGTGGAGGTTCTCACACTGGTTTCAACAGAACTGAAATACCATTCTGGGCTTTATATACATGGTCTTAATATCCCCAAATAAGACAACCATCAAAGAGCTGGAATAATTGCCCATTTTAGGTTTTCTGCACCTTATCCTGAGGTACTTGACACAGACTTTGGATTAGACAATGTTTGTCTGGTCAAGTGCAGTAATGCTTGTGTGGTGAAAAATGAATGCCAAACAAATGAAAAATGCTGAGGATATAGCTGACGTGGATTCAGAACAATCATAACAATAATAAAAATCAGTCACAATAAGACCATCTAAAGGAAATGTTTAAGTCAACTCCTGCCAACAAAGAGAAGGGAGATATTCAGATGAGCAACCACTTCTGCAAGGGCAGAATCAGTAGCAAACCTTCCTTAGGATCTTGTCCCTAAAGAAGGTAAGAAGCTGAAGTTAATAGGGAGAATGCTGGGTAAAAGATACAGAAGCGAGGCAATTCAGAGCAGTGAGCAGGCATCCAAGCAGACTGCAGCAGCAGCACTGGTTCTGCTCGAAGATCTCCTGAGAGGCAATCACTGTGCAGGCAAGAGCTGTAATAAGTACTGTCAATGAGAGGTTTGGAGATGATAAATAAGAACGGAGCTTTGTAAGACATGCAAATGAAAGTTACACTTCCTAATTGTGAATGACACATGCAAATTCCCACACAGGTCCTCAGCGCTCTTGTCCTCCCTCACTGCCTCAACGTATATGTGCACACAGGAGATCTTCCTGCTACCTAAAGTTTCTCCAGGCAGTGAGTGATGGCAAAAGGGTCTGGCTCCAGCAGCCCTAGCTAGTGACATAATTTCTCAGTAATCAACAGCTGCATCACATGTGCAACTAAAAGAGCATGGTTTGGTATCAAGTCCTCTCCATGGCACCTCCACCCAGACTTGACATAGCTAAAAGGAGCAGGAAGAATGCTGCATGGGAACTGGCATGTTTAACCCTTTAAAGACAAGACAGATGTCTTTCACAGTCAGTGACCCATAGCTTCTAAAAATTGTACGAATCACATTGGAGGGGGAATGGAAGCAGCCCTGGGCACATCACCAACCACTTCGACTTGCAGGAAAAAAAGAGCACCTGGCAGTCTGTTAATGCTGCCAAAAGATCAAAATTAAGCATTTTTTAGGGACTTGCACCAAACACAACAGTGCTGCTGCCTCTGGCTCTGGTACACTGTTTAACAGGCATGTGCTCCTCTGAAACACTCAGTTTGGAGTGGGGCAGCAAGGGCAGGGGTTTCCAGATTTATTCTACGTTTTACATTGTTTCTGTAAAGCTGCTTCCACATTTTATGAATTTCGTCAAATAAGTCATGAGTAAACATTTTTAATAGCTTATTCAGCTCCATCTGATACCAGAACTAAACTCTCCCAGTTGTATGATCCTTCTGTCAGGTTTACAGGTAGCAGATTAGAAGGAATCGTTAAAAACTTAGGATCAAAGGTAATTAAAAAAGACTGCCATGTATAAACAATATCTAGATCACTGCACAAAACCTCTGGAGTGTCAAGGGCAGCTATAAAATTCAAGCCAATAATACAACGTCCTGCTTAATTAATAACATTTTCAAAAGCAGCAGACAGCAAGTTTAGGGCTCCCTAGAAGAGTGCATCTACCAATTACAGAGACAAAACACAGGGCAGAGTGGAAGACTTAAGAGACATTTAACATTTCCTTGGTGATAAAATGCTCTTGGGGATACAGAGGTCCTCTGGTTCAGTGGCTCCAGGTGCTCCCTCCAAAGACTCAGGAAAGTACAGTCTACACAAATGAAGTAAGAAAAAAGAAAACCAGAAAAACCCTCTCAACTTTATCTACACAATTGCAACATTCATCTAAAGAAGAACCCAGCAGTGTGTACCTGCATGGATGACTGAATTCAGAGACAGAGTAAATTGCCAACAGAGGCAGAAGAGCAAAAACTGAGGCTAGAAAGGGAAAGTCTCAAAGCAGGGACCCTTTAAGGGGTATATGGATGCCTGCCAGCCCAGCAACACCCACAGAAGCAGTGCAAAAGTGGTATTTCTCCACTGTAGGTCATTTTGTATAACTGCAGATCTATTCTTCTCAGATTATAAAAGTTACTCAAATTAATCAAGACACAAGAAGCCCAAACCCTCTGCAGCTGTTTTTTAAGCAGAGCCTATTTTCTAGTTTTCAAAAAAAAACATCCCAACATGAGGTGCAGCAGTAAGCACAGAGGTAGGAGCTGAAAACTAAGTGCAATCTGCTAAAAAGTTATCACAGTGTTACAAGAAAACTCAGTCTTGCTGTGCCATTCTCAGGGCTTTGCTCACTTGGAGAAAGGGACTTATCATACTACTAGAAGCACAGCATCTAAGACTACTGAAACTACTTCAGCCTTCTGCCTTTCACATAAATCCTGGATTCTATGACACCACACATGACATAGTTAACGCTTCTGCTCAGTCTTGACATTTGGTAAGAGAATCACATGAGTCTGGAGTGTGAGAGGTGAGGACCGCTTTCTCGGATCCATGTCACAGATGCCTTGTTCAAGGGCAAAGTTCCTCCCATGTTCTGGAGGCAGAAGAAGGGGGCACAGACTGGGAGAAGTTGTAACTAACTGAAGAGTCTGAAGAGAGAGACTTGAAATAAAACTTCAAAGGACCTAAAAGATGTTTCGCTGAAATGGAAATTCAACAGGACATGGATATTTAAGTCACATTAGTCCATTGGAACACATCAGGCTCAAAACTGTCACCATGATAAACTCTCCCCAATACACATGACTTAAGTCATTCCCAATCATGAAAATTATATAGTAATTAATGACCCAAGTAGTGGAAATTTCTTGAAGAAGTTAAGAAACACAGGGGCTATTCAAACATCCTCTTTTTTCCTTCCTCCTACCGTATGTATATAACTATACATTCACAGTCACAGACCCAAAGCACAACTCTTTTGGAATCCTTTCATTTCCAGCTATAACATTTGACAATGCTTTTTCTTTTCTCGCACACCTATTAACCACCTAATAGCATGGAATGGCTGCTATTAGATAACTGAGTTTGTAAGGAGATACTGTTTTCTAATAGACTAAAACTTCTGCTCTGCTGAATATGTTCACATTTTAAGATCTTTTTTAAAATCATGTCTTCAACTTTAAGTAAATGAAGAAAATCCTACAAGTAAAGCCAGTCTAAAATATTACTATATTTTATTTTTATTTAATCCACCTTCAACTTTTTTAAAAGTTATGTCTGTATTAGACAACACGATTTTACAGTTTCACACCTAATGACATGCAGTGAAGCTATGTGACACAAGCTAAATGCCTCTCCAGAGAGGGTGATGAGCACTGGGTCCTGCAGCACAAGCAAATGTGGTGATGCTGGCTGCGCCGAGGCTCAGATTGAGCTCACCAGATTGATTTTAAAGCAACTATATGAAAACAAGTATTTTCTTTGATAATATTGTTCAAGTGATTTTGTGAGAACAAAAGTATTTACTTCCATGTGTCAGGCATTGTTTCTAATTGGATAAGAGAGGGACATTACTTATTTCAAATCTTTTGAGACTTCTGCAGTAATGTTAGAGATAATCTTCTATTTTATCAAAAGCAGTTTCAAATATAGTTCCACAGTAAGTAAATAGCCTGAACTGTGAATTCCTTCCCTAACAGGTATCCTGCCAGAAAAAGTCTACTGAGACTTTCTATTCCATGATCTATGAATTTTGCTAAATTATTTTGTTTGTACTGTGTCCCTCTTATATACACAGCGCCTCTTGCAACCACCATCTCTTATCTTGTACTATTTATTTCAAAGCAACTGATATGATTTTCTCTTAATAACCCTAAATATTCATCTAACGATGTATATTTTTCCCCCTATAACAAAATACTCCTATCCAATACATACACCTACTGTTCTGATATAATCATGGTAACTTCCAGACCTGATAGACCTTTAAGTCCCACAGCTGTTGTTATTCCAAATTCTAAGTGAAATAGGATCTTGTTAGCCAAAATTGAACACCCACTCACAGAAACTCAGAGTTACCTCACTCTCCCATACACATGGACGCAGCAACAAAATCGTTCAGATAAAACAAATGATTCTACATTCCACACAAAACAAGAGTATGTCTGGGGTGAACGTCCAGCTACTGTTTCCTATAGCTCTTCTTTCTTCTTTTTTTTTTTTTTTTTTTTTTAAGCATCTGCTTTTCCAGCTCAGGAGAAAGTCAGCAGCAGGACTGAACTGTCACAACAAAGTTTTTGTAAACCTCTTGGAAGGCTTGGGAGATCTCAGAACATGCAACTAAGATTTTGATAACCTTGTAAAAGCTTCTTACTGTGCCTTTCATAAAGCCCAGCTTTAGCTTATGAATCCCATTTCCTTGGGGGAAAATAGCCCCATTCCACAAAACCTGCATATACCAGTACACACCACTACATTCCCACTAACACCTCTCAGTGCAAACGCCAATGACAACATCCGTGCCAGGACAAGTGAGGTTGTACTTGGGCCTGTACTTGCAGGGAGGCTCTGTTTCCTTTCCTTCTCGCCATCACCCGCATGCAGGTACCCGTATCGACTGGCACAAGGATGTGGCACCAGCCTGAAAGCCACAACACATATGGCACCACTTTCCACAACAATGGCACAGGTTTCCACTGGTCCCACCGCTTCCTTGGAGGCTGGGGCTGAGCTGAGGGTATACAGGGGTCCCAAGGCCAGTGCTGGCATCCCTGCCGCCCCATGACAACCCCTGTGGTACAAACTATAAGGCACCTGTGGCTGTGGCTCAAGAGCTAGAGGCTGGACAACCCAGTGCAGCACAGTGACAGGCTTTTAAACTCCATCTGAGCCCTCTGGCACCATCTGCCCTGTCTTCTGCAGCAGAAGCCTCATAAACTTTGCAGCAGAGTCCGTGGGTAGCTGAGGCTTAAAGGTTTGCATCTAATTAACACGCGACAGCTACTGGGAAACCAACTGTGCCCCTGCAGCTTCCCCACTTTACAAGCACTGTTTAGAAAGAACGGACAAAGCATTTGGCAATAGGGGCGAAAGCCTAATTTGGGAACAGAATAAAGCAGGGTGTAGCTGCAGAGGCAAAATCAAAATCAAACTAAAACTACAGTGTGCAGCACTGGATCTCCGAGCAACTTGCCATGTAGCAGAAAAATAGTTAAATTGGACTGATATTTGGGGAAAATGGACCTGTTTGGTAATTAAGTGGAAGATTTGACAATTCTATTGGGTGACTGAAACAGTACATAATAGCTAATGATATCTGTGATGAGAAAAAGATGGCTGTTTTACTGAGCATAATGGGGACCGAAACCTGTAACTTGCTGTGCAACCTAACAGCTCCTATTATACCAGCAGACAGCAAAGCATGTGCCAAGGCTTGTGAATCCTAGAGTCCCCAGCCCACAGACACTGTGTGGCCACAGAGCATTTCCACATTTTGCGGACATGATAAAAGGCAGAGGAGAAACCCCCAAACATCAACATTTGGCTGGAATAAAAAAAAAATAACAGAGCACTGCCAGTTAGGACAAAACGAGCTGATGCACAAAGAGGATTAACTCGCAAGCAGTAAGCAAAGGGAAGCAATCCAAAAGCAGGTATTGATGGGCACAAATGTGACTCTGAAGCATCAAGGTCTGGCTCAGATCTCACCAGCAGGATGGAGCATTTGTGCAGCTCAGCCATGTGATGGAGGGCAAGCGCATATGCTGCATCAAATGGTTTACAGTACGACACCCCTTACTGCTTTCAACTTTCATTTTCTTTCTCCTCCTTAGCAATTTTTCACTCTACATATATGCCAGGGAGTTGTAATATCATCACTGAAATATGCCCACTGTCACATGCATGTGTCCTGAACAAAAGCATGCCAGGGAGAAAACAATGTGAGGGTGTGCTTTTGGTGTCACAAACAATTTCATAATCCCAATGAAACCTGGGTCAAGGGCAAATCACCATAGGGACTGTGAAAAATGGTGATGTTTACAAAAGATGTAAAAACCTCATGAAATGAAAAGGAAAACCATGTTCTTTTAGAAATAAATATGACATGACAAAGTACAACTAGTTTGAAGAAGAACGTGCCAAAAAACTTCAGACTTCTTATATGGACAGTTCTTTTGGGAGTCCATGGAAAACAGGATACAAGTGCCCAGCAGAGGGGACAACAAAGTACTATATATTTATACATAGATATATATACTCCTCCAGCTAGTAGGGGTGAGATTTAAAATGAAGGACCTTCTGCTGTTTTCATAATTTCACATCAGAATTACCAAGTTACTAAAATGGATTAGGTTGCAAAAGGGAGTGCTCCTAACACATGCACAGGGAAATCCACACTGCTATTACAGAGAAGGTGACATGTAACTGTAAGCAGCTTGTGCTAAAAATACTAAGCTGGGAATGAATGGGTTGGATGTTATTCTGGAGAGAGAAATTTCAACTGCAGTGACAAAACATGAAGTATTTCCAAGCTCCAGCTTCTAAATAATAACTCACTGCAACTTTCAGGTAGAAAAAGTGGAATCTTAGAGGAAGGTAGCAGCAGCTATGAAAGCAAAGGACAATGAAACCTGTTGGTTGAAGAAAGAGCAATTCCTTAATTTTGAAAAGGCTATGGAGTATTAGCTGAGAAATGAAGGTAGAGAGAAATTGAGTACTTAGAAAATGCCAGAATTTCATTTAAGGTTTTACTAGGGTAATGACACATACCTTTAGTTTCAGCAGTGGAAAAAAATGGGACTGTCTAGTCTGTGTTTTTTCAGGATTACAATTTAACCTGTACCGTAAGTGGAGACATACACTCTCCTTAGGAACAGGACATTTTTCTCAGTGATTGTTAATCGATTTTTCTCCAAGAATTATCTACCTAAAACCCATTTACAAATGGAAACTGGAGAGTAAGAAGAGATACATGTTGTAACTAACACACAAGAGCATATTCAAGAAGACAAACTGGTAAGGGTATGGTAAAAACGTTTCGGGTCCTGAGTAACTTTACCTAAGCAATACAAACGGACGTTGTCATCAATTACACAAAGGATTTCAATGATGCTTGTTTCAAATAAATAGATGTTAACTCACTACACTGTTTCTTTCCTTCTGACTTGAACCTGAGATCTCCCTGTGGCACTGGGGCAGTAATTTTACCTGCCATATGATCCCCCCGAAAGGCCTGTTGTTTTGCTGCCACGTTATCACACCTTTGCAGAATGCAGGAAGGCTCACATGGAAAAGTGACGCAAGAGTTTAGCCTGGAGTGTTAAAGACACTTCCCACTTTGGCTACCAGAAACACTGTGATCATACATACCCCTAGTTCCAGTTTCCACAAAGGACCACCAGGAAGGCAACAGCCTGACTACAAAGACAAGGAGTAGTATGTCTGGGTGCTCCATGCTGTGACACCGAGCTCTAAGGCACCAACCAAGATGCAAATAGAGATCCCTTAACACATCTGCCACCGGGAGAGAGGAGAGCAAGGGCACCAAAGCAGCACCATGTACAATCAGCATGTTCTCCACGGTAGAAACTGAATCCCAGCACTGACAAAAGACATGGAACAATGAAAACCTGAAAATGAGCTCTTAGTGCTTCAATGAATGGACTCATGAACACTCAAATTGTTCCTGGTTTTCTTTGCATTGAAAGGCCATCCAAAAAGCTCTCAAGGTTGCTGACTTTTTTGCACCAGACTGTTATCGCTACACAGTTCAGGGCTTGCAAAGATCAGAAAAGTACCAGTACGCTACAAAAGTGAAAAAGTCTCATGGTTAGAGGTCATGGAGTGATCTATGAACAAACAACAAAACAACATCTGCTTTTTCATGCCCAAAGATGCTTTAGTTATCCTTTGGTAGTGGCAGCATGTGTACGTAGGATACATTAGACCATTTCTGGGTTCTTTATTTTAGTTGGCAAAGTCATTCTAAAACAACCAAGTATTCTGCATGGACATAACAAGTACAAAGCAGATGGTGGATGTGTTAAAAACTCTGGCCTTCAAGCATGGGAGCTCATAACAGATTGCAAGTGGCAATGGAACTCAATTCACGTCCAGAGTTCCAGTTGTTTTGTTGAAGAAAACGGTATCAAATGTGTCACCTCAGCTCCTTCCCATGCTGCCACAAATGGATTAGTGAAAAGATTTATTCAGACATAAGTAAACAATTTATGCTACAACCCTGGATAAAAGTCACTTACAAAACAACAGAACAAATGTTCAATTGGCCAATATGAAGGAAGTCCATTTGCAAACATTTACAGACTTGACAGGAGCAATGTGGTGGATAGGATATAACTTAAGGTCAATTTATAGAGGGACTTTAGAAAAAAGTAATGTAATAAAATGGCCGTGAATAACCACATCTAAAAGTGTAGTTTCCACTGGGGGTGGGGATGTTAAAAAATTGTTACTGAAAGACAAGTGGTTTTGGACAAACTTGGAGCTCTGGTTTATGTTTTATGAAAGAGCCGTAAGTCCATCTCACCCAGTACACACCTTCATAATAGCCAGAGGTGAATACTGAGGGGAAAAGAGAATATCAGCCATGTCACCAAAATGCTCTATAGAAAGATGAGCTAGACAAAAATCCAGATGCTCAGTAGAACCCAACATGCTCATATATGGTGTGTCCCAAGGAGACTTGTACCCTTGCTGCTATGACAGGTGACTCCCAGGTTGCCACAGGAATTGCGACCAGGCCAGAAACTGCAGATACCACTACTGGGAGACCACAGCATGGGAGGGGGAAAACCCCTTACGAGGTTTGAAGCCCACAAGGTTGTCTCCTATGGAGGAAGCTATCAGATGAGGTACCTGGTCTTGGTGCTTGTAGAGAAGTGAATGAACACAGTCACCGAGAATCTAGCTCCTTTTCTGTGCTCTCCCTTCTAAATATTGCGTAGACAGCAAGGGCAAAACAACTGGCAATTAAAGAAGGAAGGAGGAGGTTTAAGATAAGCTGGAGCCTATAATTTTGCCACAGCAGCTGCTGGCTGCTACCTTTCCTTGGAGATTAAGGTTTCACCCCTCCTTTCTGCTCCTGGGGGAAGCACCTTGCTCACAGCTCAGATGATAGTGCCTCCTCATGCTGTTGCATAGCCTAAGCCTACTGGCACTGAGCAACAACAAAATCTCATTTCCTACAGTCAACATTCACCTTCCCTTTACCTGGCTCCATTCGGCCTCTTTAGATCCAGTGCTGTCTGACAGCAGCACAGAGACAGCATCACTGCTGCCTTGTGGGCTAAGAAAAAATTGTCAGCATGTTATACCAGCAAAGCCCCTACTGGGGGAACAACTAATACTAGTAAAACCACTTCTTGCCATTACAGCCTACACCAGTCCTCCGAACAAAACAAGCTTTCTTGGCACGAGCACAATTTTGCTGGTGTAGCTGCAGTTTATGCAAAGGCTTTGTAATCCCACTGTAGGCTTGCCACACAGTCATTTGCTAAATCAATGAGATTTTTGCTCCTAAGTGCTAAGCCTGTTTTAAATAAGAGACTTAAGTTGTTTAATTCCAAGTATTGTACCCCATGCTGGCTGTCTGATCATTAAAGTTGTTCACTGTAACAAAAAAAAAGCCACGCAGGGAAAAAGAAAGTGAACTTCACATGGGAAAATAAAGTGCAAGCTGACATCTGCAGTAAGGGCAGGTGGTTGGTTGGGTTTCCCTTCCTCACGGCACAGTTATCCTTGTTCTCCAAGTCTCAAACTAAACCCTGTTAGGTGCAGGGGGAAGACAGCTGTTTGAATAGAATGGGAGCAGACGGTAGTTCTACCACAAAGCATCTAGTAATGACTACAAGCGGAACCCAAGAAAGCTCACTGCCACTAAGTTACTACATCCAGAGGCCTCTACCAAAGTACCAAAGTCCCCATCAATAGAGCCAGGAATGACATACAGAAAAGAAAAGGTTCCTCCCTGAACACCTCAGGTAAAGAAATGTGTAAGCATGGGGTGCTAGAGGAGGGAAAGCATTAAATAAAAGCCAGCACAGATTAATCAGTACCCGCAATGAACATGTGTAATAAACAAAATCAGCACTAGTAAATCACTATCATTTCACGGTTATCAGATGCAGTGTTTACAGGCCTCATAGTGGATGATTTCTCAAACGAGTTTACAAAATACAGCTGGAGGGGAAAAGGAAGCTGTAGTAACCAGGATTTTCCTGTAAAGCATGGATTGCGGTGAAAACATGAAGATGCTCGTGAGAAGAGCAGATAATCAAGTACGGCGTAACACGCAGAGCAAAAACAAGAATAAACAAAAAGCGTTAACATAAGCCAACATGGATCAAGCTGATCTGGATTTAGAGCCACCCCTAAAGCATAGAGCTCAGGGGGACTCCAAGAATAAGATGACACAGAGCAATAGCTGCTGCCGCTGCTTTATTTTGAAAGTACTTGAGAACAAACAAAGGTATCATGGCCAATGAAAGAATAAAAAGGGCTCTATGAGCAAACTTGAATAGCAAGCAGAAAAAAAAACAAACAGAAAAACCCAACAAAACAAACATCCAGAAGTCTTGAAAGTCTGTGTATACAAAGTTACAAGACCAAGTCGTTCTGGCCCTTTGTCCTTGTACATCAACCCTCTGTCTCATCCAAACTACTATTTCAAATGTACGGCATCTTTAGAACAAGCCTCAGTTGAATCATGTTAAATTATAAAGCTCTGCATGCATTCACACTTGAAGCAGGTCGGGAGGGTTTTTTGGAGGGTGTTAGTTTTTCTGTTGAAGACAGATTTAAGATGTGTTACAGTATGACAGTCTAATTACAGACTGCAATTTCAATTTCATTTACTTCTGTTGCATCTTGTGATGGTTTAACATTTCCTGGAGAAACAATTACAGGACAGTACTAAGAAATACAATTTACTGTCTCCAATCTGCATGAGTATGCAGAAGTCATTCCATCCAACTCCACATTTCATTTTTGACCTAGCATTGCTCACTTTACACCATAAATACCAGAGAGAAGTGTCTTTATATATTTCATCTAGATACTGAATATTATTCATATAGTAACTTGTACAGATTTGCTACCTTAGCCAACAGTTACGTTCTAAATAAATAAATCACACAGCAATATTAATAGCTATCATGTTTGAAACACTGGTGTCTGGAGACAGAGACTGGGATTTTATTCTTCTAGATACTCTGTGGGTACAGAGCTGCGAACAATCCCCTGGCCAAAAGGTTCATATTCTAAAATAAAGGTGAAAAGGATCGAATACAGGGGCAGAGTGAACCGTGAGGTGACAGCCTATGTTGTGGCAGTTACTCTGACTTTGATCATATCCCCCCTGATGAGAAATCACGTGTAAGAAAGAAACACTGGCTAGCCTTCAAAAATCTTCAAGCCAAGATACGGGGGAGCAGGAATAATGATGGAAATGATCTCACCTACCTTTTGTCTTCCTCTGTATAGTTCAAAGTATTGGCTGCAACAAATTTAGTATCTGTCTCATCCAGAAGAAGGAATAAAATTTGCAGCCATTTCACTCACTGTTTTAAAAAGGCCAGTTTCTCCACAACTGCAATGTGCTATATGCTGTGGGTTTATCCACTGATGGGTTTTCCTCAGTTTTTTGTACTACAAGTAACTGAATTAGGTACAGTGGATACATTTGACAGCAAAACTTATAAGGCAAGGTGCTTAGTCCTTGGCAAAAAGCCTATCGATATGCTAGCAAACCTACCTAAAGCAATGAAGCTACTCTTTCTCATGAGTAACGGAAGCAGGAACTGACCCACAGCAAGCAATTTGAAGATGATATCTATTATATAGTCAACTTTAAGGCAATTTTTTTTCTCCTCTATTAAGAGCCTTCTGAGCCTGGTTTCCTAAGGAAGATTACAAAACGGAACTATGTTGGCTGAGTATCCCACAAATAACTCATGAGTCCATTTGTCACTGTTAGCCTGATTTGACAGATATGCACCCTTTCAAAGTCATTAACTTCCTACAGGTTTTCAGAAGTCAAGCATTTAGGTAGCAAATGTAGTCCTCAGTAATGCCTTCACACAGGGACTCCAGCATGATCCCCAACCCCTATTAGGCATCAGAATCCACACAGGGAGAAAACTGTATGAATGGCACTGCTACGGGAAAAGCTCTAATTGGTGCCCATATAAATCAGACATCAAGTAATACAATCATCTCTCTCTCACACTTGATAACAGCCCTCAATAGTTCTGCTTCTCACAGAAATGCCATTTTTCAAAGTCTGTAATTCCCATATCAAATGGCTCTCCTTTCTTTAAAAGCAATGCTCCTTAAAAATACATCCTCAGAGATTCCTCACAAACTCAGAAGCAGAGATAAGATGTCAATCAGACTGAGCAGTTTCTGGAGGAGGTAAATAACAAAGGAGAATCAGAGACTCGGAGGCAGTTAGAGAAAATGACATTCTGGGGTAAACTTCCCATGTTTTAATTACACAGAAGCAACGTCTGTATTGCTGTTTAATCAAATTTTTGTTTGTCATAATTATCCACCTGTTATACATATGAAAACACACAGCCTGTCTTATTTCTAATCAAACTGTCTTTTCAGAGCACCACCCAACTGGCAGACAAGTCTTCCCTGCAGAACAGCACGCAGCAGCTCCAACTGATAAGCTCAGCTCCACGGGATGAGTGGCAGCCCTGGCCCATCAGAGGAGAACGTGTACAAATAACGATGATGAGGCGGGGGGGGCCTGCTTTTAAATGGCTTATCGCTCTATCGGTAATTTTTTTTCCACCAACTTAAGACAGCAGCCAAGTATAACTACAAAATGATTGCTGTCCTCAGCCACTAAAAATCTGTGGAGTTTCTGGCTGGTTTAGCCATCAATCTCATTCAGCTGACTGATGGAGGATGCAGATGAAGGACAAGGAATCCAATTCAACAAAATCAGCTTTTTCTCTTGCAAAATTCCCCAGCTTTGGGAATAAGCTCAGCTAACAGCTCTCCTCAAGCTAATAATGTCAGATGGTTTGCCAACGAGGTACAAAGAAATGAAGAGACACCCCTCTGCCTCCACCCTCTTGCCAAATTTGGCCAGGATCACTCAAAAACCATCCAATGCCTCGTGGTGCATTTTCAGATCAAGCTGTGCCTGTTTCCAGCTGTCCTGCACACCCAGTCTTCCAATTATTACAAATATTTGCATAGTTCTTACAAGACATACCTGTGACACTGAAGTGCCAGAAAGGAAAATTATGCCAGTAATGAGGGATTTCTCATCTTCATTACTTCCCCTCCATCTTTCCAATTATGTCCAAGTAATAAAGATTGACTGCTGGCACTGGTGTGCCAGGCCAGCAGTACTCATTAGCACAGAGCTTCCCAAACTGTGGTGCACAAACCATCAACAGCAGCAAGGGCAGAGCAAGAGACCCACAGTTGGTCCCTGGAATCTGATTAATTAGGCTCTTGGTTTTTTCCACACAGATTCTAGTGCATTCACTAATGCTACCTGCCACTCTGTGCTTCCATACATTTCAGATTTGCACTTGGTGTCTCAGAAGCCAAGACACATCATTCTCAGGGCTGTATCAGCTGGGAATTTTATATGGGCCAAAGGGCAGAATAAATCACAGTGCCTTGCCTACCTCCTTAAGCAGGGAGGTGGAAAGCAGAGCTACAGCTGCTCATCCCAGATGGCAACTCCCAAGTTTTCAAGCTACAAGAGAATATTCCCCTGGGTCTTTGGGAGCCTACCCACTGGAATTAGAGTCTTCACATACCATTTTGAAGACTTTGACTTTTTAATAGTGCATACAACTTCAGTATGTTTTAACAGTGGAAATGAGACCCATGCATAGAAATTATTAATGGCAAGTTTGATAAATAACAAACTTCTTTGTCACCTTTCTTTTTGTTGCTGTCTTTCTGTGCTTTACTGAATCTCTCTGTTGGTTAAAGCATTCATTACCTGAAGAGTGAGATACAGGTATTCAGTTCTTTGATGGGCAACTTGCCACCAATCTAAATAGTTTTCTCTAGCACGGGATGTCTTAAGAAAATCAAGAACCACTGAAAACACAAGTACAGCTCTGTGCATTTTCTTTTTTTGAGTCTTGGAGGTTTGGGAGTTAGAAGTCAAAGAAAGTAGGAATGCTGGCATAAGCCAAGGGGGATTAAGGAAATGACATTTTTCTTTCTATAGCACTCTCTCAACCCTCGGGATATATCCTACTTTTTTTTTTTTTTTTAACAAAAAAAATAGAAAGCAAGCAGAGCCTTGGATTACAAGCACAGAAAGAAAATTCATTTTACTTACTGTCATAAAGAAACTTTGGATGTTTGGAGGACAGAATGTAGAAAACAAATGTTCTTTCCTGGATATTTCACAGTGAAATACAAATATTTCATTACAAAATAAAAATATTCTGCTTTGCAGAGGTGATCTTTATTCTCGAGGGTTTGGCAATTCAACAAAAGAAAATCGAAGTCCATAAAAATGAATGAAGTCAGGCAAGTATTATGTATCAGGTGACAAAAGTTATTTTGGGAGCTTACCAACCGGTGCAGTGATAAAATGATGGCTCCTCTGCATCTGGCAATATTCCAGGAAATGGCCTCTAAAAGGCAATTCCCATTAGAGCAGCAGCGCTGCTGTCTAATAATGTTTTGCCTGTGTTTCAGTACCTTAGTACCCCAGAGTAGCCACAAATGCACCAAGAGCAATTTGTACAGGACTCTTCATGGAGAAAAGAGCTATTCCAAGACTATCAGATTTTTTCTCTACATTAATAGCTGCCTGGTCTGCTGTACCAATGGACTGATTCAGCACTGACACTGACAAGGCACCTCAGAGTCCGACACTTGTGAAGGAGCTTTGTGTTCCCTTCAACTGTCATAAAGGGAAGGAGAAATTTGCCTGTTTTCACAGTTATATGACAGCTTTTAAAAATTTTACAGCGTGAGTGCAGCACCTAATCCAATAAAGCTTGCCAGAAACATTTAAAATCAAGGTCTCTCAGATTTTGTTTCCTACAAATTCACCAGACTTTTAAGAAAACGGTCTTTTCCTCAGAAAAACAGCGCCAATCTCACCAGAGTTGCACAGAGCTGAGGACTGTGTTTCTGCCATGCTGTGGGAAAAATAACTGAAAGTACTGGGAAATAGGCTGTAGGGCTGCACAAAATGGACTGGAGTTAATGAATAGGAACAGGAAGAAGAAAATGAAAATACGATTTATGAAAGAAATCAAAGCTTTTACTCAAAACAGAATGAAAAGCAGGAACAACCTATAATAGGCATCTAATTCACTTAATACAAAGACTGCTCTCTATACATGGAAATAACTTCAGTTCTATTTGGAGGTCAAAGCGTGAAAAAAACAATTCCTCTTCCTACCACTATTGTCTGTCACTAACCAACCACCTATGGAAAGGTGGAGGGGAAAGGTGGAGACAGCAAAAGTTTGATGAGAACATATGCAAAGAGAACTCCTGTCTTCTGGTAGAGATGTTTCTCCTTCAATTTCAGAAAGTAAAACATGACCCATAACTGACAACAACTTGAAAAACAAAACAGCATCATCATCAACCTGATCACCAGAAATGGAATTTTTTTTCTGCTTTTACTGAAGACAAGTCAGCTTAAGCCAGTACTTTCTAAAACAATCCCTTTTTAGTTACTTTCTTCACTGTGAGAAGGTGAAGAGCTGCATCTATTATAACTACATGCTGTGCAAACCTCATTTGGACATGATCATCATCAATCACTCCTGCTGTGCAGGTAGCATGTGAAAGGGAAACAAAACAGAAATCCTGCTGCAGTATTTGACACCACCCACTCCCCTGCTCGCATGCTTTAGTTCACGAAGAGCCCAGCTGGCATATGGTTATTCTCTCTTTTTGGGACCCCTCTCTTTTCCCTCCCTCCAAGCATTTGAGAACAGCTTTGATGGTTTCAGGGGAAAGACAAAAACCTTTCCTTCTCTCTCAATGGATTAATGCTTTCCTACTGCAAAGCAAGCCAAAGATATATTATTATGTACCATCTTGCCTTCGTAAATACACACACATTACTTGCAGCAGTACCTCTTCTTATCATATGCATACGCTTCAGTAGAAGATGAATATTGTAAAAGGAATCAGAATGCAGTGAGTATCCTTTGTGGCAGTGTCATACATAGTCCTGAAAGGAGCTATTAGTGTCAGCATCCTATTGCATTTCTCTAGCACACACTTCAACTAGCTGTCAGTGCTATAATCTCAACCAGGGATAGTCAGTAGAGGCACAACGCTTAGAAGAGCAAGAAAGATAGTGTCTGTCTTTTTCAGACAGGTCTGGAGGAAGCTGCAATATGGATCAGACAATATTTAGGAATGCAGAAGCAACCAGGGTCAGAGTTGAAAGACAGACTGCAGTCTTACCAACACTCTTTCTACCAGCTCATCTAGGGTGTAAGGAGAGCACCCTCCTTGTGTTTCACAGCTTTGCTCAGCACCATGCCAGTTCAGTGGACTTGCACCAGTTTATCACATCGTGACTCCTTGGTATGACTCAAGTCAGCAGAAGTTGCCTGCACTTTGTGTTTTCTGATGCACCAGTACTGCAGCATGCCTGGTTTTAAACAGCTGTACAGCAGCGCACACTAGAGAACAGCCCTTTCCATCTCACAGCCCTCTGTGTACCTCTGACAGCTCATGAGAGCACAGACAATCAGCAATACGGACACGGTAACATCCAACTGCAAGCACACAGCCCCTCCTTAAGTGCCAGGACAGAAGTGATGTCACTTCACAATACCCCTTATTTCCCTCAGCAAGTTAATAAACCACTCTGGAACAACGACACATTTAAAGGCACCTCCTGAGGACCTCGCAACAAATTCTCCCATGTAGGAATCTGGATGGGAGACTTTGAACTAGAAATCACTTCCTCCCTTCCCCTAGCGATCACTCTACTCCCTTTTTTACAGGACAAACAGAATTTGTAACCTGACCCCCCCACTGAGCTTCTTTAGCCTTCGTCTACAGCCTGTGCTCCATTTCATGGCAGTGAAATGCCGAGCCACCCTGCTGTTGGCAGCCACCTCATTTATTAAAAAGACAATGCGGAGATGCATGCCCATATGTCCCATCAGGGTGTCCAGCCGGCACACACATTCCTCACAGTGGTTTGATAAGCTCTTGCCATAGAGCAGCAGCCCCAGAAGAAGTGAGGAGGGCTCTGGTGTCCCTCCACCCTTCAGAGCCACGACTTCGGGAGGGAATGGCAAGGCTAGGACCCACCACTGACTGGGACGGAGAATGATCACCTGGAGATTCCTGATACAGGCTTTCATGTTGTGATGTGCCGAGCGTGCCGTCCTCGACACAGCAATGGATGTGAGCATGTGCTCAACTTTAAAATCATGAATGCCTCAGCGATTTCTCTAAGACTATGCATGACTTTTGAGGCAAGCACACACAAGAATGAAAAGATCAGGGTGACAAAAGGAGTGTATGGCTCTCACAGGAACACAGTGATGAAGGCATTCATGCAACTGGCCTCTATAAACACACTCTTTTCCCTCGTAGCACGGTTTTGAAACACAGCTGAAGGCCAGGAAATAAGAGGGTGAAGGAAAGCCTCAGTAGGTTGTCCACGCAAATTACTGAGGCCACAGAAAGGATAGCCTAGACACCCCTTTGTTCAGCTTCCAAGTTTAAACTTCTAAGTTTAAGAGCAGCAACAAGTTCACCTTCCATCCTAGTAAGCAGACACAAATGCAACCGTCTTGCAGTTTCAAACATGTACTCACCCAGAAGAGAAGGTTGAAGACAAACATTAGGTACTTGATACACTGCAGGCAGTTGTGAGCCATGCTGCACCTCTTCAGTTCTAGGAGAAAAATAAATGAGAGATCCAGGTAAAAGACAACGTACTTGTTTCCCTTGGGGGACGTGTACTTAGCCTTGGTGGCCTTAGGGCCTGGATTGGTGTGGAATCCAAAAAAAGAGTTACTGGCAGCCCCAAACTGGCCACCATACATGCTGCTGTAGCGACGAAAGGCGCCATTTGGGAAACTGTAATCCTTGCTGTCCAGGGAAGGGCTCCTGTGATAGGTCGACTCATCGGTGCTAGACCTGCGCATGGTGGCTTCAGCTCGTCCCGTCGCAACTGCTGCTCTGACAGTCGTCGGGTGAAAGGTTTGTGGTTTTCTTTCCTCCTCCTTGCTATGAATCCCCTATTGCTTTGCACCAGCTGTTCTTTTGTCTGCCATCCTGTCAAGGAGTTACATGTGCTGTACGGCTGCAAAGTTGGTGAACTGGAGTCTGCTACGCCAGGAGTTAGGGAGCAGCGTGCTTCCACATGAGAAAGACTTCTGCACAAGTAAACATTCCCTCCGGTGTCACAATCGTCCCTCCCGGCCCCCCCCGCTACCAGAGGAGAGAAAAAGAGAGAGAAATACTGTACCCAAAGCAACGAATTTTAAAAAAAGGAAGCGTGACCTCGCTCGGATGGCAAACGCCACACCAAAGCCCGGCTCCACATGCCGCGCACGGGCGGGAGGGTGCCGCCGCCCCGGGCTGGCGGGCAGGGGCAGGGCTTATCCCCGGGGCAGGCAGCTCCCGCGGCCCGCTCCTCCGCGCCACATCGCCCTGCCCCGAGCCGCGGGGCTCACTTGAAGGGTCCCCGCAGCCCCTTCGCGCGGAGGGAGCCCGCGCCCAGCCGGCCCCGCCGCTCCATCCCCGGCGCGGCCGCCACTCCTCCGGGGCTCCGCGCCAGCCCCGCGCCCCGCCCCGGCCCGCCCCGGCAGCGGCGGGGGCCGCCCCGCCCGGCGCACACCCACCCCCCCGCGCCTGTCGCAGCCCCCCGGTACCCCCCACCCCGCCGTCGCAGGTAGAAGCCCCCCCCGCGGTGTCGGGGTGCTGCCGGCGGCGGGAGCCCCCGGCGGGGAGCGGGGCCGCCCCGCTCCGGAACTCTCAGCACGGAGCAAGCGGGCGGCGATGGCGCCTGACGGGCAGCTGCCCGCAGACACAGGCAGCGCTGCCGAGAGGAACGGGAGTAAAGAACTGTAGTAAAAATGCCTTACGCGTAAGCGCTGGGGACGCGGCGGGGAGCGGGGTCAGAGCGGGCCGCGCCTCCCCGGCCGGGAAGCTCGTTTGTGGCGCTGCCGATCCATCACCGGGGCTTCCCTACTGCCCTCCGTCCCACGGAACCAGCGCTCGGCAAAATGTATCGGCAGCTCATTTGCTTCTCCAGCAGCCTATCTCCCCCTGGCAGGTAACTCACGGATTGGCATCGCGCTCCCTACGGTGGGGAGCGCTTCCCTAAAAGCCGGCTACTCCCACTGGCAGTAACGAGTCGAAAAGCTGCCACACACAACTTTTTCAGAAAGGAAAAATCTGACTGAACCTGGGGTAATTACAGTATTAGCTCTCAGGAAAGTAAGACTCATTTACCCTAAACCTGTGCCCTAAATTCCCTGGATGAGTAACTCGCTTTGTCTCTGTGTGCACCAAATCCTGATCTGTAGGATTGGGCTGGCCTGTCTCTGCCTTCACTTCTCTCACCCTCTGCCTTACAAATTTAACTGTAAGCTCCTGGAGCTCAGTGAGAAGATGGCTGGCTAATATTTCTTAAAAGGCTTGCCCCAGCAGAGAATTAATCAAGATGAAAACAAGTTTCTTGTATGAAGCATCTTGCCGGCCTCAGCACAAATCAAGAGACATAGGCACCAATTAATTAAAGAACAAATTAGTAAAAGTAAAATGAGCTCCTTTTGCACATAGCTTGAGCAGTTCACCCTTGCAAACCACCCTTTAATTCTGTTAATTTACAAACTGCAAAGCTGGTCTAATTATTTCCCTTCATTTCCTCTGCAAACTATAAATACGCTGGACATACCTGGTGCAAGCTTCAGAGAGAAAGAACTTGAGCACAGAACACAAGAGTAATAACTTCTGTGCCATCTGTTTCAACAACTCTGGATGACTTACAACTTTTTCACTTTTTAATTGCCATACCTCTAAAACCAGAGATACTTCATACCCATGCCAGAGCTCGCTCTTCTCCTTTTCATCCCTCTGTTTCCTGCGTGGTATAAACTCTGTCCCCAGAAAGAAGAATCCTCCTCTCCTACGACATAAAGATGGTCCCATGCAGGCAGATCTGTTCTCAGTCTGAGTTTCCAATACACCATTTATTTTTCCTATGGCACCAAACAATTCTGCCTCCAATCTTCCTCCTTGTCTGTATAGCAAGTAGACCATTTTGGCAATGGAAACCCAAAGCCAATTCAAATATTTGATATGTCCGCTGTCAGTATACAGAAATGCCTATGCACAAAGCTCCATATTAAACGGTAAAAAGAAAAACTGGGTACAGCTCAGTACACAGATTATGTTGAAACAGTGTCAAGTCAGATAATCATTATTTAACAACGGTGCCCATGGTATTGCAAGCATGTAACAGAGGCCAATTTAGTATATTTACTGTAAACTAGACATCTGAAGGCTCAAAAGCAGCTCAGTTACTGCTATCAGGATAATAAAAGGGGTAGAAATCACTTGATTTCACCTTTCCTTAAGGCAAGAAATCATCAGTTCCCAAGAGAATTCAGTCCTTAATATGGGTGGAATAATTTCTATAGCCAGGATCTGAGGTAGAATGGAGAGTTTCTAAATGCTGCTTTTAAATAAAAAATAATAAACATCAACACACAGTGGGTATATTTCAGACAGATGCAGAACATATGAGGAAGGCAGAGGTCCCACGTGACCCTTACAATAAAGGGTACTTTTACCCCAGCCTCCGTTCACCACCATCCCTCAGCACACCTCATTGAAATGACAACTTTTCAAAGGCACTTTAGTGTAAAATTTAGCTCTCAAGTCGTCGCTGTTCTTCTTTCTCATGCCAATATCAACAGCTAATTAGAAACACTGTCATTTGGGATATAGACATTATACAGCTCTGGAATCATTCTTTTTATTAAATCTTCCACGCTAGGAAACCCAGTCAGAGTTGCTAGCCTAAATGGAAAAACGTTGAGATAGCAACATTGCCCTGGCAGGCTAACCACAGCTTGGATGACATGCTTATATGTAGGAGTAGGACCCTGCACAGGAACTAGGAAAAAGCAATAAAAAAGAGAAAGGCTGATGTACTCTATTTTTTCCCGTCCCTGGTGGGAAGTGGATGAAAGGGGCAGTGACATGCTGGGACCCATATCAACATTTAAGCTGTTACAGTGAAGGAATAGTTACATGAACCAAGAAGAATAAAGCTTGGAAGCACTGCGCCGTTGGGCTGTTATGGGCACAAGGGTGACCCGAGGGGCAGGTGAATTACAGCTTTCACTAAACTTTTAGTTAATGACTGAGCCTAAAATCACAGCCTGGACCTAGCGGCCTCTTCACCTCCGCTGTCCCTCTACTTTTTCTCTCCCCAACTGTATTTGTGTATTCCCATCCTGTGGCCAATTCATATTGATTCCTCTGCACAGGAAAGCAAGCACTGTTGCAGCCTCGCCAGCAGAGGTTCAATTTGTATTGATTCCGGTGGTGTGCTACCATTTATGTTGTAACAACTCTGTCCCTGCCACTTTGAGTGGGAGGCTGGTAACGCTTCCACGTCTCCAGCCAAAACCCTGGCCCCAAAAGAGTAGAGGCAGCGCTCTAACGATGTCACATGAATGCCAGGTAATAGATAGAAACTGTAAAAGTTCTGGGCATCAGCGGTAGATCTGTTAACTGCCTTTTCCCTCACACTCTTTCTCAGAACAGGCTCATCCAAGGCTTCAGCCATCTCACCTGAAGACACACACCTACTTGTCCAGCCCACGCTTCCCACCTGCCCCCCACCCTGCGCTTGCAGTCATCACATCACAAGCCCACACCATGCTCCTACCTGCCTCAGCCAAACCCACCCCCGTTCCCTTGCTTGTTCCCGTTGCTGTGACCAGCTCCCCCAGCGCTCGCCGTGGCACACCACCTCGGGGGGCAGGCGGCCATTACCCGCGGGTGGGCAGGTCCCGGCCCTGCTCTGCGCAAGGGGCAGCAGTGGGTGCCAGGTGGGGCTGAGGCCGGGTGGCGCGGCCGGGCCCTGCTTGCCATGGCAGGGCCACCGCCGCTGCCAAGGCCTGAGCGAGCTTCGGGTGTGTACTCAGGGCTCAAGTGAAGGTTAATGTGTCAAAACACACTACCGAGGATCTTTAAAGAACCTGCCCATCCCCGTGGTTTGGATGACGGCTGCTTTCTGGGCCTCTTTGGCCCCATGCTTGTCTCTGGCTCCTCTTGTGGTGCACTGTGTCTTTCCAGACCTAGCTGCTTCTCTCCCTGTTCCACGTCCAGGGCTTCTCCTCCTCATGCCTCACTGTGTGTGACACCTCTGAGCCCAAAGGAACCATTAATTGAAACCAACGAGTATTTTAATTCTGCTTTGGATCAGACCTTCCATTTTGAATACTGCTTTCTCTTTCTGCTCCATGATTTAACACTCATAAACACAAAAGACCAGCCCCTTCAGGCCACATAAAATGCAGCCACTAACTCACCTCCTCATTAATTTCATCTCATCAGTCCTTCATTGGTTGCACTGGCTTTCCCTCTACTAATGCCTCTTGTCACTGTCTTCAAAACTCTGCATACCTGCTCCATCCTCCTAATGAAATAACCCACTTCACATTAACTTCAGTAGCCTGTTTGTGAGCATCTCATAAAAACTGCTAAGAAGGCACCCACAAAATAAAATAAACTTTTTAAAAATCCTGCTATAAGCTATTACTGAAATATGCTATATAAATACAGTGACAACTGCTCCTGTTCTGCAACAGGGGCTTGCACAAACACATGCACATGAGAGGTGATAGTCTTGCCCAGTAGTTTCAGCGAAAAAAATGTCTTAAGATCAAATATTACTACAAGAGTGGGAGCTTTTTGTGGGTTATTAACTTTACTCCACACCACAGCACTACAATCAGCTAAGGGTGATCAATTGATAAATATAGTCCAAAGGGTGAACTGTTTAATTTCATGCATACAGAAATCACCACATAAAAGCATTAATCAAAATTGTTTGGCACTGCCTGTTCCATTCTCCAGCAATGTGCCTAGCAAGCAATCCCTTCTCTCCCCTGCGGTGCACTCTTTGCAGCTACTGTTTGGTTACATTTGATTCCACGATGCAGGCTTTGTAAAAAATGGACCTCTTCCAAAGACTAAGAGAAACATTACCTCTTCTGACTGGAAGGTGAACCAAAGTTCAGGGCCAGGCTGGCTGTTTCAGCTAAGAGAAAAAAAAACCCTTGTGATGGTGTCTTTGATTTGTTTGCTTTTGTATATTCATTTTGCATGAATATAAATGACTGAAATCACAAGGCAAAAGGGAGTGAGAATATTATTTTTAACCTGACAGCTTCACACTGCTGTAGGTCTGCAGTTTCTGCTCAGCCCTGCCCAGAACTGTTTAGTATCTTCATCGATGACACGGACAGTGGGATTGAGCTCACCCTCAGCACATTTGCAGATGACACCAGGCTGAGTGGCGCAGTGACACACCTGAGGGACGGGATGCCAACCAGAGGGACCTGGAGAAGCTCAAGAAGCAGGCCCACATGAATCTCATGAAGTTGAACAATGCTAAGTGCAAGGTCCTACACATGGGTTGAAGGCAGTCACAAGCACAAACACAGACTGGGGGATGAAGGGATTGAGAGCAGCCCTGAGGAGAAGGATTTAGGGGTACTGGTGGATGAAAAACTGGACATGAGCTGGCAGTGTGAGCTCACAGCCCAGAAAGCCAACTGTCTCCTGGGCTGCATGCAGTGCAGTGTGGCTGCAGGTTGAGGGGAGGGATTCTGCCCCTCTGCTCTGCTCTTGTGAGACCCCCCCTGCAGCGCTGGGTCCAGCTCTGGGGGCACCAACATCAGAAGGACACGGACCTGCTCGAGTGGGGCCAGAGGAGGCCACGGAGATGCTCAGGGGGCTGGAGCACCCCCCTGTGAGGACAGGCTGGGGGAGTTGGGAGGGTTCAGCTGGAGAAGAGAAGGCTCCGGGGAGACCTTATTGCGGCCTTTCAATACTTGAAGGGGGCTTATAAGAAAGATGGGGACAGGCTTTTTAACAGGAACTGTAGCGATAGGAGAATGGGAATGGTTTTAAAGTAAAAGAGGGTAGATTCAGACGAGATACAAGGAAGAAATTTTTTACAATGAGGGTAGTGAAGCACTAGCAGAGGTTGCCCAGAGAGGCGGTAGATGTCCCATGCCTGGAAACATTCAAGGTCAGGTTGGAGGGGGCTCTGAACAACCTGATCTAGCTGAAGATGTCCCTGCTCACTGCAGGGGGTTGGACTAGATGACCTTTAAAGGCCCCTTCCAACCCAAGCCATTCTATGATTCTATGAACGTGACTGGGACCTAGGTGTTGAGCCAGCAAGCATCTCCATCCAGAGGCTAAGCAATGGAGAAATCTGGTGACAGTGTCCCTGCATGTCAACTCCCTTTCTGACAGCCCACACAGAGCAAAGAAGCAGAAGCCAAAGGGTTTCTTCCCTAAATCCTGTGCACTCCTAAAAAACTCTCATGGTTCAAAGAGCCAAAAAGTTGCCAAAGGCTTTGAGAGAGTCACAAGTGGGTCAGACTTAGAGCCATAAAGCCAGTTCCTGAACTAAAAGCAAGGCCTGTCAAAGCAACCCCCTAAGAAAAGGGTAAATCAACCAACCATCAGTCCTATTCTGGGCATCAGTTCACCTAGCTCAAGGAGTATTACCATAGGGCTGTAAGCTGAGGATCTCTCAAGAACCTTTTAACTAGTCAAGCAGAAAAGAACATGCTTCACTAAAACCTCAAACTTATCACATACATTCCACACCGTCCCTTTTATTTCCAGGGTCCTTGCTCATTCATTAGCAATTTCAGTATGTGCAAAAGGCTGTATTTGCTGGAAAAAGGTTGAGCCCTGGATTGCATGGGCAGGAGGAGAAAGTCATATGTCCTAGAGACTTCCATATCTAATAAAAAGATTGTCTAATATTCACAGCTGTTCGTGCAACTCCTTTAGAGATTTACTAATGCCTCCAACAAAATTTTGAAAAACTACTCCAGCCAGAAGCAATTTCACTTATATAGCAGACTTCAAGTTTTGGGGTTTTTTTCATTTTCTTTCTTTTTTTTTCTTCATAAATAAGGAAATTTACATGAAAAAAAAAAGGATCTTCAATACTTAATAGCTCATCTCCTTCTGCTCACATGCCACCTGAAGTCATGATCTTTGGTTTATGGCATAATTAGTTGCTATAGAAATAACATAATCATAGACACTGAGAAAATATTTTGGATATGATTTGCAATGCTCTTTACTTAAGCCTGTGCACAAGTTACTTTTGCAGAAACCTCACTGCTTTTTACATCCTCTCATCTGCATAACGGTTTTCATCACCGCTGTGCATTCAGACACACTGGTATTGATATGTGCACTACTAACACTAAAGGCATATTTGAGCATCTACACAAACAGTGACGCATGCACACATGCATGCACATGTATGCAGAAAAGCTGGTGCCAAGTTAGTCTTAAAAAAAAAAAACAAAACCTCTTTAAAAGAATGACTGGAGTTGGGCCCCAAAACCCTGTGCACTAGAGCTCCCTTGCTATTTGTGCCTTCTGGGCTTTTGTCATCTTATTCTTTGCTAATGATTTCTTTTGTCCAATAATAAAAATTTTAAGTAAGGAGATTCCCTGTTTCCTCAGCAAATTCTGCATATTTAAGCCCTAGACAGAGAGGATTATTGCTGCAGATGAAAGACAAGCAGTGCCAATCACTGAACTCTGGAAGAAGCAGAAGCCCTGTCCCTCTGCCAATGCCCTCAGTAATAAAGAATGAAAGAACAGAAATGAAGAATCCATCTGACACCCTGTACAAGATGAGTTGTGGCCCAAAGAAAATCTTTGTCAAGACTATCTTTGCGGTGTCAGCAGGTCTTAGCAGCACAGATGCAATTTATGTGCTAGTTTTCTTAAAATCAGGTTACTTTCTCTAACCTGAGAGATCAGCTGACGTTCAAAGAAATACCACTTCAAACAGACACGTGCTGCTCAGGATCTTTCTGTCAAGTATAAAGCAATCAATCAGACATGAAAATCTTTAAACTGAACAGCTCTGATGGTTTGTGGAAAGAAGTATTTTAAGCAGAAGCAAACAAAACAAAACAACGACTTACAAAAATTCAAAGATTCATTAATGTTCCCTAACCAGGGTCTGCCTTTTAACATCTTCATGGATTTTTTCCTGAAAGATTCAAAAAGGATTCTCTTCCTGTCTTGCATCCTTAAAAACAGGGCTAGGGTTTTGCAAGCATATGTGCATGAAGCAAAGTTCATATGAGCATATTTCAGCTCCACTTCCAAAGCAATGAAGGCCCAGCAGCGTTCACTGACCTCACAGGGATCCGAGTGCTCAGCAGTTTTGAGAATCAGGTCACGGAGAGCCCATTTCAGCGAAGTACTCAACCAGAGTTTTCACTGCATTGAGATATTCGTGTGCTTAAATAGTAAGCACACACTTAAATGCTTTCGTGAGTGGGACTGTACATAAGCATGAGAAATGCAGTGTTTAAAAGGCTGCAGACTGAGCTGGACTCTGTATACAGCTGCTGTAGCAGAAGGTATTAGTCCCTGAGCGCACATCTTTGAGGCTACTGCTTCACAGATCTACCTGCAGAGCTGGCTGGGAGGTGCCTTCAGCCAAAACAAAGTTAGTTCGGGTGGTTTGAAACTGAGTAGGGGACTCTCCCACCAGCAACTCGGCCAATATGTGAGTGAGCACACCAAGACCCCAGGGCAGACTAGAGAAGCGATCTCTGCCGCCGCGTTGCTGGGTCTACAGCTTTCTCTTCATAGCCAAAAGACTTCAATTTGCTCCTAGGTCCCTTAGGCTCCTTCCAAAATCCTAGCTTAAAGATAACATGCTTCTTTTCCCATAAAAGGACTGAAAATAAAACCACTAAGGGATCAATAAATGTCCTTTTCATCTTGAAAGATAACAACTTCTTGTAATAAGCAGACATTGTTTTTTATGACATGGAAGTTCTGCCACACCAACTCAATGCATTTCTTACAATGCAAGCTGTGCTGTGGAGAGTTTAAAATTAAAGCTGAGGCATGAAAGAGCTTGCAGCAAATTAAAAGAGTGTTTGAAAAGGAATAACAAAAACACTAGGTGATGATTAAATATTGATATTAAAATGGAATGGAATTGTACAAACTAAATGCATCTGGCCATATATATTTTTATATATTATGTTATCAGCTATTATTCCTTTGCTTGATGCTGTAAGGAATCATAAGGCTTATATCACCCGACATAGTAAACAGCAGTGAATCTCTTACCTCTGACATCTCTAACCATTCAGGCAAAAAGAGAGGAGCTGCTATCAAAAAAAAAAAAAAAATTCTGGGTACAAGCACAAGCTTTGGCTTTCTTCTTTGCCATTCTGAGCATTCATAACAGTAAACAGCCAAAAATAACCTCAGAAGTGCTACCAGCAGACATATTTTCAAATACATTTTTTGAACAGATAACACATACAGGTAAACAATTTAAAACAACAGCCTAGGATTTACACTCCTAAAAAACATATTAGTGAGCATAATAGTGATAATGCTTGAAATAAAAATGCTCCTTTGGAAGAAAAAGTATCACCTGCACTGGAAACCATATATCTGTATTTACTTGTTCACATCACCACAATATGGCTCTTTTTATATTTCACTGACAAAATCTGTAAATAAGCTCATTTTCCTAAGGAAGGGTACATCTACACAGAAAGAAGAGGCACCTGTGTTTTAAGGCCGTGTGGTGTGATACCCTTTTTGCAAAACATACCTAAGCTCAGTTACCAAAGATAATACAGAAGCCCTAATTCAGCAAATTCAAGTTGTCCAAAAAAAAATATATATATAGAAACTTATCCCTAAGGCACTTAATGCTATTTAACTTTAATCATGGGGCTTTGTTTGAACAGAAATAAGGACATAACTTAGACCTTTAATGATAAAGAGTGAAAGATAATCAGTACCTGAATTTAGACGGTCTTACTGAAAACATACTTCCAAAGTATCTGTTTAGTCTTGAAAGTCATCACTCGTTTTGCACACTGGCTAAGATGCTGGATTATATCAAAACCACATTTGTGCCTAAAATTTCACCCAAGTGTTTGTTCCCAGTGTTTCCTATTGGTTTGCACTAGGCTTTCAGCTATTCCTACTCTGCAAGGAACACTTGGCACAGCACCTTTGCAAAATTTAATCCTGCTAAATCTAAGCCCTAGCGTACATTAAACTGCTACAAACGCAAGGTCAAGCTCTTCTGTGGTCTGACCTCCAAACAGTTTGTTTACTATGTTATATTTATGGGGATTCTTATGAAGGCAGATTTATATACTAAAAAATTATTTCTGCATGAGATCACCAAGAACCCAGCTGAAAAGTAATTAGAAGTGTTTCCACAAAAAAAAAAAGAGAAGGATATCTATTCCATGATGATTTTCAGAAATGGTAGGGAATGCAGGAAGAAGAATCAGCCTTCCCGATTTCCGTATTCTGCATTTCTGCCTTTAAACAGGATTTATGCAATGGGGAAAGAGGACCTCCTTAGAAACATCTTTATTTTATACATATTTCCACGTATCTGAAGACCATATTAAGTTTCTGCATAGCTCTGGTATTGTTAATGATATTTCTCTCAAATAATGCATAATTATGAGCCTATAAAACTTTAATTAACATGTTTTATAGCCTTTTATAAGTGTCACCCAAACCTACGCTGTAGGGTAAACTGTACTTTTAATTTCTATTTGTTATGTTTGCACTGTGCAAAGAGATTCATTACAGTAAAAGCTAGTTATTATTTCTTAGAAGACTACACAGTTTCCTTGGTCAAAGTCTGTCTGGATAAAGCAAACAAATAATCATTTTTGTATGCTTCCATTTTGCTTGGAAATAGAAAAGGTAAACAAACTGTAATACAATTTCACCAATTCCTATAGCGGTCAAACACTACAAAGCCAAAACGGTACCTGCTGCTTTCCACATGTAAAGAATCAAGACGCTGAATGTATTTGCAAGAACAAAAGGAGAAAATACCCAGAAGATAATTATACTCACTGCCTGGCTCTAACAGCATTCTGTCTGGAGCCTGACCCAAAATACAGTGAAATCATTGCAAGGTGCTCCTCCAATCTCAACACCTCAAAAGTATGACTGGTCTTAGTCCAGGCAAATCTTGGAGCAAGCTTCTGCCCTGATGATGCCTGGATATTGTTGTGAGCAGGACTGCTATAAATTGGTCATACTCAGATGACATGGCATTAAATTTTTTTATGCAAGACAGAGAGGCAGGAAGGTTGAATCTAAGACTCCCTTCTCACTGTGGAACGGGATTTCTTTATTGATCTGTTTAAGACAGGCTAGGTATGATAAGCATAATAGGACAGATGTAACAGGGCTCCTAGAACCAAGAGGGGAGAAGGGCTGATGTCCTGACCAAAGCCTGCAAGCTCTGGCCTGCCAGCTCTGTGGGTCAGGTCAGACAAGTGGTCCCAAAGGTATGCTGGACACTTGTTCCTTCAGCCAGGTCTTAGACCAGTCCTATAGTGAAATGTGCAGCATCCTTCTTGCTTCACAAAATAACTACAGGAAGAATTTCAACAGAAACATACCCCTTGCGAATTTTAAAAAATGCAACCCAAAAGAAACCAGCAAACATCAGCTTATCAATAAGCAACTGAAACTAGAAAAACACAAGCTCTAGCAGTGTGAAACTCCCCTGTCTTGGCACAGCGAGGACATGCGTTCTCCACGGCTACACTCCTTGAGAAACGAGGACTCACACTGCTGTAGTACACTGCATCTGGCAGTCTGATGGCAGCTATCAGCCCTGCTAAGAGTCCTAGCACAATCCCAGCCTGGCCTAGCCTTAGCTTCTCCTCCAACAGCAAACTCTGCTAGAAAGGGAACCAAGCCAAAGTTGGCTTTGGCAAGACAGAGGTGCAAATCTGGTTTTCCTTCATTGAGTAAGTTACAGATCCTGCAAGCTTGTGCCTCATGCAGCTGGAATCTGACAGCTTCAGATGAGAGGAATTTGTCATTATTATTTTAGTACGAGAGCAGCTCACTGATTGCAGCTTGACAACTCAAGTTAATTAGTTGATGAAGGGTCTGCTGCACACTGGCTGGCTCCACATCTGTGGACAATGACACAATCAGCAGAATGAAATCCATACTTAAAAGGTCTTTGGTCTTTTTAATCCTAAACTACAAATCACAAAATCCACATAACAAAACCTGCAGATCAGAGGAATTACACAAGAGGTTCCCCTTTCCCTGGCCCTCGGGACAGTCTAGTCTCTGCTGCTTACTGAAGCTCATAAACGGACAGAGTTGACTTCAAAAGCATCCTCTTTTCTTCCTGGAGTCCCAGTGGTTCTCAATAATAAGATAACTGGTTTGAGCTCAACCTGGCAATGTTCACTTACAGCTGATTTCCCCAGCAGGAAAATACCAACTTGCAGGTTTTCCTCTGCTCCTGCCAAACAGCAGACGGGATTTACCCACCTTGTCAAAGAGATTATGTCAAAATCATCTGGCCCCACCTATCAGGTCAGTGCACAGAGCCCACGTGCTATTTTGCATCCAAGTTTGCAAAATGTTAAGGTTCTTACTTAGCAGTCAGCTAAAACAGTATGTGATGCCATAATGTCTCAAGTACATGGGAAGTGGTGGAGAAGCACAAATGGAAGGGAAAGCTGGCTAGGAAGTGATCCACGTGGGGCTGGAGCCACAGAAAGCCACGAAGCAGGGAGGGTCAGGGGAAGCACATTGTCTGCTGGGAACAAGAACAGGCCATTGCTGGTAGACCAAGAGTCTCATATCAGTGGGAGCTACTGCAGAAATTCAGCCAGCCCTCTGCCTAACTCCACCTGTGATTATACAGCACAGCTGAAAATCTCTCTGTGGCCCCAGTTCTTAGCACAGAGAAAAGCAATTTTTTTTCCCTCTGCCTTTCATATCCACATTTTGCACTTTTCAGGGCACAGCTTGCTTCCATCTCCCTTTTTTACTTATCACCTAGAAAGATGAACTGCACTTTTAGGTGCTCTCTTAAAACAAATCAAAAGCAAAAAAGGGAGCTCCAGGAGTCACCAGGCATGTCTGAAATGTGGTCAATCAGAGGTTGCTGGAGAGCAATCAAATGAAAGGAGGTCACTTCCTTTAGATGAAGACAACAACATTTCAAGACAAGTAGCTCTTATGACCAGAAGCAATGAACAGAATATATAACTCAGCAGTCCTCTCACCTGGGCCTCCTGAGTCCTGTAGGGCTGCAGAGAAAGGCACACAGCTATGGGCACAGGAGCCAGTATTTAGCTAAATAAGAGATGTACATGACAAACAGAAAGGGCCACGATCAGAAGTCACCACAAGGCTTTACTAGTTAAATTCTGGTGTGTTTTTATCTTGTTATATTCATTCACACAAGAACTCTGTTGATGGTGTCTCCATTCCTCTAACAGAAACATTTCAGTCCTGGATCCCTGCTTGTCTACACTTCTTGAAGTACCATGAAAGCAGATAAAGATTTTTGTGTGTGTGTTATAGCACTATTTCCTCCCAGTCTGAGAGCAGCTCCAAAGAATTGGCTTCAACAACTTTGCCACAATTTAAGTTTAATTTTTGACCATGCTGAGCTCTGACAGAAGAGAGGTTCCAGTGAGAGCCGTGCTTTATTCTGCCTCCACTAGGATGCTACTGAAAATCTGGGGATGAATCAGGACAGGACAGGTGCTGCACACAGAATTTAAAAGCAAAACATTCTGCTGCAATAACGTTTTGAGTATTTAGGGGACCTCAAAGATGATTTTTTGTTATTACGCTCTAAACAAAAAACCACTTTCCATGTTGACATTAATTTCTATAACATGGCTTTAAAAACAAAACAACCCCAAAATTCAATAGACTGTACCCAGGATGGCAATGCCTCAAAATTAGAAGCAGCGTGTTGGCATTTTTCCCAGAAAAAAAGTATATATGTATGTGTATGAACAAAGGCACTTTTTATTTTTCACAAGATCAATGAAGCTCTGGGGCTTATTCCCACCTCACTCAGCCAGAGGCAGGAATGGGCTGGTCTTTGCATGAGTGCATGAAGACTTAGGCACGAAAAGGAGTCTGTTTAGCCAAAGAACTGTGTACGTGCATCAAAAGTAGCACTGTGTTCTCAAATCCATGATGCTGAAGCCTTATCCTTCCTATCCAAGACAGAGACCTTAACTTGAGGGCTGTTTGTCTCATCTCAGTGCTTCCAGGACAGAGTTATTAGACTGTAGTAAGCAAGCTCCCAACAGCAGGTTGATGAGACAGAATCCCCCTGGTCATACCCTCCCAGTTGTGAACAAATCCCTGCACTAGCAGCAAGGTTAGCTAGGATTTTTCTGTGGGATCAAGTTACAGAAGCTCCTAAGCTTAAATCCTCCACCAAACCCAGCGTGATGATGTCTGTAGCTCTGTTTGAACCAGTGTGAGTCAATTCTTGTGGTGACAGGGCAGAAGCGATGCAGTTCCACCATACCCTCGTGCACTCTTGAAGAGGCATCTGAATGCTGTCCAAAAATTAATTATGTGGCATGACAAGCTCTGACAATTAGCTAACTAGGCTGCTTGATGGCTAGGATTTTAAATAAGGATCTTTCAAGGGGGAAACTCTGGAACAGGCAGTGCATAACAGTCTGAGCTGTCATGAAAGAGTAGCACCAACAAGACAGCCCTACGGGCTTCACAACTGTGACTGCAAAGGAATGAAAAAATCCTGGGGAAAAAGGACCTATTTAACTGCACCTGTACATCACGTCCTTCATCAGGACTCCTCCCCTTCCAGGAGGGCTGGAACAGAGGAGGACTTGGGTCTTCTCCAGACTACAGCTGCCCTCCACAAAGCAGCAAGGGAAGTCAGAACTGGGGCTGGAAGAGGTGCGCTCTGTCACACCACGTTGGGCAGAGGTCCCAACAAATACAGCCAGTCCCTGCACGGTGTGACAGCAGGCCCACCACCCTTGGCAGTGGCTAGACCCAAAAATGCACTGCTCCAAAATCCCCCGTGCATCCACACCAAGCAACCCTGATGGCTGCTGCTCCTCCACCTTGTCACTGAAGGGGAGTTTTGGCAAAGGGCTTTTGCTACCACACACCATTTGTGGGCAAATTTCTCTTGACGGCTGCTCATGGAAATCAGTGTTTCACTCACACAGTTCTCACCTATTTTGGGTACGAAAACAATGCTCCCACTTTCTCAGCTGTCTTCTTTTGTATGCAAAGGGAAGGGATGAAGAGGCAAGGATTTCAGCATAGTAAATAACCAGAGTGACATGACAGCAAGTAAATCAGCACTTTGTAGTGTTCATGGTAACAGCTTTTGGCATCGCGGGAGAAGAAACAATTCACTACACAACAAATAAACTACGATCTTGTATTTACAAGTCAGACTTTCAATGCAGCCAATTACTGTATAATGTAGTGGTGACTGAAAGTCTTACTTTACTATTTACAGATCATCTATGAGATGATTGGGTCTTATCAGTATATAATTTTTTTTATGAAAAAGGATCAGGAAATGTATTAAACGGGGAAGATGGGTTTCAGTGGAAGCTGGGTGCCTGTTTCCCTTCTATACATGCGAAAATCTTGTCTCCTCACAAGTCAGTTGCAAACATATTTCAGTTGCAAAAAATGTTGTTTCAAGTATTTGCTTCACAATTTGCCAGTCTCCTCTGATGTGACTACCTACATTAGTTGGCATTTTCTTTTCCCTGACTGGATTACTCCCTGTGCCTTTAGGAGGTTTCAGGTGGGTTATGGTATGTACACCTGGGATGAATATATATATATATTAATAAACATCTGTCACTGTATACACTTTCACATAAAACCAGAATCTTAAGAACTTCACTGATAGCCCTAAGAAATTGATAATTGATAATTGGGTTTTACGTTTCTTTTAAAACTTTTAATTCTTGGGTTGGACTTTGTCAGGGTTGAGCTGAGACCTGCCAGCTCATCTTTCTTCTTCAGAATCAAGGATTAAATCTCTGTCTAGATAGGTGTATTGAAGCACTGTTACTTAAACTAGATCTGCTTTTAACACCATATGCTAATTAACCATCAGGTTTTGATATGAATCCCTCAGAGGCTCACGCTCCTCAGTCACGATTCAGATGTATATATAAGCAAGATTCTCAGCCGCTGCAAAACAACTTAACTACAAGGACTGGATGGGTTTACACCAATTGAGAACCCAGCCAACCATCTTAAAATTGCAGAGGCTTCCACTCAGGCAAGCACCACCGCTGAAGTATTTCTCCCCCATGTATATGCTGCCTTTTTCATTACTGTTGCTGCTGTGGAAAATACGTGCAGTAGCATTTCTGAACTGCGCCCTGGGATTTGCTTACATTTCCCCCTTTCTTTGAGTAGGGGCTCTGTTTTCCTGATTCAGCTGAGCTGTGCATGCCAAGGCTCGACTCACATAGTTTATACTGCTATGGCACAGGTGAGATGCCGTTCCCTCAGGCTGTCACCAGCCTCATAGAGAATCAGCTGCCAGCCAGGCCTCAGTGTCTACGGAGGAACCTCGCACATCCTGAAGTTAGACTCCCTCTTGCTCCTCCATCTGGGAGCACGGCTGGCTCCTTTCTCTCTCAAGGCGAGCCGCCAGTAAGGGCCAGAAGTCACTTCACACTGTTATTTGCTACCTGCCAATCCACATACCCAAGCCAGCTACGTCTGAGAATCTGGCTTTTAGATTGATTTTTCCTTGCAAGCAAAGGGGTAGCAGGACACTGCTGCCAAATACACGTTTTGTCACAGCCTCCCATTGCTGCCAAATGCCATAGTTTATTCTGTATCGGGCTGTTCATCATAGCCCTGGTTTATGTTTTTCAAAGTGGTTCTGGAAGATGCATGGTCTGAATGAAGACTGCCCAGGACAGAGGCACAGTGCGATACTGCATGGAAATTTCCCTAAAGCAGATGAGAGGAGATGAGGAGGCAGAATGGCTCCCTGGGGTAGGGACCCACGCAGCCACAGCAATGAGAAAGCTACTGGGATTTATCTGCTCAGCTAGTGTTTATTCCAAAATTCAAATGTTCTTTTCCTTCTCCCTGCGTGCGCCAATCCAGTGCCCACTGAAGTCAGTGGGAGGTCTACCTATGAGTCTGAAGAGCACAGAGGCAAACTTTTAAGAAACCTTTTCATTTAGAGAATAATTTAAAGGTCTTTCTGTAGATGTGAAATAGCTAAATATCAGACATCTGCAGCTATTTTACTGACAGCTGCTCTTCTACACTGAGCCTGTAGAGTTCAAAAAACTTGGTGTGACTCCTGATGTGCTAAACAATAAGATTAAATCTAGCCTTTTGCTAGGAGGAGTAAGGGAAAGATGGGAGTCAGTCTACTTTGCAAGTGAAAAAACAAGGTGGACTAAGATTTTGTCCCTAAAAATTAAGTGGACTTTCAGACTGAAGCCAGAAACAAAGTTTCCATCCCACCTCTGACAGAGACCTCCAATGCTGGGTAGATCACTCAATCACCATGCTTCAATTTTGTTCTCCAGCCCTTTTTTCTTATACCATCTCTCACCAGCTTGTTAAGGTTTCTAGCTATCAGTGCAGCAGGACTGGCAATGGACGTGCTCTATGATAGTGGTAATAACAGCATGATGATAATGATAAGGAGAAGGTACCCAGCACAAACCTGAAATCCAACTATGAGCACAAGGAACATGAACCCGAACTCATCAATACACATCATATGCTAAAATGCTTTTTAATGGTTATCAGTGGGTGCCAGGAAAGAGCTTTTTCTGACCGAGAGGTCAACTTTACTGTTACATACCATTATAACAACTACTAGTCTTCACTGAAGTGTTTTTTGCTCTTCTTACTAGAAGAGCAAATTACATGTGGCTAGTCATTCCAATGTTACTTACTCTGTGTCAATCATTACACTGGCTGGATGAAAACTCATTTCGACCAGAACAAGTATTACAACCTATGTATTGACTTGATTCCTCTGAGACAGGTCTGCAAATGGAAACAGAGGTCTGCCACATTTCTAGTAATCTTGGCATTGTCCTAAAGTAGTTCATAACAGACAGCACTCAGTATATGCAGGTGAAGACAACACAGAAATGGGGAAATACAGTACGGACAGGTGGCGATAGTGAAAAGGAGTGAGACGCACTGTCATCACATAGGGAGTATTTTAGCTTTGCTTAAAGAAATCACATCTTAAATACCAAAAGGAGCTGCTAGCCACACAGTCGAAGCCAAGCATTCCACTGGATTTGGGCACGCAGTACTGAACAGTTTTGCATTTCCTAAACATACAGCTTTGCATGCTGGTAACCACTGCATTCCCATCATGCTGATGCAAAACTACAGCATTGGATCCACTTGTCCAAGGGCTGAGGAAATTGTTCCCCTCTTTTAAGCTCCTTTCACAGCAGACAGCCCACCAAAAGCCCTGCTCTCCCTTCTCTCTCCTCCCAACAGCCATTCTCTCAACTTACTCAAGCATGTTTGCAAGAAGGGAACAAGTTGTTTTTCAGCCACAATGACAAGTCTCCACAAAGGAAAAGTTCATTTTTTATAGCTGACATATATCTATGCTGAAAGGAAAAGCAAACACCTTTGAAACCACCCACCCAAATGTTAATAATCAAGTTTAGGGGTTCTGCAAGTTATCTCCGATTAAGTTAATGAATTATTTTTTAACACGCGCATGTGGAAGCACAATGCAATGTAGATAGATACTGCAGCACAAACTAACATTCACTAACAAGCCAGCATTTTCAAAAGGCCTAAGGAAAGCTCTGCCACAGGGATACAACAAAATATAAGGACGTGTCAGGTAGGTTTTGTTAGCAGATGTTATAGCAAGTAAAGTATATATGAAATATATATCAATAAATGTACCCTTCAGCTCCTCTTTTTTTACTCTGTCTTTCTACTGACACTTATATTATAAATCAATATCTTTTTGGCTCTCAGAAAGATCTTGTTCCATCCACTTTATCAAGACATACTTAATAAATCATATTTGGCAGCACAAATCATATCTTACCACAAATGAGATTGAGAAACTAATCTCCAAGTGTACTTGCTTAGCATATGCAATAAAGCCACCCTTTATATTAAAATTCACATCTGTAATATTTTAGCACGCATGATAGCAAACAAAGGAACCACAAACAGGTGCACTTAATGCATCTTTACACAGCTTTAAAAAATACCTTTCCCTAATTTTCATTAACATTTTTCCAAAGAGCTAAGAAAGCTGAAAGCCTTAATAGCCTCACAGTGCTGGAGCCATATATCATATTGCAAAAGTGCACTTCAGTTGGTTTCACAAGCACACCCCACATTTTAGCAGTATACTCTGGCTTTCAAAGAAAACCAGCAAAGGCTAATTTCTAACTGTGGACCAAAGCAGAGCATGTAGAGTTCAGCAATCTGAGTCCCACTGCCACTTCTGCTACAGGCTTTACTAAAGGCTTTATGCAGTCTGCAGTGAAATTTTCCTATGGGGGTAGGGGGTTAAGACTTCAGCTAGATCTGTTTCCATCCTTTCAAGACCTCAGTCTGTAGAACTGAAACAAGAAAGGGCCAAACCAGTCTCAAGGTTCAATCCTGTCCTCATTTAGATGCCTTGACACTGTCTTTGTAAAAGTCCAGTGAAAGCCTCTTGAAGAAAGATGCTGCCAGAGCCTCAATCAAAGCTGATAGATGTGAATCACTTGATTCAAAGCCCCAGAGCAGAAAAGCATTATTATTAAATGCTCTTATGCTTTAATGCTGTTGCACAGCTTTAACAATAGCTCTTCAAATGCATTGCTGGTGAGAGACCTGCTCTGTACTCCACCCTGGTACATACCCTGGTGCAAATAGCAAAAGCCCTGATCAACAGAAATGGAACTGGATGATTGGTCATGAATACAAAGAGTCACCATTTGGTCTTTTTTAACTATGCCAGATGTGCAATTTTCTTGGTACTCAAGACAGAGTATTGGAATAAAGTGGTCACTGCTGAGAGCCTTGTGCCAATATTATATATGCCAATATTATATATGTTAATTAAAAAAAAAAAAAAAAAAAACAACAAAAACAAACCCCAAAACAAAAAACCCCTAAGTTTTGCCTTCACCATAGGCCTGTACCAACACAGAAGCCACCAGCACTGCAGGACATCGGCCTCACACAGAAATTGCGCAGTGGCTTTCATCCCTAGGAAGATAAATAAACAGAAAAGCCAAGTTTCCAAATGCCCTCTGCTGGCACTTGTCAGTATTACTGAGAACTTCACCCTATTTCTAACGAGCCCTTCAAAAAACTACTTCTGAAGGTTTATCATTTGAAGATATCCTGGGTTTACCCTTTCTTTAATAAATCTACCTTCTTCCAGCTTCGCTTTAATGCCCAAGTTTTCTTGGTTTAAACCAAGCACATCAGAAACCCAAATGCTGCAGTTTTCCTTGTAAACATTACTGGTAGATTGTCCTTTAGTTGGAAAGTATGTCAGAAAAATTTTTCAAATCCACTAACTTCTAGGGATCGTCACCCTCATTATTTTAACCAGTTGCTTTTCAGGAAGCTGCTGTGAAGTTTTTTCTTACCTTCCCACCAAGAACTAGGGCTGTGGAACCCAGCTGTCTTCCTGCCCCGGGGACCCAGGAGCGGAGTGCTTGGCCCCCTTGAGTTTCCCCCCCAGCACTGTGCTGGTGACAATGCACAGCCCAGCAGTGTCACAGTGATGGCCACCACAGCGAGCGCCATGGCTAACCACACGCTCACAGCAACCCAGCCACCAAGGCCACCGCTCCCCACATGCACTAGTCCCCCAGCACTGGATGTGGTACAGAGCTACAGCTGTAACAGCATGAACAAAGTGCTAGGCAGTTTTAAAATTATTTTCCCCCTTTTGCCCAAAATAACCCAGATCTAGTGGATTTCCAAGCATGATGGGATGACCACCTTATTTCCAACATCCCCCTTAACCATCCGCTAGGAACTAAAAAAGTCATTAGGAACTGGTAGAGAAGAAAGTCAGGTTACAGTTCCTTGATATTCTGTCTGTGAATTACTATTCCTTTACTATTACCTTTCAGTTACATGAGGATATTGCATCTGATGATATTTTAAAGTTATGTTTCAATTACATGTTAACAACTATGCCATTGTATCAGAAGAAACCAACAATTAATAATACATATTGGGAATACACATCCTGGAGTGATCACTGACTTCTTGAAAGAGATGATTATGTGTTTGCACGGCAGAGCTCACTGACAGGAATAGCTGTGGAGGACACAGGCCTGACAAAGCAATTTATATTCCATGAAGCATTCCAAGGGATGAAAGCATTTCAAGCATGTTTGTTAACAAGTGCTGCTGGGAGAAGAGAAGGAACACTCCTGCATCTCACAGTGTGCACAAAAACGGACCATGTAATGAAACACCAGTAGCTAAAAATGTCAAAACCTGCTTCATGAAGAAATGGTCATTGCACTCATGAACTGATGAGGGACATGGCACCCATCTGGTTTAGGACAAAGAAGAAGCAACTACACTCTATTCAGGGTCTTTTTGGCAGTCTGCTCCTCTGTGCTCCCTTCTCTGAAGCACCACGGGACTTGAGGACAATGCCTTCCTAGGGATACACTTTTGCTTTCAGGCAGGAATACATTTTTATTAGTCTTTGCCTACTAACTTCACCTCACTTCCTCTGCTCTTTGCAGGCAAATAGAGACAGAGCTCCAGCACTCTCCCACCCAGCAGTGAACTTCAGTAATAACATTTTTACCATCTACTGCCTGGTCAGAAAAAGAGATGCCTCTCTTGGTGTTGTGAAGTCAAGTTTAATAGGACATTTTTTATTATGTTTAAGAAATCTTTTATGAACCTATAAAAAGCCTTATCAATCAGAAGGCCAAAGCTGTTAAATCATATCTGATTAACCGAAATATATATTCAGTAGAACAGATTGCTCTTACTACTCTGACTGCACAACTGAACAAGGCTTTTAATAACTCTGCCTATGTAGGTGGGCGACGGCATAAAGTACTTTGGGGCTGTCTGTTATGGACACGGCCCTTAGTGGAACAGGACTGCTAACATGCCATCTTTTCTTCACAGCTGCTCCTAGGCTGGCAAATTTAATTTCCATAATTTGTCACCACTGCAGCTCTGCTAAACTTGGTTGGGGTTTTAGTGCACACAAAATTCAGCTTGAATTAACCCAGAAAAGAGGGTTCTAACAGTAAAGGTGGGTCCCGTGTTTAGCAACATGGGTACAGCCATAAAAACACTGCTTGTGTAATGTATCACGACATGAGTGACTCTGTGACATGAGTGACACTCCTGATGACAGATCACCTCAGCCTGCCACTGCTTCAGGACCAGGAACTGACTGTATTTTTGCAGACTGCAATTCCTGTTCTTGCAGCTGATCTGTAGGGTAGGGAATACTGTTTAAAACAAAACAAAACAAAACCTCAGGCAATCCATGAAAAGCTGTTTCAGCCTACTGTTTATCGTTACTCCTGTGGAATAGATACAGTGACTACTGGGTTACATTTTTGATTTTGCACTAGTTTGGCATCTGTACGGATGACAGATTTTAATTTTGTCACCCTTTTGCCATATTTACATATAAATGCTTTTGGATTTAGAAACCTGCAGGGTACATTGCTTCCAGAGGGGAAATCAACTGGACCTTCACATTCTGGTCAAATGAGACCCATAATCATTAGCACGACACTAGAAAGACATTTAGTTTTTGAGATGGAGAATGTCAGGTTGCAAGGGATGGCAGGAGAGGAAGAGCTGGCACTTCAACATAAGAACAGCAGTATGCCTTTCTTTTGACACGAAATACATTCCAGTTCAGTAAATACAACAGTGGTAAAGCAAAATAATGACAGAGAATCACAGACGGGTTTGGGTTGGCAGGGACCTTAAAGATCACCCAGTCCCAACCCCCTGCCATGGGCAGGGACACCTTCCACCAGCCCAGGTTGCCCAAAGCCCCGTCCAACCTGGCCTTGAACCCTTCCAGGGAGGGGGCAGCCACAGCTTCTCTGGGCAGCCTGTGCCAGGGCCTCACCCCCCTCACAGGGAAGAATTTCTTCCTTATCTCTAATCTGAATCTCCCCTCTTTCAGTTTAACACCGTTACCCCTCATTCTATCCCTACACTTCCTGATCAAGAGTCCCTTCCCCCTTTCCTGTAGCCCCTATAAGTACTGAGAGGCCACTCTAAGGTCTCCCTGGAGCCTTCTCCAGCTGAACCCCCCCCAACTCTCTCAGCCTATTCTGACAAGGGGGTGCTCCAGCCCCCCGACCATCTTCGTGGCCTCCTCTGGCCCCGCTCAAGCACATCTGTGTCCTTCTGATGTTGGTGCTGCCAGTGCTGGACAAGCACTGCAGGGGGGGTCTGATGAGAGTGGAGTAGAGGAGGAGAATCCCCTCCCTCAGCCTGCTGGCCACACTGCTCTTGATGCAGCCCAGGATACGGTTGCCTTTCTGGGCTGTGAGCGCACATTGCCGGCTCACAGTCAGTTTTTCATCCACTATCACTCCCAAGTCCTTCTCCTCAGGGCTGCTCTCCATCCACTCCTCACCCAGCCTGTATCTGTGCTGTGATTGTGCTGTGCAGGACCTTGCACTTGGCCTTGCTGAACTTCATGAGGTTGGCACGGTCCTACTTCCCCAGAATGTCCAGGTCCCTCTGGATGGCACAGCCCTTCCCTCCAGCACATCGGCCACATTGCACAGCTTGGTGTCATCAGCGAATTTGCTGAGGGCGCCTCAATCCTACTGTCTATGTCACCAACAAACATGTTAAACAGCGCCGGTCCCAACCCCAATCCCTGAGGAGCAGCACTTGTCACTGCTCTGCACTTGGACATCGAGACATCGACCGCAACTCTCTGAGTCTGACCATCAAGCCAATTCCTTATCCACCAAGTGGTCCATCCATCAAATCCATGTCTCTTCAATTTAGAAACAAGGATGTCGTGTGAGAGAGTGTCAAATGCTTCACACAAGTCCAGGAAGATGACATTGGTTGCTCTTCCCTTATCCACCAACACTAACCTCATCACAGAAGGCCACCAGATTTGTCAGGCGTGTGAAGCCATTTTGGCTGTAACCAATCACCTTCTTATTTCCCATGTGCACAGCTTCCAGGATCTTGCTGGGCACAGAGGTGAGACTGACTGGTCTGCTGTTTCCTGGGTCCTCTTTATTTCCTATTTTTAAAATTGGGGGTTTGTTTCCACTTTTCCAGTCAGCAGAAACTTCACTGGACTGTCACAGCTCCTCAAAGAAGATGGCCAGTGAATTCCCTCAGAACCAGCAGATGCATCTCATCAGGTCCCATGGGCTTGTGCACCTTCAGGTTCCTCAGATGGTCTTGAACCTGATCTGCTCCTGCAGTGGGTGGTTTTCCCTTCTCCCAGTCCCTGCCTTTGCCTTCTGTATCTTGGGTCGTGTGGCTGGAGCACTTGCCAGTGAAGATCGAGGCAAAAAAGTCATTGACTACCTCAGCCTTCTCCTTATCACACGTAACCAGGTCTCCTATTTCCTTCTGGAGAGGGCCCACATTTTCCTTATTCTTCCTGTTACCACCAATGTACCTGTAAAAGCTTGTTTTGTTGTCCCTCACATCCCTGGCCAGGCTTATTTCTATCAGGGCTTTCACCTTTCTGACCTGATCCCTGGCTGCTCAGACAATTTCTCTGTATCCCTCCGGGCTGCCTGTCCTTGCTTCCACCCTCTGTAGGCTTCCTTTTTGTGTCTGAGCCTGTCCAGGAGCTCCTTGTCCATCCATGCAGCCTCCCAGTGTTTTTGCCTGGCTTCCTCTTTGGTGGGATGCATCGATCCTGAGCTTGGAGGAGGTGATTCTTGAACGTTAACCAGCTTTCTTGGGCCCCTCTTCCCTCCAGGGCTTTATCTCATCTTACCCTGTCAAGCAGATCCCCAAAGAGGCTGAAGTCTGCTCTCCTGAAGTCCAGGGCAGAGAGCTTGCTGTGTGCCCTCCTCATTGCCCTAAGGATCATGAATCATTCTCTAAGAAAGCCTGCAAAATAGTGTTTTCTACTCAGAGACAAAGTTGCTGCACTGTCAAGTCTTCCTCCCAGCATAGTGATACCTGGAGATTTTCAAGCTTTACCTCCCTACAAGCAACACAGGGAGAGCCCCTAGAAAAGACTAAACCAAGAACTGGAGCACTCAAAAGTCATTTCAAAAGAAGAGTTCAGACCAAACCCTTCAGAAAACATTTCCTTAAAAAGCCTTCTCATCCAAAAGCTGCTTCTGAAGCAGCACCAGGGTATTCTGCTGGCGGTCTTCACGGAATTTCAAAACAAATAGCTTAAATTTGCAAGAAAGAGTATCTTACTCCCCAAATCCTGCAAATTCACTGTGGGAGTCCCAAAACTCCAGCAGGGTTCTTTCCTTCTTGCTAACAGATTTTAAGGGACTTGCACAGAAACAGTAGATTAGAATTTTGGAAATAAACATGGAAATGAATGAACTGCAAGTTATACCAAGATATATCTCACTTCTCTGGTTCCATTTGTTCTGCAGTGATAACAAAAGCAGGGGACAAAACTCCAATAAAATCACAGGCCCTGGTAAGGTGCCTCACACTGGGCTGCAAATATTGAGAAGCATTAGTTAGGTATTTCCTGATACTGAGCTTTGCAGAATGATTAGTAGTGCCTGGAAAATAAAGACTCTAAAATAATTTATAAGAGGATAACAACTGTTCTGGATATTACAAGTATTTACTAAGCCTTGGGTTAAAAATGAAGATGCAAAGAAAATCCTGAAAAAAAAGGAACATGGGAGAATAATATTAATCTCTTGAAAACAGATTTCAAAAACCCAAAATACAGTTAAGACAATAAACATATAATACCATCCTATTATCTTCTGTATAATTTACCACAGTAAGTTATCCTCCAGCCAACTGGCTGGAAAATGACTTTGTGGAGACCGACCTGGGGTTCTAGTGGCCAACAAATCAAAAATAAATCAGTGGTTGCCTTCAGGGGTGAGGATGGGCTGTGTACTGGGCTGCATTAAAAGAAAGGAAGCCAGAAGATCAATGGAAGCGATTAGATTGCTCCACTCAGAACTGGCAAAGAGTGTATCTGCAGCAGTGGGGCCAGTTTAGGGCTCCCCAGTAGAAAAAAAGACATTGACACGCTGGACCAAGACTAGCAGAGGGGCACAAGCATGTGATAAATAAAAGGCTGAGAACTGGACTCAAGCAGTCTTAACAGAGGGTTAAAGGATGGTACTGCTGGCTTCAGCAACATCAAGGGAAGGTATGCACAAGATGAAGCCAGAGTCTCTCCAGAGCTGCACAGTAATAGGAGAAGCAATGGCCACAACTTATAATAAGGGAAAATCTCACTAGATACTGGGGGGGAGAAGGGGAAAGGAGGAATCGCTGTGAGGTTGTCCAACATTGGAACAGGGGCTCCTAGACATGGGGAATCTCCCTCTTTGGAAATGAAGACAAAACTTAAGATTTAAAATGGCCCTGAGTGACCAAACCTATATAACTTGAAAGCTGGTCCTGCTTGGCACAAGGGATCAGACCAGATGACCTCTTGGTGTCACTTCCAACATGAATTATTCTCCAATTCCACGATCTACAGGGGCTGCATAACACAGTGATAGAACTCAAACAGGCTGTATATTGAGGGCAAGGCAGGAGGTGAAACACTTCAAGAATCACAGAGTTTTGGAAGGCGAGCGTGAAAAGACAACAGGCTGCCTGACAGGCGGAAGATGGACCTACTGTGTCTCAGATTGCATTCCAAATATTAAATGAGGAATATATTTTTACTGAGAGTAAGTCACCTGACAGACAACAAGAGATACTCTGGCAGACCTAAGCAGTAAGGGAAAAGTATATGGAGACTTTTTACAAAAATTCATAGAAACATGGTTACAAATTATAAGTGGCTTGTCACAGAAGGGACACAGAGAGTTTAAGTATGGCCACACAAGTACAGGGTATTTACACAGTTATGTTTAAAAAGAAGATATATGGTGGAAAAGCTGAACACCCAGAATCTAGGATGAGGGGCCAGACTCAAAGGACTATCAATCATATTACAAATGGATGTACTTTAGTTGACCTGAGATGTATATAAAGTACAAACTGACAAAGTTAGAAGTATTGTGCACTGATAGCTCTGCAAAAGTGTGACCTACAAATAGCAGAGAAGTAATACCACCATAGATCAGAGAGTTGTGAAGGAGAAGAGCATACAAATATCACAGATTTTTCAGTCATTTCCACTCCTGAAGCATCTGTAAAAGACCAGATACAGTGACCGTAAGAAATGGATGAGAGAACACTTCATCATAAACTCTCCTCTTCCACTTGATGAGAATAAAGTGATTCAAAACACAAGAAAAGGACATCAGATGCAACCAACCGGGGGACTAAAATCACAGTGACAGTTGCTTACAAAGCACTGAAATCTTCTGGGGAAATATCATGGTAGCACAATACAAATTGGTATATTATCTGACCTCAAGTCCTCAAAAAAGCACCGTGGACAGGGCAGCTCTAAAATCCTTCAGAACGCATTTAAAGTCACTCTTGTTCATCTTTCAGGTAGCAACTATGTCTTTCCTTTCTCTCACTCCTGGCCTGTGGTGAAGAAAATAAAAAGACGATTGTGTCCAGATCCTACGTATGCTCTTCACTGGTATAGCCCAACAAGCTTTAAAACGGAGATGATTATCAGTATTGCCAACTGACAGATATAGGTAGCGAAGCACAAATAAGGAACGATTACCCAGCAGAGCAGTGAGAAAGACAGGAATTGAGTCAGTCCCTTGTATGTCAGCAGCATCTCTTATTCATTAGGTCAACACACATTTTATTGTTCATTGCTTCATCATTAGTCTAGACCCACAAAAAACACAGACTGAAGACAGTTCAACAACAGTTTACCTTTTTGGCTCGCTAAAGCTGCATTTATATTTCATCCAATGCATACTGATGATATCTCCCATATGGCTAGGCTCTTCCCTCTACTGCTGCACTGATACTGAAAAGCTCCGTAGCAGATACACAACTGCTTATTTTTAGTATTTTTCCTGTAACCCAAGAACAGTTTCCACCACAGGACACTAATCCATAGACAGAACTTGAATATCTTGAATCTCTTGGTTTGGCTTAGACTCCTACCAATGGAAGGAGAAAGAGGGGAATTAATATAGCTAAGTTTCTGGTGACTAGCAGGAATTACTAGCAGGAAATGCTTTGATGGCAGCAGAGAATAACAGAAAATAGCCCAAGCAAACACCATCACTGTAACAAGCAGAAGGCAGTTTTACATACCTGTGCGCTTATCTTTTAATTGCCTTGAAAGCTGAAGCTTGCAGTCAGAAAAGTGATTGCAATAAAGATGGTCTTGTTCACAGTATATGCATCCACCGCATCCTCACTGATTAAACAATGTAAATCAAGGGAAATGTATGACTTCTGGAAATAGATGCTGAGCTACATATTAGTTTACAGAGTGCAGAGAATTCAAGGCCAAAAAGGTAAAAGGAAAGAAATGTGGTGCTGTTTTGACTTCTGGCATTAAGGAAGGAAATTTGCCAGGCAAGGGCGAACTACTGTGCATCTGCTGCCTGTGACTGGAGTTTTCTGGTGTTAATATTTAGTGCATAGCTACTTCCATTTAAGAAGCCAGAGTCCTAGGATTTCCACGAACGCATGGTCCAAAGTATAATGAAACTGGCTACATTTTAGAGCCACAATTAATCTAAAAATCCAGGTAACATAAACAATGTGCCTTGCTCCGGTCTCATCTTCGCAGCAGACATTTCTGATAGTACCTGGCATGGAGAGAGGCTTTGCAGCCATTCCCACCCCACCAGTGCTCCCAGGAGGGACAAGTTTTTTTCTGGGAAGGTGCTTCAGCCAGATAACGTGTAACCCATTCCTTAGCAAGGACAACTCGAGCGTTTTCAAATTTATCAGAAATAGTTTGCTTTCTCTTAAGTAACTTGTTATCTGCTCTTCTGTGCAACTACTTGGAATCTATTGCTACTGAAAGGCACCAGATTCATAGCCCAGACTTTGATTTTTCACAGTGCTAACATTGTACCGAGGCAGATCCCCCACCCCAGCAGCACTAAGAGACTCAAAAGGAAATTATTGATCCTACCACCTAACTCAGCTCTGCAGTGCCATTTACTCAAAGTCCTACCATCCTGTGTCTGCAACCCATGCAGTACAGGCAGCTACAGCAGGAAGCTCCTACTCAATGATCTGTCTGTTAAATTGCCTCCAACTTGGTTTATCAAAATCCTTGTTGGTAGAGTAAGCTACATCCAGTTTGATATAGCCACTGGCATACCTGCTAAGTCTGCCACCCACAAAGCTTGAATATATTGGAGTATTTCATGAGGTGAACACCTGATTCACTACAACCAGCTAGAAGCCACTAAATTCATCTCACATCCCCAAAGACACATTAAATCCAACAACTGATTTGCAGTGGCTTCAAAGCAGCTGAAGTAGAGACTGTATTTCGTTATAAACTGCCTAAGCCCATGCATTTCCATCACTGGCCACACAGCCTGTACTTTGAACTGCACAAATAGATTAAGTTCATTGTCAAAACAAGAGGACGATGTCACCCTGGATGAGCTGAACAGTGACAGCAAGTAAGCAGTAGCTGCGTGGGAGAGAAGACAGCAGCAAGTTACTAAAGGAGAAAGCAAACTATTTTTCACAAAGGTAAAATAACTGACTTTTTTAAGCTAAGAATACCAGTGTCCTGGGATGTTTTAGGCAGATGCTAACCAAAAGGACAGCATTAAAACTACCTCAGTGTCTGCTGCATTGGAACAGAATTGCACACTGCAGAGGCCAGCCAGCACAGCTCTGAGCGTCACCATTATCACTGTATATCAAAACATGCCAAATAGGGCCAACACCTTATAAAAGGAATCTGGCTGGTTTTCTGGATTTGTTTTTGTACCAAAATTGAAAATTGCTGGCCAGAGCAGATTATAAAAAGGAGAATTGTGACTGCCTAGGCCCCTTGCTCTGTACTTGGGTTACTGTCTCCTGTTTGACATTTTTGAGTGAAAATCCTGGCCCTTGTGCATCTGAGGATTCGGCTGCAACAGACACATGGAAATCACAACTCAGCAACAAATGGCTACAGGAAAACACAACAGCAACAAAACAAATGCCACTATTAGGCTGCCAAAACATGAAGAAGTACAGAAGCAAGATCTGCTTTGATATAGCCACACTCAATTAGCAATTTCATCCTCTCTATATGCCCGGTATGCGCATATAAATGAAGTGTTCATGAACATGATGCCTTCCTAATGTTCAGCAACAGCAAGACTTTAGATTGCACAGAGAAATTTCCACCCAGGTTTGGGCATCGGAAAGATGCAGCCAGCAGCTGTGATGCTATAAACCTCTCTCCTTGTGAAACCCTGCTGCTGTCTATCATGCCCCATGCAGCCATCATAACCACTTCACATTCCTCCACATCCAGTTTTATCTCTTCATTTGCTGCTTTATACCTACAGCAGAGGGTGAAGAGTGACTTCTTCATAAAATCAAATCAGTTAACTCGTATCTTAAATTGAAACACCGGAGAAAAAATTGCTTTCGGAAGCTCACTGAAGATGGCCAATAAACAAAAAAGTGTCTTTTCTTCTGCACTTACTGCTCAGAAAATCCCAACCTCATTAGTATCATGATAAACTGTTCTCATGGCCCTCGCACCAAATAATGAATCCAGTGATTTCACAGCTAGATACTCTGGACAGAGAGTACAAATGCTTCGGGTGGATATACCCACACGTGTGTGTATCACCTGTTATATTTGCTACGGAAGATAGACAAGAAAGTAATTCAAGAAGTACCAGAGACACGAGGTCTGCCCTGTCATAGGAAAATTTAAAAAATTGGCAGTATGCAATGCTTGCAAGTATGTGTGGGAATCCCTGCATGGTAAAGTGTGTTAAGGGATCCTTTGTAGCTATATTACTGAGAGAAGTCCAGAGACATCTTGGTTCCCACATATCATGAAGTCTTAACACCTGTGCAGGGCACAGTAATACACCTTCCTGTATACTAAGTAATATGGCAGGAATCTTCACTGAGGCTTATTTAGACAAGATCCTGTGAACACAAGTGTTATTTGTGACCTGGATCTCAACCAGTTATGCCCTCTGGGATTAGGAGTCACACTGAGACACAGTCAAAGCCATTAACAGCAGCTAGGAAGGTGGGAAAAATGAGGAGCTGAGAATCAAAATAGGAAAGATATATCCTGTTTTCCATCAGAGAAAGCAGCCAAATTTCACAAAGGAACACCACTCTGAAGCAATGATGTATATATTTCTTTTGGAGGAGGTCAGGGGTTGGGAGGGACGGGACTAGACTGGCAGGACTACCTGAAGTGTCTGGAAAACTCAGCAAGCCATGGAGAACGAGAGCACAAACAAGTCTCATGGTCTGCAGAGCTGGAGATGGGAGTGCTGGGGAAAAGGGAACAAAACCACCGCTGCTGCGAAGCCGGATGCAGAGAGATGAGGGGCAGCAGTTTAGTCTGAAGGTAAAGAACGTGAAGGTGGACTGCAAAAGTTGTGAACAGGCCTGTAAGGGACAGAGAGAGATTCTGGTGGAAGATTTCAGTCCTCCCTGCAGAAAGACAAACCAAAAAAAAAATACTTGTACCAAAGAGCCACACCCACAAGTCTGATACCAAATTAGTTTAGCAGAGGGTTCTGTTAATTCTGCCCAAATATTTTCTGTTTGATGACAGACTGAATTGCTGTTCACTGAACCAGGGTTATCTCCCCCATGCATTACCAGCCTGGCAATCAGAAGGGAACCTGGCAAACAGGACTAAGAACAAGGACAAAGTAATCTTCTCTCAGAGGCCTGCTGCCAAGCGGCAGAGCTGCCTGCCTGCCAGCAGCGGCACTTTCACTGGGGACTTGGTACAAGAGCTTCTCTTCCCTGCAGGTAAGTATGTGTCACCTTGGGGGAAGCCCATCTGCTAACTTCACATGACCAACATGGAAGGGGATGCAGCAGGGGAGCAGCAGGAGTTAAGAAAATAGCCTTTTGGCTTGTCCCTGCCATCAGTGCTCAGTGATGCACTCCCAAATGCTGGCAACTTCAAGACACAAGGCGTCAGGAGGTCTGATAACATGCTCTCCCTACCCTGCTGCTCCAAGCATCCATCCCACATTGTAAATAAGACTTAGCGCTAAGTTCCCAAGGAAACCGGACCTCCTTGGTACTGCTGACTGAGATTTTCCTGTTTATGCAAAGAGGGCAGACCAAGTTAGGTCTGACACTGTGAGACACCTGACAAAGCACAACCAGTCACCAGGATTGCTCCCAGGACCCCTGAAGAGCTGATAGCACAACCGCTTGGCCATTATGCTCCAGGCTCACTACTGAGCCGTAAGATTTCACTGCTGCCCACCCCCCGCCCCAGAAGTGGTTTATTCAAATACAGCTGTGTGATCTTCTAGCAGTGCTTTCCTTTGGTGCTGCACTGTGAGTCCCAGGCAAACATCTGGAGAGAGCACAGTAGGGTGAAAAAGCTTGACAGCTGCAAGCACATTATAAATCATGGGTGAAATTTTACACAGAAGCTCACTGGTAGCTGCTCTGCGAGTTTTGGGATTTTCCATGCTGATGTTTAAACGACTCACTAAAGCTTGCCAGAGTCCTCACTCCCATCCTGCCACAGGCTAAAGCCCAAACTGTTCCTCAGTACTTAGGAAACTCGCTGCTTCCCAGACAGTTGACACCTGAGTACCAACTAAATTTCTTTCCAGACTGGGTTATATATTCAAGGATATTGTGCTAAAGAGTGGGAAGTTTCCTTCTAACACTCATAACATTTTTAGTTCCTTTCCCACTCTTTTTTCCATAGCTCCTGGCTTCTTCAGCTTATGGAGAAAAGGGAATCATGCAGGTGTTCCCCCAAATGAGGTAGTCTAGGGACCCCACCTCAGAGTTGCTATCTCAAATACTTATTTAATCTCCACAGTAGTTGTGTTACAGAGACCTCACCAACACTGGGTTTGCATGCAAAAACAATTTGCTTTTTGTATCCTCCCCTCTGCCAAACCCCACTGCCAACTCTTTAAAAGGCAGTAATCTTCATATCCACCCACAACGTAGTGTACGTTGAGAATTTTGCAAAAGATTGCTTTTAGCTTGGAAATTATACTGAATTTAAATTATAGTTCTAAGTGGTTACAGAACATTTCAGCAACTTTCTGCTTTCTGCCCCTACCCTCATTCCCCACTTCTCCCTTCACATTTCCCCTTGTCTCAGACCACTGCGGTGTTTTGGCCTTTTTGCAGAATATTCAGCTCAGATAGAGGAATCAAATCAAGTTTTAATCAAACATTCAAATCACTGCAGGTAGGCTCATTCGACAGCCTCAATAACCAAGCACTCTTGTGACAAAAGCCACTGACGCATGAAACTCACATATGCTGTGCAAAAGCTGAAGTACTAATGCAACACAATCACCGAGGACTCTCCACAGAAGACTACAAACTATACTGTGCTGATAAACTTGGTATTAACAACTCTAACGCACCACAAGAGACAATAAGTTGAGGAGGAAGAGGGGGGTGCTCGAGAAAATTTCTCAGCAGTTAAGGCTGGTACCTCTTTTCTGTACGCATGAGTGAACTGCCTCTTGGAACCACAATCTTCTCGCGCTGTGTGAGCAGCTCTTCTTGGCATTGCTGTCCTGCATCAAAGTACTCTCTCTTCCAGTTATTCTCTGGATCCTCAGCTAAGTGAAGTTGTCTCCTGCAGTTCGCCAAGGGGCACAAAAGCTAAAGGTGACCAAGAGGTAGCAACCATGCAGAACAACTTGGATGAATAAGCAATTTGGTGCTGAGCCCTGACAGCACAATAACACCAGAACAAAGTTCATTTTTCCAGAGGTCTAAATCTTTCTGCTAAGCGTGAGGAAACAAAGTTGTTCTTGTGTGACAAAAGTCTGAAAACAGGTGCCACCTGGAAACAGTGTCACACATAGTTTCAGGTTCAGGGAAAAGCTTACCTGCTTCTCTGTGCTCATGCAACAGTATGTTTCTAGAACTACAACAGGGTCATAACATTCTATCTAGTCCAGACCTGATGCTGGCCTCCCCCATTTGGAGAGAGGTGATATACAACTGGATTTCTAAGGAGATAATTTTCCAAAGTACTGAGCACTGACACAACTCACTCTCTTTGACATCCACAAGAATTTTACTACTAACTTTAGTGCAAAAAGAGTTTGGGACAACACGAGTGCACTTAAAAATTCCACCTGCGGAGATTTGTTACAGAAATATGAAGAGTGGCATAAACACGGTGTGCACAGAAAAGTGTAGGTGCAAGCACCAGAAGAAACAGAAGGACAAAGGGTTAAACAAAAGGCCTGCTCTGCTAACAAAGATCACACCGAGGTTGTGGCAGTGTCACTCCACCACTCCTACACTCCTTAGACCAAGAGGAAAACAGGCAAGGGGTGGTAACCTGGCCTAAGATTTATGGAAGATGGTGTAAGCAAGGCTCTGAAGAAAAGCACCACCCTGCAACCACTGCTAAATCCTAAAGAGCACAAAAGATCTGTCCAAAAACATGCTGCTTACATCAGGAAGAACTTCTGAGACGTGACATCTGGCATCCTTTGTCCTGTGCGTCACACACAAGGGATCCTTGCCAGAGCACTTGGATGTACACCTCCCAGTGCTTGTGGGCATGTAGGTACAAGCATGCAGATGAATGAAATGTATGATAAAATGAGCGTCAGCAGGCAAAATCAACTTATTTAAAGATTTTTGGAATAAATACTACTATCCCTTTCCATAAAATCTCCCACTGAATTTTGTTATGCTGATTTCCCTACACACCCACAACTTCTGTGATACTCAGCCCCTCACTGCAGCAGCAGATGACCCCATTTAAGTTTCCTTCATAAATCAAAACTCCCCTGCTTCTCCACCCTGTATTCACAGCACCTCACCATTCTCAGAGCTGCTCAGGCCACAGACCCTCTGTAGGTTATCGTAAGTGGGAGACTTCTCCATCAAAAACTACTACAACTCTTTCTGTGAATTCCTGGTTTTACAGCTCAGGTAGTAAGGACTGAAAATTTAGTCCAAGGATGTTAACGGGAGAGACTATTCTGTAACAATTGACAAACTATTTATACTAACACTCACTGTACTGATACCATGGTCGAAACTGAAAGAAGATTTTCTCCACCTGAGGGAAAAGGGAAACGCTTCCAAATCTAATGGTACTTTTTGGAATCTTAAAGTAAATTTTCCATTTTATAGGAAGCTTCTGCTCCCAACATGTCTCTCCTGTTCTTCATTTATGATAAAATAGAAATTACAGTTGTACAGTTAACAAGCCACTTGTATATGCCACACAAAGGAGAGATGCTGCAGTGTCAAACATTTTAGTGTCAGAGTCCGTTGAAGAAAATATCTTTATAATTCACACGCATTAAAAAATAAACAAAACTACACTACAAGTAAGATCAGACATTGAAATTCCTATCTGCTATCTGCAGTAGGCTGTCTGAAAGATATAAGGCATCTCCCAGCCCAGCCTCTGCTGACAAACATTGAGTACAGGAATTGTATCCAGCTTGTGCTGGAATGATAAATTTCCTCCTCCCACTTTCTTTTCTTGACAAGATTAGTTTCCCTGGGATGAAGGGAAAAGAGGAGCATGTGGCAGTGATGCATACGGTCCTGGTTCTGTGATAAGCAGAGACTGCAGATGCACCATGCTCAATCCTGCCAAACATCTGCTCATGTGAACTAGATTATGGGACTTTCTGTTGGTTGAGTTGTTTATTTAAATTATACCAGGAAACTGAATTTATATCTCTGAACCCTACTTTGCTTTCTGCATTTGAAATTGTTTATGCTATTTTATTTGGCCGTAAGATTCCATTTATAAGGAAAAGAAAGTTCCCCAAACTCTGTCAGGATTCACATGCAGTCTAATGTAGGAAAAAAATGAAACCCAATGAGAATCTCAAGGAGAATTTGTAACACATACAACACTTGAAAAGATGGACTTCTGTAAAGGTCAGATTTTACGAGTGGATGGATAAAACCTGTCCTGACTTGTGGATGAACTTACCATTAAGAATACTGTTACTTGCCTTAATGAGACACCCCTAACATTTGATACTTGGTGAAAAGACATTAAGACATTGATCCTTTTTGAGTTCAATGTAGTCGTTAATAGAACTTGTGGGAAGAATGGGATATAGATGCACAAACAAATGCTACTCAACAAAAGACCAACGTGTCTGAAGCTCTAAGCAGCCTTTATAAATAATGCTCACTTTCAGCAGTGATTAGTCACTTCCTGCTCTTCTGCCAGAAGAAGGCGCTCTCTCACTTATGTCCTTTATGGAAAACAACACTCTGAGATTGGACTACTGGGTCCAAAACCTCAGCTACAAGCTATTTCAGGAAATAAAAAACCAGACTATTATCACTAGATAAGCATCAAACCACCTCAAACTACTTTAAAGCACAAAGAAATGAGGAAGTCAAAGTTTATTCTATGGGGGATCCTGTCCTTCAAACACAGTCAGAACTTGGCTATGAAAATGAAAATCTGACTTTTCTAAAATATTGAACAAATTAGAATTCAAATCTTTGTTTCATATATCCAAGCTATTGTGCTGATAGCCCTTTCACTTTAGGGCATGAAAAAATCAATAAACCAAACAATTTCCGTAGATATTACCCACACTTCCCAATTTCAAATAGGACCAGGAAAGGTTATACAAAGGACAAGGAGAAGAACATTGCACTGGCATCACTGTACAATTTAGAAAAAGTTTGGCTATGAACTGCAATTAAACTGGGCTGTAGGATTTAAATCTGGTGCCCTGAGACTAAGTTGATTTCTAATTCAGCTCTGGCTTTGCACGGAGAGTGTGGCAGAATCACAAGGTGATACTGTTTACATATTTTCTTTGAAGGCCAATCTGATTATCGTGTGGTTTACTAATATGATCATACTGCAGGTCCTGAGCTCTTAACTGTATTACTGAATACATGCCTGAGCTTTCTGTCCCATGAAACACTTGTGAGACCTCACCATTTCATCGTCACTTTTGTCCTCCTATTAGGCTTAAATTGTTCCCTGCTTGGCATTCTCCAACCTCCCCAGCATCACTATTCTGTCACCAAGCATGTTTAGCTCATGCTCAACTTCTCAGATGTTTCCCTACTGCTGTCTTCTGTGCGTACAAGCATTGATGTAAGGAAAAGGTGCCTCAGCTGTCCTTCCCATAACACAGATGCTTCTTGCATGTGTGGCTGCATGTTGAGAAGGAAGGACACAGCCTCCCAGCTCCTAAACCTGTGTCCGTCTTGGCATTAGGACCTACCAGGGGTTTGAGCAGTGTATACTTCTAACCAAAGGGGCTGTCTGTGTGTGTGCATGCCTCCATTCAGACTTGCACGCTCCACCCTCATTTCCACGCCTGCTGATGACAGTATATATTGCTAGCAATTTATTGTTAATTCTATCATTGTCTGCTTTGTGTCATTTTATTTTCCTGTAAATTAGCTCTCTGCTAACATTTCCACCCTCCGATGCCATAGAGCACCCTTTCGTAGCCATTTATCATTCCAGCACTAGCACACGTGCTCCTGGGGTTTGTTTACTACAGCTCCAGGCTCCCTCCTCCCAAACCTGGCTACTTCCTATCCAGCCACACATATGCAAACTCCTGATCTTTGGTGGTCTCCAGACCAGTCTTGTCAACGCAGGGCAAAAGTTCAGACAGGCATCAAACCTCAGCAAATCCTGCCGCTCACCAGTTAGTAAGCATCAGCAGCTACAAGTAGTAAAGCCAAAAACTTGGTGCGATGGGCTGGTACAGTTGCCCAGTACAATCTGCCAAGCAGCGTGCGCTGCTTTTAAAGCCACCCGCCAAGGGAAGAATGCAAATGTCCAGTCTCTGCTGATGGCATGACTAAATCGGCATCATTTCAACTGGAAAAAATCCATATTCACTTTTCATCCCTGTTCTTCCTGCAAGTGTATTCCACCCCACCTACCAGATGGCCTCCCTCACGCTGAACTTGTGCTCTCACCTCCTGCTGAGACACAGTGTCCCACATTTGCTCCTCATCACAAGCCACAGAGAGGACATTTGGTTTTTTATACTTAATCCTGAACAAAGTAGAGTTGAAAAGTCCACCTTTCCAGCTTGTTTGTCAGCATAGCCTCTTCCCCTCCCACAGAGTACACAGTTCTTTACACCACCTCCCACAGCAATAAAAAAAAATAGGCTTTAGCATTTCTCAGCAATCACATTAACTTTGATGAATTGTCTGGCAGTGGCACCTGCTGCTAAGGATACAGATGTACAAGATGAACTAAAAGGCATTTCTCCATAAAGCAGATGATATCACTGCAGATATGTCACTGTACACATATGTATTTTTCCTCTCATCTGACCAGTGATTTTTGCTTTGGCATAGGCATCAATAAAATAGGTTTGGGGGACAAACAACTCCAGATAAACTTTGCAGAAATCCTAGTAATGAAACCGAGAATATAAGGAAGAATTAAATTTCCTTATGTTTCACTGAGAGAAGCTGTTCTTCATTTTGAGTGGAAATTTGCTGTATTTAATACATCATTAAATACAGCTCCAGGAAAAAAGAAAACAAACAACCTAACACCTATTTCACAATAATAACTTGAGTATTATTACAAGCCAGTTGTGCTCTGTGGCTACCAGCCCTTTCAAACAGAAACACATAAACATTCATATTATTAGTTCAATACCAGGAGGGCAAATTCTTCTGCAGGGAAATTCCATTTCAGCAAAGCAGATCACAAGTTCAGAAGGAATTAGTGTGCACCAAGTACAACATCCTGCAGAAAAATCTCCCATTCCAGTTGGGATTTCAGAAATAACTACAGTGGAATAGCCACTAGAATATTCATTATGAGGTATATGCAACACGCAATATACATTGCAAACCCTGAGGGCATATTTGTCACTTCCACAAGGACTATCAAGGGACTTAGAGGTGCTGCATAAAAATGCTTTATTTTTTTATTATTTATTTCTTTATTTTATTAACCTTCAGGGTGAATTTTTTTTAAGGTGGGCACATGACAGGAACATAAAGGGTCAGTTATTCAGTTCCTCATCTGACTGATTTGGCTGTTCAGAATACACAAAGCAACTGTAAAGCTGCTATCAAAACAAGTTGGGGATTTTCCAGCACCAGGAGCATTCTGTCCCAGACAGCATTATTCTGGTATAGATGGTCCAAAATGGATATGGGGGCTGCTGAGGGCAGGGATAGGCACAGAGAGCCACATCGGACACCTGAGAGTGTGCTGTTCAGGGCGTTGAATCAAGTAGTCTGTGGTGAGAGCCCATCACAGGTACTAATTCAGACAGCATTAATTTAAACTATCTCACAGGTTGCTCTAAATTCTTCTGCAAAGGATAAAAATTCCTCTTGTGCAACATCAGTTCTGGCTATAGCTACACCACCTGATCACAACCAAGTGCCTTCCTTTCCAAGACCTCTGCAGGATGTGCACTAGGACTGGACTTCTACACAGCTCATAATAACACTTGCACTTATGTTAAATAGGATTTAAAATTTATTTCTAAAAGATGAGAGAAACCAACCACTAAATGAGGTGCTCCTCAGCTATGCAGTATTGGCCAATGTCCAGATTAGTTGGGTCAATGCCTGGTGTGGTAATTTTTTGTCATGCCTATGAAGTACAGCCCATTTTGAAAGTGTTGCTGCTTTTCAATTCAGAAGACTTATGATTTGGGAATGATCTGCAGTGAAATCTGCTGAGGAAATGTTAAAGTGATCTTTTTTCAGTTTTAATTTGCAGAATCCTTTTTCAGGATCTGTAGATTATGGGATACTTTTGCTTTGTCTTAAAAGGTTTGACATTAGAAAAACAGAAAAATCTTGAATCAATACCTAGAAAGACAATAACAAAGTTTTGAGGAGGATTTCGCAAGTATGCTATTTTTCAGCTTGAAATAATGATTTCTAACCATTATTCTAGCCAAGTACAACTGCCCTACCATTCAGCCAACCCTCAAAGAGCTCTTGTTTCCTATAGCTTTATTCCAGACTTGTAAAGGTACTTTTAGCTTCCTAATAAGAGAGCTAGCTACCACAATACCTTTCCAAATCTAAACACCAGTCTTTTTGCTCACTGATCAAGGCATTGTGCTCTAGAACTACAAGACACTCTTCCACATCAGTGTACAACTTACTGGACTTAAAAGACTCCTCATATGGACATTATTCTGCCTGATTTCCATTTTATTATCGATCTGCATACTGTCTGCCAGGAATATTCCCTCTAACAATGTGCTCCAGCAGGTTGGCCCATGAAGATGCTATTCTGTAACAAGCTGACCATGACCAGAGAGCTCTCGTTAGGGCCTTTCCTGGTCTTGTGTTCTCCTACCAGATAGCCTCTGCCATTGCACTCAATCCTCTTTTGTCAACACTTTGAAATGTTTGCCCCACAGGTAAAATTCATAGCTCACTCTTGTCAACAGTGGTTTTAGTGTTGGCAGAGGAAAGCTTACAGACAGAACAGCACCGAGAGTCTGCTGTGTGCATGCCACCTCCTATCCTAGTGTATCAATCCCATATAGCTATGTCCTCACAACACATAATCCTAACAGAATGGCAGCATGATTGATACAGAAATTATTTTAGGATTATTCATAATATCATCCTGCTAAAGACAGGGCAATTTTGTGAGAGAAAAAAATGACACATAGCATTTATGCAGTTTTTATCTGACCTTGCTCACATACTTCCTGGCTATCTGCAACAGCTCCTATAAGCCATGCCAAGCTTCATACTCAGAAATGTCTCATGACGGGGCTTCCTAAGTTATCCTTAACAGCAAAGACTTGATCCTTCACAGCACAGATCTGGCTGGAAATAATCTAGGAAGCACATGCCCTGAAATCCCCAGCAAAGGCAGGAGAATGTCTAATGCCTGGGACTGAATTTCTGCTGTCTCTTCCCACTCCACCCCAGCTGTTCCACTGCACTTCTCGGATCGAAGTGGGAGTGCTGACAGAATACTTCTCAGCTGGGAACAGAAGTTATCCTGGTCAGGGCTCTTCTCAGATCCTGACAGGCAAAAGGCTATTTTAAATGTGCTGATTATCAGGCATGTGGATGCCTTTACAGGCTGCGCACTGCAGACTGGAGAAAGAGAAAACCCTCCTTCAATAAATTTTGGATCCAGCTCCACCTTCAAAGTCTGACAGACACCACTTTCAAGTGCCAAGAGTATGAGAACAGGGCACAAACATAGTGATAGCCTCCATGGTATACAATCCCAGCCTCCAGCAACATGTGTTTTGGACAATTTCTGAGCTGGAACTCGTATATTTATGTTTAAATGCTTTTGACAGATCTGCTGGCATAATATTGTCTATTTTCACCATCCAACACATCTAACAGCAATAAATTCCTCAGGTTAATTAATTCTGGTGTGAAAAAGTCCTTCCCTGTTTTGCATTTACCACCCAACAATACAAGTGGCTATACCACAGCTTTTGTACCATGAGAAACAGAATAACCAATCATTCCTGACTCATGTCTCCACGTTGTTTATGACTGATGAAAGATTACATATCCACCCAACCCCTTCTCTCTGCCCAGCTACTATTATCTATAATAGCATCAGCCCTAGTTGCAGGAACAGGTTCTCCGGGAGACAGTGAGCACATTGTCTGCTGCAGAGGATTAAGGACATTCATTTCCAACTCAAAGCACATAATCATGCAGAATTATAGAATCACAGAATTGGGAGAGACTTGAAAAGATCCATGGATGACAGCAGAACAGGTCATATCTATGTCACCCCAGACAGACATTTACTTCATTTGTGAACAAGCCTGAATCTATTCTGTGACTGAAGCCTATTACTTCTTACCCTACACCTACAAAGAAGAGCTCTTCCCTTCCTCTTTCCAGCAGCCATTTACACGTTCGCAAAATGTCACTAAATATCCTTAGCAATATCTTCTTTGCCAAATAACTTCAATTCACGCAATCTTCCCTTCAGATTTTATTTTGACCTTGAGCACTCTCACTGCGCTCGTATCAAATTGTCCAGTTGATCCACATCTTTCAACTGCAGCTCCCAAAATCCGAACTATATCCCAGCTGAGACTGTACTAAGTGCCAAAGAGATGGATCATTTCACAGGTCTCATGGGCAATAATATTCTGGTTTTGCATTGCAAGATGGCTTTGCCTTATGAAGCAACACAGCATTCCTGACTTAAATTCACCTTGTGAACCACAATTACCCCCAGATCTTCTTTTATAGGCCTATTTGTACTTATGCAGTTGATTATTTCTCAGGTAAAATATACTGCATTTATCCATTTTTTTCAGACTGTAATTCCAATTTGACAAGATCATTTTGGCTACCAAACGCATCTTCTCCATTTCCTGCTCCCTCAGAAAAATTAGATCAGGACTGAACACTTACTTGTAACAAAGTACATGGGGATGCAAAAACTTTCAGATTCTAAGAGAGTATTTTTCAAATTGAACTATGAATTGGGGTTTGAACTACCTTCAAAATAGTTCCCTCTTAGTATCACAGGTGCAGCTCATCTCTAATGAGGTTTCACAGGATAATTAAATCTAGACAGCTTGGGCAAACATCCAAATCTTCAGTTATTCACCTTAGCTGACAACTCTGGCAGATAGCTTGAAGTGCTGTAATTCCTAATACGAAGGGTGCATAATATCTGGGACCACTACCTGAATATTTGAGATACCTCTCATCCTTCTATCCACAGTAGGTGATAATGGCATTAGATAAGTGCTGCAGTTAGAAAGGACTTTCTTGTGTTCTTGTTATTTTAGGCAGCTCTGCTATTGGTTCAATTACACCAAGAGTTTTGCCATGTCACTTCTTTAAAATACTCATTCAACTATTTTTGTGCAGTGCTGATGACTAACCTAATGTCCTGCAACATATTTCTAACTCTTACTGAACCTCCCAAAAGGGGAACATACAGTGAGGCCAGCACATAGGACACCGGTAGGCAGGATTACAGCATCTATTCTTGTCCTCGGACTTTATACAACTCTTGGAATATCCTTTAAAACTACCCGCAGCCCATATTCACCCTCTGTAAAATGGCATTAGTGAGAAGCACACAGAACTCCAGTTTCGGAAGTGGGATGGGCCTCCAAGGAGTGGTGCATTGGCAGTCAGTTTGGCAGCTCTGAAGGGGTGACGATGGCATTTGCACTTACATTTGTGATAAATAGATTTTATCCCCATAACACCTCAGCTGTAAAATCATCCTCATTATACAGATTGGGAACTGAAAAGCAAGAAAATTAGGTGACTCAATCCCATCAGCAAGGCTGAAATAGAATCCAGGTCCTGCACCCAAGCCCAGTCCCTTATACACTAAGATGTCGCAAGTAAAATAGAATTATGTAGATTTAAAAATTCTTTATGTTTGTTAATCATCCTATAACTGTACCTAACATCTCACTAATGTAGCTTATGACATGGAACTACTTTGACTTCTACAGTTTTACTCCTCGTCTTAGAGCGATATGCTTCTCACTTTACAAAGTTGTTTCTTCATGTGAGATTTCTCAAATTCACTTTGGTTATCTGTTACAGATCAGCCTCCCAGTGTGGGAGCTGCATGAGAAAACAGTATCCTTAACTCTGAATATCAGCAACATTCAGGGAAGTAAGCTGTGCCAGCACACTAGAAGAGGGGAAAAAAAAAAGAGGCGCACACAGCTTTGGCAGTTGGTTTGCTAAAACAGGATGACTGGTATCCAGTGCCGTGCTAAGCTACCCACTCTAACACAAGCCCATCCAGCAGCACCTGGACACAGCACAGCTGGAGGTGCCACCTTACATGTAAAGCACCAGCAAAGCAAAGGGCAGGTGCTGCCACCGCGCCAGACACACAGGGCAGCGCGGAGGATCAGCACCAGCAGATACACTGAGAGTGCGCTGCTGCATCCCGGGGCCTAGGAAGAAAACAGATAAATGCACTTGAATGCAGTGTCTGGCTGCAAGGCTACCGTGTGTGGATTTGCAGAGTTTTGCCCAGGGCACTACTGGAACAGTCAAGCTGCACATGCGGCTGGTTTGGGTACTTCTAGCAACATGAAATCTAGCAACTCACTCTGGAAGGCGGATCATACAGTTATTCAACTCACAGGGCATGCCAAAAACTGCAGGAACATCCATTTCTCAAGGTCCTACTACCAATGGCCTGGAGGATAGATATTTTAAATGTCTCAGGGACCAAAAAAACACCCCACAACCCCAAACAAAAAGGTTTTTGTTTACTGCTTTCAAAGATAATGCTGGTCACGAAAACTTGGTAGCATCCTAGCAACACTTTCAATAAAAAGTCCTGACTGCAAGTACAAAATTCACTCTTCATTAAATTGTGCTATGTTTTAAACCACTGAGAATAATCATCTGAACGCTCAAAACAGGATTTAAACCTGCACAATTCTCATGTCACAAAGCTGACAGAGTTTGAAGCTTTATAGAGATCTTTGAGTTAAGCATCCATGTTTTAGGTACCAGTTTAAAAAAAATCAGTATTGCAGGAAGGCCTCAAAAGGCTAGTAACTATGTATCTAAATTTCCAGGAATTTCCAGGCTAGAAAATTTCTGGAAAAAAACTGCCATGCAAAAATCAAGGACAAACACCATCACTAAAATTGTTCAGGTGGGAATGAGCCGCACACCCTTTCAATCACAATATATCATCCCAGTTCTCTGGAAGCTTGTAAGGTGTGAAGCTCCAAGTCTCTGCGAAACAGACACTTCTTAGAAGTCATCTTTGGTTTAGTGGGAAATTTTGCACACTTCAGTAGATTTTTAATTATTCACACTCAAGTAACTACACTCCTACTGGAAAGCAAAATATTAATGTACGATACCTTGCTGAGAGTGTACAAGCAACACAGGTCCCTCCCAGAGTATCAGCGGTGCTGGGCTCGGACTCATCTCAGCTAGCTGCTCCCCTCCTGTGTCTGTCTGCAGAGCTCTCGCAGTTGGTCTCGCACAGACCGAGAGCTGAGCCCTGATTCATGATTTCAGGCTCCAGCCATGGAATGCAGCCATTGAAAACCCAGAACTATTTTTACTCTGAGCAGCCGCAGCATTTCTGCCCCATAAAGACTTCTACAGCTAAAGCCTTACCCTAAACACCCCCCGCCCCGAACCTGACCAGCGAAGATGCATGGTTCCCTGGCATTTAGTGTGGTTTTTAAACTGCACAGTTGCTATCAACAGGACAAAGCAGCTCAGCCCCTGGCATTATTGTCAGCCCTCAGAAGTCAGACATTTGATCCCAGTTGTCAGAATTAGAAATTCCTCAGAAATGCTTTGCTCCAGGAGATAAGATTAGCTCAGAGCAATGACTGTCTATATGGTTTGTTTTGTACAACACTAACCCCAGCCTGCTTTTAACAAATATATAATAACAACTTCAGCTAACTGACAGACTGCAGACACAAATAAAAATCACTACATGTCCAACAGAAATCACTACATATTTTAAGGAAAACCACAAGGCCAAGACAACCCAGAAAAAATTCATAAAACCCACAACAATGGCTTTTTATACAGAATATATGGAATTGTCTTTAATAAATAATAAGCAACAAATCAGAGCTAGACACCTGACTAACCTTTCAAGATTATACAGAGAATACTGACCACTAGAAACTTTTACAGCTGTGCTGTCTTGAACCTACAGGATTCTACAAGTGTACTTCAGAAATAAAAAATGCAATCTAGTCTTACTGTGGAGGAATAAATAACGATAAAGAATAACTAATCATGTTTTTGCATAATTGACTTTAATCAACACAATATACAAGCACTTTGGCAGAGAGAAACCCACGAGCAAGTGCACAGCTGGGCATAGATAACGGGTCCAAATACCTAAGAACCATCAGACTCACTGACTTAACTTGCTCATCTGTTGCTTTAGACAATGAAAAATAACGGTAGGCATTTCTCAGAAATACATGGTTAAAACACAAGAGGCACAACACAAAACTGACAGAACTACGAACAACAGTCCATTGTTAGTTCTTAACCTGTTGAAGCATCTGGAGGTTTAGGTAAGAATCCACAGGTCAGCAGTATCACATCTTGTATTAACAACCATCCCTGCCGTCTAGAGTTTTCAGGATGATGAAAGAAGCAGCATGCAAAGGGTGAGACTGCCAAGTTCGTAGGAAAACGGTTACGATCACCATTAAGCAGCAGATGCCATAACCTGCCAGGCTTCCTAGTGAGTTTTAGGGGCAGCAACCCCTGTAAGATCTCTTCAAAGAGCCACTGCAATGGAACCTACAGTACACACATATACCTAGAGTAACTTTAATGCTACATGTAACTTAAAGACAAATCCTTGACCAGATATACTCAAAGCTGTGGCAACTGACATTCTGGAGATACTCCATTTCTGAAAAAGGACCAGCATAATTACAGGAATGTTCCTCAAATCACTCACAACTGAGTACCTTCACCACCATGCAGACTGATTCTGCAGCTCCAAAGGATCTGGCCCTTTTAAGCAAGACCTTGTACTGGGAATCCAACCTTTGCTATTTCATACACAGGGTCTATTAAGAAAGTGTAGGGGAAGTGTGAGGAAAGCAGCAATGAAGGAGACCCGTAAAGAACGAGAAAACTACAATTAGAGTGTGTGGAAGAGCATGAAACATATCTTAAGTGGGCCAGATCTGACATCAATGCCCTAAAGCTCAGAAAAGGTGTTAAACAAACAAGCCCGTAATGTCTGGAAGGCTGAGCCACTTTAGCCTAGTGCTGTGGGAAATAAAGCAGAAGAAATGCTGTTGCTGTGAATTCATGACTCTATGAGAGATTATTCTCAGTGAACAGCCTTCTGCTATTTCTGCAATGAGCTGACTCTCCAGAAGTCCCTTTCACATTTGCAGTGAGACACCAGAAACCCCACCAGCCACAAAAAGCCAAGAGAAAGTCCAGCTAACATAAACCCTATGCATGTAGCTTGACAGTTTCTATCCCTTTTCACCTAAAAATTAGGAAGTATTCCTACCTGCTAAATTACTACCAGTTCAAGGACAGTGTCTCAAATTGCTGGCTCTCACAAATCAGTGTAAAAGACTGGTATAAAACCCATTCCTTTCCAGCAGAATATTGAAGGTTCTCCTTACGTACTACCAAATAGAATTCAAAGGGGAAAAAAACCCTACGCTAATACAAACCTCAGGTTGTCTGATAATACCTTCTGCTTTTAATACCTTATTCAGCAAGCCTCAAACTTTTTGAAAACCCGAAGGTGAAGAGCCAAGATAACCTCCATGAATTTTTAACCAGGCTCCCTTGGAGGCTGCCAACACCAGATAGGAAATTATTCACCATTCTCCCAGCTGAACTCACTGGCTCATATCGTGATGTTGAGGGATAGTCAGAGGAGTGTCTAAAACTGGGAGTAGCAATATGAGGCCATCTGTGAGGGCCTCAACATTTGCTGTTTTTAAATGACGAGTTTAAAATACTTATTTACACACTTGATTTTAAAAGAGAATCTTTTTCCTTCTGTCCTCAATTTTATGCCATGGGGAAGTGGCTTGGGATCAATGGTCAAAAGAACAAAAAAAATCACCAACACAAAACCCTACACAAAGCGCACAAACAGTTTTTAGGTATCAAAAGAAGAAATTACCAAAAGTAATGTAGCAGTCATTATGGCGATTACCAAAGGGGCTTTAATAGATAAGAAAGGAGGAAGAAGAAACAAATTTTAAAAGAAGCGATTTAGGGTGTCAAATTCCAACAAGTTTTAAAGTTTTTGTTCTCCCAGAAAATCCACACTACTCATTTTACTTTTGAGAATTAGCACGATGCAAGATTTTCAGGCATAATGAAGAAATCCCAAATCACTTTTCCATAAAGATCCGATATGCTTATAGGAGAAGAGCTATAAGGAAACTATCGATCACTTGCATGGAGTGTTAAAACAGTCCATGCAACTGAAGACCAACAGAAAAAAGAATCTGAAACCAATACATCAATCTTATAGCTTCAGTTTTCAGGGAGAATATCAAATTATTATAAATAGCAGCTATAATTCACAAACTCAGAGGCATCTTGGGTCTTTCTGTTACTCTTCAAGAAGTACAGCCAGGCTGTGGATCCTGCTTAAAAAGGTGAGGGGAAAGACCTGACAGCTGATATAATTGTTGCCACTTTCTAGCACCGCTTGGGGGAGATCGCACAGGAAGGAAGGGAAAGGAAGAGAATCCTAAAAAGGTGGTGTATTTCTAGCTTAGTTCCCAAGCTAATGGCCTGGTAAACCTCTTGCACTTACATGCAGACAAACCAAACACGAAGACACCCACAAACATGCATTTCTTTCCTCTTCTTCAGCAGCCTCAAGTGCTAATAACCATAAATAGTTATCATCACTATCCATCCAAAATACATGTGCATGAGAGAGACAAACACCTCTACAGCTACCCAGAGCCAGGTCTGCAAGTACAGTGCAGGACAGTCACTAACTGCAGGCTTAATTTGTGTTCGTGTCATTGTGACGTTATGCCCAGCACTGTGAGAAGTCTCACCCACTCCCCAGGGGTGAGAAGTTTACAGAACCAACCCCAGCTGGGAGGCAGAGGCCAAGAACTGATCCACCTGCACTGATGCAAATCCAGACTGCAAACAAGGAAAGCTCAAGTTATGACATTTGCACTTATTCCTATTTCGGGAGGAAAACTGGAAGTAGTATCTCTCACCTTCTGCTTCGGGCTTGCACTGATCCAGCCATATTGCTCAATGGCATCTAGGCACAGACAGAACACTCATGAATAATCACGATATGTCTTATTTATTTACCATTTCCTAAAGCATTGGTTCTGAGCTACTGTTGAAAAAGGACACTGTGCTAATGTTACTCTGACTCAGAACTGTCGTCCTTCATGAACTCAAGACCTTGCAACACAGGTATTTAGTATCTAAATTATCTGAATGTATTGCCAAAAGGAGGTGCAACTATTGAAAATGAATGTGCCTGTAATAAGAGCACTCATTTTTGTGTACAAAAGAATCTTCTGTCAATGAGGTCTGCAGGTGTGCATGTGGTGCTGTTGCGTATGTTAGCAGGAAAACTTAATTCTACTTGCAATAGAAGCACCAAATTCCCTGCAACAATAAAATGTCAAATCAGCAACAGAAAATGCCAACAATTTCCCATGTGTTTACCTTTAATTTTGGCTTCTTTTACTGTGATATGTTACTTGTCAGATAATGCATCAAATCAGGGGATTCTTTCAGAAGTTCTTGTAGATACTCTCCCTCTTCTTAGATCACAGCTTGGTTTTTCCCTCTTAATTTCTTCCCTTACACCCTCTATTTCCCTCTCCTACATCAAGAGCCAGAACGTCAGCAACCTCAGTTAGAACATATATACAAATAAGGAATGCCATGGTGCCTACTGAAAAAAATAATTATCTCCTGTGTTACTACATCCATGTAACTGCTCCTAGTCTAGTTCCTTAGAATGCAAATTGGAGGAAATTGAGGACCAAATATAATCATAACAAGACAGCAGCATAAATGTACAGCATTTTAACTTTTCTAAATGGAATCACACATACAGCATTCAACAGAAAACAAACAAACAAAAAAATTACTCTTCTTAGTCAGGTAATTCAATTTTGAACAGTGCATGAAAAAAATGCTATTTAGCTTGTCTGACTTGTAGCAGGTGCCTTCTTTACCATAAAGTCTCCTTTTATGAGTAGTAGTGGCTATGCTAAAATGTTTTTCAACACTTCCAGGTTTTCCAGAGGGAAGACTAAGAAACGAATACATTTTTTTTGTTTGCGAGAATCAGCCATTGATTCAGTGTAGCATTTTCATACTTCAACTGTTCTCCAGGTATATCCAGTAGAATATTTCATATTCACCCAAGGCTGCCACACATCTGGGAGTCCTATGTCCAGTGTGCACAGTAAGTACAGCAGCATGCAGTTAGTCCAATATTTTTCAGAGTAGGCTAGGGGACTGAGGACTGCTATTACCGTGTTAGCTCAAAGCTGCCATTTTTTTGTGTTTATCAGCTATGCTTCTCAAACAGGACAGCTAACGGCCTCAGTTCTGACCAAAGGGTACCAGAATGGTAGCTGGTCCAAGATGCTCTTGTCTGGGAAAGCTAAATGGTTTATGTACAGCATGGACATAGGGATCAATAACTGAAGCTGTGATCCATGGAGACAGCTGAGCCTTGACTGACCACAGCAGGGCATCTTTGATCTGATGGATCAGATCTGGAAAGGGTATCTCTCTAAGGGGATAGGTTGGATCCCACCAATTTCTCAGCAGCACACTTACCACCCAAGAAAGAAATCTGAGGAACATTATCCAGCATTCAGAAGGACCCTGCAAAAGTCTGATCACCTGTAGGTGGGATTCAAGACAGATCCAATAGCAGTCAGTTTAGGTGATCAGAGAGGCAGCTGCTATCTGAAGACACCAGGTCCCTGGAAAAAGGCAGGCAGTGGGAGAGGCAGACACTGGAAGGAGTACCTAAAGGTGAATGGCACTGCAGGCACACCACACGGTTACAGGGCACGACAGCCTCACCTAGACACGCACTGTAGCTACCAGCAAAACAGCATCTTAAAAGCTATTTATTCTGACATGTATGTATATACGTACATGCTCTTGTCTTCCAAGTGTTTACCACCTGCATCAAAGTGTTCTTAGGAGACAATTTCACAATTTTTCTCCACTGATTTTTTTCCCCTGAAGTTTACTGGTTCTCAGAGATTGTCTGTTTAGGTGTACACCAGCTGATTTACTAAAACGTAACACCCCTCCCCATAAATCTTCCCTCTCATATCTCTTTAGACCACCAAAGCTACCAAAACACAATTACTAAGGTGTTAGTAGTAAACACTATTACTAACACAGGGATTCCAAAGGCATTATGTACCTAGCTTATAAGCTTTGGAAAAGCCACTAACAAGCAATAAAATACACATCCAATTTCTTCAGCTTGTGCAGTCATATACCTTCTCTGCAAAAAATACTTAATTTTCACAGGAGTGCAGAAAATACTTTAATATTACTATTATTATTATTATTTCTTCATAAAAGTAATTCACAGAGAAGTCTATGGATTCAGGAAGGCACTTCAGCATATACTTAACTAATGAATAACCCCATCTCATACATAACCCCGAAGAACAGGAGGTGAGAATCAGGGGGTTCTCTATTGCTGTCTGATGAGGCTAGCCAAGACTATGCTACATTTTTTCCTCAACTGAGACACCAAAAGATAAAAAGCAGGATATTTCCTGGTACACTGACTAACTGCAAGTGGGAATACTCCTCTAGACCAAACTGCTCTCTAGTATGAGATAAACAAGCAACCTCTATCAAGTATTAACAGTCCACTATTTCTGGGGTGTCCTGCATACCCAGCAACATGCTCTCTACAGTTACAAAGATCATTAATGCCACCTTAGGTTCTGTGCAGTTCTTGGCCTCAGGAGATATAATTTATTTTCTCCTTTTACTTCAGAATACATGAAAATAAAAAGCAAATAATATTCCTGCAGGCCAGCAGAAGAACTTCCAAACATGCCTGTTTCTCCCTCCACTTAGAAAGCCCACATTAGGTACCAGTGCAAACATGCCAAGGGTTGTTCAGCCCCTGTTCTGGATAAATAAGAAACAGAATTGACTGTTAATGAAAGCTGGAGCCATCCAATGTTAAAGTTCTGCTACTGAGCCAAGCTTCTGCTACAAACTGAAATCGGATCTACATGGAAGCAAATGCACTTTCCCACTGTGTGGATCATAAATGAACAGCATTAGTCATTTTGCCATTTGAAATAAAATACTCTGTGCATTTTCTCAACTACTATTGTTCTATTTTATCACAGAGGCTGTATTTAAATTTTCCTTCAGTTCCTTGGCATCTAACAAAGATCTGTCAAATGTAACTTCTGGCCCTGCTTCACAGTTCAGCATTAACCCATACACACTTGATTCCTTGTAAATGCTCGTTTTTCCTAAAAGTAGTAATTTGCATCGAAGAGGCATCATTGTGCTCAGTCTCCAAGCACTGTAGGTTGTCACAGCTCCAGCCACTTCCGAGGAATGCCATGGATTTACCCAGGCTGAGGAGTCAGCCTGGGCATCTAAAGGCTATGAGGATTGTTAGGCTCACGTAGTTTGCATCACACCAGCAGTCTAATTTAGTAATCCACTGCCATAAACTGGATCAAGTGTTTCTTGAGAGTCAAGACACATATAAAGATGACAACAAATAAGCATGGGAGCAACATGAAGGTGGTGAGTAAAGAATGTGAGTGGATTTAATGAATACTGCCTGCCTTTTCCTCTGGCACAGATAAAGACTTACTGTCAAGATTTTCTATTAAACCTTTACAACACTAAGATCTGAATGTGCTGGAAATAACCCAATGCAATGCATTGGAAAATTGTTAAGCCATAATCATTTTAGCTAAGAACATCGTATTTATGACAGCTCCACCATTTTCATTACAACTTTGGCAAACATGGAGAGCTTTTTACTCCCCATTTAACAGCTATTTTTGTCAAGGCCAGAATCACCATTAATACTACAGTATTAGAGGCTCTGGCTGCATTTTAATCAGAACTAGTCTCTCCTTCATTTTAGGAAGAAGAAAAGTGTTGCGACCTACCAGTTTGTCTGGCTGCTGCTGCTGTGAGTGTACAGAGGACACCCATTTGCATCCAGAAGGGCAGCACAAGAAAAAGGGAATCCTATCTGTGGCTTTTAATTCACAGATTTTCTGTCAAGGCAACAAAATATCTAACCAGGTAAATGAATCTGGGGGAATCAAAAGGCAGAAAATACAATGATCACTGACTAACGTGATACATCTGCTGCAAAATAGAGCAGGCATTTAAGTGGAACTCAAGGTGATACTAGAGCCCCTGTTGCTGCCTGCCTGTAATTTCCTACCTGCAACTGCCATTTGAACAGCATCTCCCAACCCAGAGATCCAGCTGACAAGCAGGCCAGTTAATGCAGTTTCAAGGTTTCCAGAGTCTGAGCTTTGTTAATCACAGTAAAAAATTTAGTGTCAGGGTTGGCACCTCCGGTACCCCTGCTGGGGACCCTTAAATGACAACATAGGACTTTAGACATATGCAGCACACAAAAGGATGCTCCTGCATAGTAAACAAACTCAAAATGAAATATTTTAAAAGAAGGAAGAAAAGCTAACTGGAACAGCAGTTGTGGAGTTCTGCCTAGCTAGAAATTATTGGTGAAATTCATGCTTAAGGTATCAGATGAGTCATTGTTTCAATTTGCTTCTATTTATTCCCTTGTTCCCCTTCTCACATTCTTCAGTAGCTCCTAGCAGCAACTTTATAACAACATATCCATAGCTGATGTGCATACATCTCTTCAGCCTGCCTCTCACACACACATAATGCAATACTGAAAAGCCTAATAATACAACCAGTTCTAAGATTCCTAACTTGCGAAGATCCTCCACAACACCGTATTAAACCTTGAAATATGCTCTTCATTCTACAGTCAGAGACATTAGTAGCCATATGACTACGTTTATTCCACTACATTCTCAAAACTGGCAACAGCTGATCCATACTATCTTTTTTAAAAAAACTAAAAGCTTTCTCCATAAATTTTCTGAAATATTTACAGATATCTAGTTAAGACTACAGATACCTAGTTAACCATGCATGCTTTGGTAACCTGCAGCTCTTCCTATATGAGAAGCACCAATTTTCAGATGCTGGGCTGTCTTTGTAAATGTTTTCAAGGAGATGCCCTTCCATCATCCTGGCATACCACAGCAGAGAGGGTTCTGATAACTATGCATTATCCCAAACAAGCAACAATGAGGAAAAGAAAATACCAAAACCAAGGTAGAGCTAGAAAGGCACAAACTGTCAAAGGGAAGGGAAGCTTCTGCTGCTTGCTTATGCCTTGCAATACATTCTGTGCAAACATCTGTAAAAGGATAGGGGGAAAATAAAAAGAACTTTAAGACACCAAAAATAAAAAATATGCCACGTAAGAAAATTCCAGACAGGCCCAAATATATGTTTAAATTTTGTTCACCTGAATTATCTACACTGATGTGAAAAGTACTTAAAAGCTATAGCCATTTGGACCCAGACCCCAGTCTGAATTTGTGTATCAAATACTGCATTTCCAGCTCTGTTTGAGAATATTTGCAATGACACCCTTTGCCATGTCCTACAGCTGTAAACAGCTATAGCTTACACCTCGGGGTATGGCAGGGAGTCAGTGCCTTTCTGCCTAATGCAGATGGTGAGAGACACCAGAGGCCATCCCCTTTTATGAAGTACCTTTATTTTGGAGGCCTGTTTCACAGGCCAAACCCCTGACCTGAAAGCCTCTTTGGCAAGATTCCTTCTTTCTCCCTGAGCTGAACCATAGAAATCTCAAACCAAGGGAACTAGGAAAAGAACACAGAATCATGTGGATTGGAAAAGACCCTTAAGATCATCAAGTCCAACTCTTAACCTAGTGCTGCCCAGTCCACCACTTGTCTCTAAGCACCACATCTACAAAACTTTCAAACACCTCCAGGGATGGTGACTCAACCACTTCCCTGGGCAGCCTGTTCCAGTGATTGACAAACCTTTCAGTGAAGAAATTTTTCCTGATATCCAATCTAAACCTGCCCTGGTGCAACTTGAGGCCATTTTCTCTTGTTCTATCACTTGTTACTTGGGAAAAGTGACCAAAACCCGCCTCGTTACAACCTCCTTTCAGGTAGTTGTAGAGAGCAGTAAGGTCTCACCTGAGCCTCCTTTTCTCCAGGCTAAATGACCCCAGTTCCCTCAGCTACTCCTTGTAAGACTTGTTCTCTAAACCCTTCACCAGCTTCATTGCTCCTTGGACATACTCCAGCATCTCAATGTCTTTCTTGCCGTGAGGGGCCCAAAACTAAACCCAGTATTCGAGGTGAGGCCTCACCAGTGCTGAGTACAGGGTGACAATCACTTCCCTGTCCCTGCTGGCCACACTAGTGCTGATACAAGCCAGGATGCCACTGGCCTTCTTGGCCACCTGGGCACACTTCTGGCTCACGTTCAGCCAGCTGGCTCCCCTCCCTCAGGGAAGCCTGGTCCCACTGCAGCTAGCCTCTTTGGTGTCTTTGAGTTTCTAGGAGCCTTGTTTTCTTAAAGTGCAGGAAGCTTTCCTAACCATGGGCCTTAGATACACCTATGCATATCACACAAAACAGAGAAAGGGCCTGAAAACCTGCAAGGGGAAACAGCAAGTCTTGAATGCCGTTTCCTTTCACAGAAGCATTCCTGAACATGTCTGGGGCTTGGACTCTTGTTTATACTACAAGCAGTTATTTTTAGTGGTAAAAAAGCGCCATTTTGAAACCATCTGTGTCATCTGACCCACTAGTGGATGAGGAAAAGGCTGTGGATGTTGTTTACCTGGAGTTCAGTAAAGCCTTTGACACTGTTTACCACAGCATTCTCCTACAGAAACTGCCTGCTCGTGGCTCGGAGGGACGTACTCTTTGCTGGGTAAAAACCTGGCTGATGGCTGGGCCCAAGAGCTGTGGTGAATGGAGTTAAATCCAGTTGGTGGCTGGTCACAAGTGGTGTTTCCAGGGCTCAGCACTGGAGCCAGTTCTGTTTAATATCTGTATCAATGATCTGGAGGAGGGGATTGAGAGCTCCTTCAGCAAGTCTGCAGATGACTCCAAGCTGGGCGGGAGTGTTCACAGAATCACAGAATGGTTTGGGTTGGAAGGGACCATAAAGATCATCTATTTCCAACCCACATGGTTTTTTTACATGTTTGCATAAGACAAGTCCCCCCAAGACAGGCTCCCCTCAGTCACAGAATCGTAGAATGGTTTGGGTTGAGGCCTTAAATGTTTAGTTCCAACCTCCATGATTTTACATGCTTGGATTAAAATAAAGTCCTCTCAAGGACAGGCTCCCCTCAGTCCGCCAAGGACAGGCTTTTCTCAGTCACAAATGGTTTGGATTGGAAAAGACCTTAAAGATCTAGTTCCAACTCCCATGTTTTTCCCATACTTGCATAAAAAAAACAAAAAAAAGTCCGCTCAAAGACCAGCTCCCCTCAGCCCAGTCTCCCTGCAACACTCCAAGGTCAGGCTCCCCTCAGTCACAGAATGGTTTGGGTTGGAAAGGACCTTAAAGATTTAGTTTCAACCCCCATGTTTTTTACATACTTGCATAAAAGAAAAAAAACCAAAACATCCAATCAAGAACAGGTTCTCCGCAGCCCAGAGTCTTCTCAGCCCCCCAGTCCCGTCTCACTCCCTCAGCCCAGTCTCCCCTCAGCGGATGCAGCCAAGGGCAGGAAGAAAAGGCAGTGTAATAAATGTGATGATGATTTGTGTTTATGAAATATATTGACCTTTAATACAAATGTATGTGTTGCAAATAGTTTATGATGTATATATGTTAAGAGAAAAGTTATTGTGGCTTTATCTTTAAATTGGTTGGAGGCTTCGTAATCTCAGACTGTGTAATGGCTGTGTTGGTGTTTTGACTATGTTGTTACTGCACCTAGTGGAAAAGTACCATAAAGAGCCTCGTTTTGATGGAAAAGTACCCGAAGGACCCTCGTTTTGGCGGGAAGAGGAAGAGTGGAAAAACACCAGAGAACCCCGCCTCAACAACACCACAGAATCTGAGAAAACTCCACTACGCTTGCACAGACTAAACACACCCATCTTATGAACATGTATTAGAAAAGACTATAAAGGGGGTGGGTTTGTTTACACGGTGTGCATTGGTGCCGGAGCAGAGACTCCACGGCATACCCAACACAGTTTTGATTATTCTTATTTCAATAAAATTATAAAACTATATTTGGCTTTTGGCTTCTAAATTTATAACAACGGGAAGGGCGCAGCCCCCTCTCCCCGCAACCCCCGGGCTGCTGCGTGATGGCCACCTTTCCCCCCGCCTCCCCCGGCACAGCCGTGGGGCCCCGCACTGATCTATGGCAGTGCCGCACACCAGCCTTCCCTGGCACGTTAGTGTCGCCATCGCCTGAGAGGCGCCAGGTGCCCGGCCCACTGCCGCCATCGTGCAAAGGGAACATATGCTGGCAAGGCCTGGCCAGGCGCCCGCCCATCCTGCTCTCCACGCCGAAGATCTGCTGGAGGGTGTTGATGTGCTGGAAGGTGGGAAGGCTCCACAGAGGGGTCTGGATGGGCTGGAGCGATGGGCCGAGGCCAACTCTAGGAGTTCAACAAGGCTGAGTGCTGGGTCCTTGTTTTGCCAGTTATCAGGCCTAGCATAAAGGACACAGCCAGCATAAAGATGAACCAATAACCAAATTGTATTTGATACAAAAGGGTCAGTACATGGGTGAGCGCTGGGGGTACAAACAAGTCAGTCAGATTATACATAATCAACATCAATCCCACTGACCCCAACAACGACACCACACAACCAACAATGGGTGGAATAAACGGTGACATGCAGTCTCCCATAGAAGGGACAGGAGACAACCGAGTCAACAAGCCAAATACATAAGACCAAGGAAGCCACATACTGAATTTCTACACAGCCCACGTTTACAAAAGCCAGACCTGACTGGAGCCCAGTCCCAGGGAGGCGGGAGGTCCTTCCCCAACAGGGAACTCTGCACAGGGCATCCACCTCACACACAGACACTGCCCCTCCTGCAAGGGGTCCCAGCTTTTATCCCTCAGTGGGACACCTGACCTTGGGTTACTCAGTGCAGACCCCTGGGGCTCATCTACCCAACGGCTCTGTCTGCCAGGCCGGCACCACCCTGGAGGGAAGCCTAAAGGTAAATTCACCCCCCCTTTGTGAAGGGCGGTGGGAATCACCCTTATGTCAACCTTAATTTGGGGCTTGGGGTTGAAACCCCAGCATTTCAGTCCTGCACTTGGGTCACAACAACCCCTGCAACAAACACTGCCTTGTGCAAAGCACCTGGGTGTGGGCTTCACAAGAAACCACTACACTTTCAACTTCTGCTAAACTGGTCCAGGTTGCCCAATTTAAACCCAATTTAGCTAAGAGATTCCCAGTTCCAGCCCACTGCTATCTCACAAGCTTTCTCTAAGGCAGCAGGGTGCGAAGGCTCCTTCCTCCACAAGAATCACAGCATCAGAGGCCACCCCAGCAGGAAAACATGACAAGCCAGCTTTCCCAGGAGACGAGCTTCCCACTTCTTTATTCCCACAAACAATAAAAGTCGCTGATAAAGTTGAGGAAAATGGTTAGAGTTCTGCATAAAATACAGTCTGGTATCTAATTAGCAAAGTGATAGAAAGCATTCAAAACCAAATATATTCAAATCAGCTCAGCCACCTCCAGCAACATTCCAGCAAGAGGTATGCAGAGCAAGGCCTGGCCCTTTTTACAGCCTAGATGATTCAAGGTTTCCAGTGTTTCTAGAATTGCAAATTTATCTTGACAGCCTTAAACTCATTTAAAGAGTGATGACAATTAAAGAAACGTAATCTGTCACACTGCAGGGTTTTATTTTACTTGATAATGTATTGATATATATATATACACACACAAGAATGAAAAGCGTATTTTGACATTTAAAGCCATCCTAGCTTGCCTGTGCCACACAGCCCAAGCTGTCAGGAGAAATGTGGGAGTGCTGCAAAGTTTTTAGATAACAACTTCTAATTAAGAGATGAAGTTGAATTTTTACCAAATTAGAGCACGCAGAGCTTCTCTCACACAAACACAAAAATGAAAAACATTTGGCTAACACTCATTTTTCTGGCCAGTCACTTCCCCAAAGCTGCAACTGTGACTGACTGCAGGCTTTTCTTCTCCAGAACAACAGCATACTTTGGAGGCTAAAGCACCAGTCTGAGATTCAGATGATTATGATTCAAATCCTGGCTCTGACACAAGTCACTTCTCTAACTTTGGGTAAATCATTTTACTGACACTTAGTCTGCTTCCAATCTAATGTGTAAAGTCAGGATAATTCTTTCCTTTGCTTACACTTTGGGAATAAGGTAGCATAGCTTGGATACCAGAAATCAGCTCTCTGGAGGCTAATTTCATCATCCACAAAGCATAACATTTTTTGAAGCTGCCTGCACTTTTGTGGACTTCTAGTGATGCTCATTCTCCTCACCTGCTAAAATGACCATCATGAATGGGTGACTCTAATCTCAGGAATTATCAGTGTATTTACTAATAACCAAGCTTGTATAGAACTTCTGTAGGAGGAAACTGTGGACATTTCTGCCAAGGTACGTTCCCCAAGGGTACAAGATGGGGGAGGAACATGATTCTCTAATATGAATTACAGACCACTACAACCACATTTCTTAAACTGGAATCATGATGTACACATCTGATGAGAGTATGATAAGGGAAACATTTGAAAAGCATTGAGATAATCCCATGCCTGTACAGCTGCAAGAATATAATGGCTGGCAAGGGTAGTTATCACTTGCCTGCCCCACCCCCAGACAGCATCTGCAGGACCCTGCACAGCTATGGACCATTCCACTCCCTGCAATGGGAAGGAGAAAAATATTGCTAGTGCAGTCATGACCATTTCTGTCAGCTATCATCATCTCCAGTAGCGGCTTAGTTAGTGGGGGAAGTACAAACAGTCCTTCAGGTTATTTGCTGCACAATGGTGTCATGGGAGGGGGAAAGCAACTACAGCCATGTGCTCCTCCTCCTGCTCTTTTTCCTCCTTCTTTCTTAGTGGTGGAAGACACAGAAATGTAGTTACTCCCTATCTGTGCTCTGCCTCTCCTTTCCTTACCTCTTCTGTATTTCTTATCTTGAGAACAGCTAGTCATATATATAAATAAGAGTGAGGTCAAAGGTATTACAAAAAAGATTGATTTGACCTAGAAATATTTGGAGAAGTACTGTGTAACCAAGATTCATGTGGAAAGCACCAAGGAAGACCAAAGCCATTCATAATGGCTCTTTCCCATAGGGACATCTCCAAGGAAAACATTTCCTTTGCCCCCCAACTCTCCCCTCATTCTGAAAACCAGCAGTGTGATGCACATCTTGATACTAAAAGGGGGAATAGGTGGTACATTCAGTCCCAAGAGATTGTCAGCATACAGAATAAAAAGCAGGAGTCACAACCACACCAAATGCATAATTACATACATACCTATATAATTATATAGGATTGATTTCCCTATATAAAGGAAAAGAGACTTTCTCCAAAGCAGTTTCCCACAAGAATTCATACGGAGATTCGCAACTTCTGCAGCCTCCCTCACAAAGCACAGAATTTTTGTCACTAGGGAATCTGTGGGGTGGTTTGCTGGTTTGTTTTTTACAGATGACATTTACTGACACACCTGAGAGAGGGCAGGGATTAGGGTTTTAAATGGATGCTTCAGCACTTAAAATAAACTGACTCCTGAATTAGGTGGTTCACAAGGCTTAGGGTGCTGGCAGAAGCCCCCGAAAGGAATTAAATAGCACTACAGGAAGTTCATCCATCAGTTGCTCTGTTATTTGTCTAAGGGCACTCACTATGAGGCTGTCCTAAATCTCTGTTCCTTCATTAACTTCCCTGTGCTGCAATTTAGCACCTTAATTATGCACATATAAATGTCTGTAGGGCCATGTCCTGGTTTGAGTGAGTGGTCGGGATTTTTGATAGCAGGGGAGGGGGCTACAGTGGTGATCCCCTGTGAGAAGCCCTATGAAGCTCCCCCAGCTCCAAGTCAGACTCACCTTTGCACCAAGGCTGGGCCAATTAGCTGCACCTCTGCGATGCCGTATTTAAGAAGGGAAACCTGGGAGGAAGAGTTTCAAGGAGAACATCTGTGTGAACACCGAGGTCAGTGGAAGGAAGGAGAAGATCCAGCTTAGACTGGCTCTGAGGAAGGATTTCTTTGCAGAAGGGGCTGTTGGGCGTTGGAATGGGCTGCCCAGGGCAGGGGGGGAGTCCCTGGGATCCCTGGAGGGGTTGAAGAGTCGGGCTGACCCAGCACTGAGGGATCTGGTGGAGCTGGGAACAGTCAGGGTGAGGTTCATGGTCAGGCTGGAGGAGCTTCAAGGGCTTTTCCAACTGAGACGATTCTGTGAGAAGGGGGGCAGGTGTGCGGGAGCAGAGACCGATTCACTGCCTGGGCTGAACCCTGCACTGGGACAGGTGGCTGCACCCAAAAGAGGCCGGGCCTTGTGAGAAGAAGGTCCCGCTGTTGAAGCTTGGCACCGGGAGGGCAGGAACATGTGGTGGTGACCCACTTGCCCATGAGAGGGACTCATGTCGGAGCTGGTCTATGGAGGACTGCCCTGTGAGAGGGGGACGGTGCTGGAGCAGGGGAGGAATGACAGAAGTTCACCCCACCCCGAGGTGGAAGAGGCAGCGGGACTGACCGCACGCCCCATTCCCTGCCCCTGTGCTGCTGGAGTGGAGGAGGTGGAGATATCGGGAGCAGAGCTGAGCCTGGGAAGAAGGGAGGGGTGGGGGAAGGTGTTTTCAAAATGTGATAATGCTTCTCATGGCCCTACTCTGTCTGTTAAGTGTTTTTATTTTTAGTGTCTGTATTGAAGTCATGTTCTTTTTTTCTTCCCCTAACGAATCTAGCTTTTGCCTGTGCCTTAAAGGACAAGATCATCCCTCCTTGTCCTTATCTGAAGTTCCTGGGTCTTTTTCTTCCATCCTTCCCAGCAGTGGGGCGGAAGAGGGGAGTGAGCGGCGTCTTTGCTTATTTTCCCCTTCTCAGTGCTCATGCTCAGTTGCCCTGTGAGCTCAAACAACGACATGTGATAAACTGGGTCACTTAACGAGCAAAAGACCCCTTCCCCTTTCTGCCATGTTTCTGACTCCCCATCATTTCAGTGTTCTAGTTTCATGGTGCAGCCCCATTTAACAGTCACACTGATGTACCTGTAGGGCAGGTAAGTGCTTGGGTTGGCTTCTTTGCTGATACCAGTATTTATCACAACTTTTAGAATTCTGAGTTGTCTGAAGCTACCTGGCTACAGTGACACTTTCGTAAATCAGGAGCGACAGTCTAACCTGCAGACAGTGATTTCATCCTATGGAAGCTGCACAGCATTTTCAGGAGAGGTGATTTTCACCTCACAAACTCTGCAGCCAAAGATAAAGCTTAGAAAAGGTCTGGACAGTGACGGCAGCGTGTCAAGAAGTCTTCCCTTGTCTCTCTTTAAGCTAGCAGAAAGTAACAAAGCTCTCTTTTGTCAGCCTTGGGTTGTCTCACTGCAAATTAGCTCTCATGAAGAGAGAAGCAAGACAAAATACCCATGGAGGGATGGGGTGGATTTGTTTTTACAATGGTTTTTGTTCCATACAGCAATATGGAAATGCAAGATAAGGGTTTCTATTGCCCAGAGGCTATGGGGTGCATTGCACTCGGAGCACATGTGTAAGTCCCATTAATGCTAACAGGCGTTGAGCACACTCAGCAAGAGGAGAACAGAGTCACTGCATTTTCACAGTGGTATTTATGGACAGAAAACACTTGCTGTCTACTTGTCTTCCAACAACTTCAGGGATGGTCCATTACTGCATTCGCTTACAGAAAATAAAATGGAACAGAAACACAGGTGCTAATTAGCTGAAACCATTCACATAATACCATCATTCAACAAGTCCCCATCCATATCAGTATTAATGCCTCAGTTGGCCCATCTGAACACAGCAAGCTGACTATATTAAGAGGTGATGAAAATTTTGGTTAAATCTCTGCAAAACATAATTTAAAAAGGACAACAGCAGCAAAATAAGCAATCTAATTTGTACCAGTGATACTGCACAAGGGAGTGCAAAACTGGCTGAGAAGAACCAGAAGAATTCGTCTCCTGGGGCACAGGACAAGCATTCTCATCTAAGGCATGAACGCATGCCTAAAATACCAGAAAGGCATAGAATAATTCCTGGATGGTTAAGAGCTTCATGTGGCATTTGCAGCAGCTCAGCCTGTCCCATGCAATATTTGATGTATGACATCAGGAAGACACTGCTCTCACCCTGCTTTAGCCTTCGGGATCTCACGTACATGTCCATCATACCTACCAAATGCCAGAGTAAACATCTTTTAAATGCACCCAGAGTTAGACATACATGCACTCAAACAGATCACGAAAAGTAGTCAAACTCATAGGGCTACGTTCTCATTAAATGTACATTGTAGACCATGGTGTTACATGACTAGCCCAATGTGACTGTTTCATTTACAGTTCAAGTCATTAATTTTCTTGTTCAAGGGATCATTCATTGATGATTGCATGAAAAGGGTCTCCTCCTCTAACCAACTCTGTTCATGAGGCTGATTGCTTCTCATTCTCAGACCTCTCCCACAACCAACCTTCTCTCCTCCTAGCGCTTCCCTTCATAATACAAATAAACTTCAAATATGCTTTAGTCCCTCCCATCTTGAGAAATCCATACCAAAACACATAAGCCCCTCTGAGATCACTACAGTAATTATCCAGCATTTTTTTCAAACAAATCCAGCCTAGAAACATCTTGTTTATGTGCTTACAGTCAATAAGAACAACTTCTAACAATACCTTTACAACATCTTAGTTAGGCCCTTCAGTAGCTTTGGCCACGCTCCCACTGTTGAGCTGTTTCTTTCTAAGGCTTCAGAGGTACCATTCCCTGAATCCTTCTCCGAGTGCTCCCTCAGTGTGTCTTCTACTGAACTCTCCTCATGCGCCACATCTTTCAGTTTTCTTCTGTAGTTCCATTGGCCTCTGTCCTTTTTTTTTTTTCCTTCTCTTTCCCTTCCACATTTCATCTCATTTGAAAACACAAATTCAGCTATCCTGATGACTTATAAAATGACACACCTTCTGTTCAAATGGGAATCTCAGCTTGTTTTCTTATATTTTTATGTGTGTGTTTAGCAATTACCATGAACTCATCATGGCTAAAGCAGATATATTCATTTTCTTCCCAAGACTCTCCTGCCCATTATCGTCTTTCTTCATGACTTGCAAACAGTAACAGCATCTTCCTGTTGCACCAGTACATAACTTGAATGTCATCTTCATCTTGAAGCTTGCTCTTGATTCTTGTATGTAAGCTATACCTCAGCCTGGCAGATGGCTTCCACATAGTGTCGCTAATAGGCCATCCATAGCATCCTCTCATCTGCAGAGATATAATTCTCTTGACAAATGCAATCTTGCTCCACAGCTATTTATCCAGAAATGCTGCTTTAAAGGCCGTTTTCCTAGACCATGCTTTTGGCAATGTTATTACTTTCTATGCAAGGCTCTGCTCATTCCCTTCTCTCTTTCACATCAATAATAACTTACATATCGTTACTAAGTTTTCCAGTTTACCCACAAGTCTCTCTCACCTCTTCAATATCAAAAGATAAGTTTCTACCTCTGCTGTAGCCCCAGGGATTCTATCAGCTCTAGTCCAGAGTTTGAAAATGCTTTATAGCCCATGGATGGCTTGTAGCTCCACTGAAGCCTGGGGAATGCGGGGACAAGATTTCATCTTACAAATAATTTCCAAAATCAATGAAATTATTTGCAGTATGTAAAGTTAAGAATGTGCCTCGGGCAAGGTCTACTTCAGAAATGGTTTGTTGGTATCGTTATGCAAGTACGAGCCATGTTGGCACAGCTGAAGCAGCTAATTCTAGCATAGGCACAGCCTATAGCAATGACATTGTCTTTTGTTGGTATGATTTATTTAGTGTACAGAATTTTCTCAAAAGTCAGTTCTTTCAACAAAAGCATTTCTGGCAATAGAAATGCAACTGTATTAAGGCTGATATTAGTATAGAAAAGTTATAATAAACAAGCAAACAAACCAACCACAACAAAACTCATTTAATCTAAGAAACCTTTCTGACAACCCTGTCTAAGCTTTTTCTAGGACTGAGACATGGGTATGAAAAAACCAGCCACATTATAAACGCCAAACCAAACATACATGTGTATGATCTATATAAGTATCCAGATATATCGAGATCGATCTAAAAAATACATAGTTTTTCTTTGAAAGTATTTATTTCCATGGATGAGGTTGAAAAATTGACAGCCCAAGGAAAAAAACCACATATAGCTTCAGTGTAGACTGATTCTTCACACTATTGCTGAAACGCATGTAAATCAGGACATTAAAAGATACGTCTAGGATTAAAGGACTGCTTAGACATAACATCATCCTTTGGCTTCTCCTGAGACTATCTGGAAGAGTGATGATATCATTTCATGGTTATTGCCAGAATTACTCTTACAGATACAGCATCAGTGATGGTATATATGCAACAGTGATGTAAAAGCGTCCAATACATCAGTTAGACACCAGTATTAGATCTCTATGGGGCCAAGGATATGAAAAGAAGTCACACTGGGTTTATAGTACGCTAATGTTAAAAGTTTTAAATACAAAATATTGATGGACCAAAAATACCAAACTTCATGCTCACACTAAGAGTTTAGCTCTGAGTCAGTAAGTACAACCTCTATGCTTGTTTCCATTATGTCATACTTATTTTACAGCACTGCATTGTTACTGATTTCATTATAATTACAGTAGCATAAAAATTCTATAACGTACTAAAAGAATGAGGATTTTTTTTTTTTCCTGGCTAAACTCAGAAATCATTGGGAGACAATAAATAGGGACCATGTGGCCATCAGTTTTGCAGCTACTTTTAAAACTCAGAGCTCCTCTATAGAAACACTTTCTCTGCCTACTAAAATCTTCCGTCTGCACATAAACCAGTGTAGCTGTTGAACTTGGAAGCAACATTTTGCATCTTATGTACAAGGCAGTGGGAGGCGCAGAGAAACTGCAGAATGACAAAGTACTGCTCTGAAACCAAAAGCGTGGCTGGTGCACTCTTCAAAGGAGCAGAAATCTGAGGTTTCTGGAAGTGAGACAATAATATAACTAAATGTAGATCAGCATCCCCTAATGAGGAAACAGATGTTGCTGATAGCATGTTCACAGCATTTGATGCTTTTTAATAAATGTGGGACATGAGTGACAAAGGGTGTGTGTATTCCTATAGCATTGTTTTTCTGAGGGGTTTTGCAGTTACTTATTGTCTGATATTTATCTTGTTCCTACAAAGAAGCTCTACTTAATTTTAGTTAAAGTTGCTTTGTTCTACTTTAATAGCATTTTTTTATGTTCCTGAAAGGCTGGCAAATACACATTTATGTTCACTAAATGCGTATCTGTTTCTTTACCTACATTAATGGAAAGTTTATCTATTCTTCCATTCTTACAACTCATTGTAAATATTCAAGGCTTCAACAATTACTATTCAGCCCTTAACTCCAATACACACACAAATGGAGGGTACACTACCACATAGGAATATAGAAATAACACCGTATACTTTATAGAGGACAATCTTTCATTGCAGCAATTCAGAAAGCTTTACTAACACCCATGAAGTTTCACAGCTCTCTGTATTAAGATTTTAAGACAGGAGAAAGGAGTTACAACTGACTCAAGGGAACAAGCCCTAGCTCTGAGCTTCTCAAGCTATGGATCAGACCAGCTCCTAGAAATGATTAGCTCCATTTATTCTGTAAAGCCCATTGCTGCTGCACATTAGAAAATGGAGATGGATATGTACAGCCTTGTGGGCTATACCCATTTTTAGGCCTCATGAAATTAAAGAACCTCCTTTATTTCACTGCAATTGCTTTATGTCTGCATAAAAACCGTATCACTGAACTTCATATGCCTGTTCCTGGATTTGTAAGTACTCTAGTAGCTGCAGACTGACCCTCTTCCTCTAGAATGTATGCTAAAGGGAAAAACCCTCTCAGATGAATAACCCAACAGGGCCTAACTTGACTCTGTATAAATCCATACATCCCATCCAGCACAACGAGCTTATTCCTTTCCTAACTTTCACCCACATTCCCCTCTGCATATCTTTTTATTGTGACTGCTGAAAGTCATGCTCTGCAACTGCCTCCTTCGCTCAGATCTCTCCTGTTCTGGTGGATAACAACAGCAGCGCTGTTCTTTACTCCCAAATCCAGCACCCTCCAGGCACATAACAGGAAGAAATTTTTTGAAACATGTCCCAGGGGACATCACCACCGAGCACACCATGACTAATTACAGTGATTAGACTAATGGCAGAAGATTATCTCATTGAAACAACAGGACATTTGTCACATCCTACCCAGTGGGAAAGGCTGACTTCCTATCCCAGGCTGCTGTTCACCTGCCCTACACAGCTGGTGCCCTGGCACATCTGTCCGTGAGCCTTCCTGCAGCTGCTTCCTCGGCAGAGAAGACAAATCCACCCCTGCGAGGCCAGGGCGCTGTGAGTCCGGCTGTTCAGTAGGTTGCAATCATCAGATGCGTCACCCGCATCTCCTCTGAAACTCCCTGGAAGGCCCAGCAGGACACAGTACAACCCTGGCAAATGGAGTTAAGCACATTTGCTTCTTCTGCCACACGCCTCGCTGTACGTTCCCTACGTGTAGCCGTCTGCCTGGTCCTCTTGGGTGGCTGTGCTGCTTTCAAATGTTTCTTCTGCTGAAGGCAGTTCAGCTTCTCCTATTTCTGCCTGAGCCCAGCCTTGCAAAGAACCTTCTAAATATAAAGGCTTCTTAAAACATCCACTCCCCCTCCACTTTCTCCCCTTCTTTTTCACCACCTTGCTCCCATCCTAATTTCTTCCTTTACTCTGCCTGGATCTCTGTCAATCTCCCTCTGACTTAGCCCAATTGTTCAACATGTCATGGGCTGTCTCATGCTCACCTACTTCTTTGAAGTCAGACAACAGCTAAACTAAATATCTGTGTTTGACATCTCCTAATGCCCTCTGGCACTTAATATTAGTAGGAGAAATGCATGTTTAGTACTGGCCAGCTCCCAAACAGCAGTAAGGCAATTGTGTTCCAACCCAAACTCTTGGGTCTGATAAAGCTTCATCTGCCCATTCAGCCACCTCTTACTGATATATGCTGTGTTCACACACAGGTCCCTCTGGGATTTTCCTTCTTTCCTTGATGAATCTCAGCTTTCTGATGGTTTATATTTTCCCTGATAAAAATAAACGATCCAGTGTGCCCCAGTGGGTAGTTTCCCATTCCAGTGCATGACGCTGCTCACAGCTTCCACACGAGCCCCAGTCCTTCATTGTGAGTCTGAGACCTGCTTTCAGCACATCACTGCACTTATTTTGTCTCATTCTTCCCATTTCTATAATAAATGCAACAGCTACAGAAGGGTTTTACAACTTTGCTTTGTAGTCTCACTTTAGCAGCCTGCTAACTTTCCATGTTTACACTGTTTATTTTCTTCCAACCCAGCATGAAGAGTCATGAGTAAAAGTGAAATTATACACTCCCAGAGGGACTTTCTTTTGCTTATTACTTCCCTCTTTTAATGCATTTATTAGAGCTTCTGAATTAACAGTGGCAGATGCAGGCAAAGAAAGAAAATTTTAATTTTGCAGATAATAATGGATTACAATACATTAACATTACTGTAAAACCCACAAAGTGGAAGCACTCGAGGGATGTAGGAGCAATTAATGCAGTTAGTTTATTTACCTAACTGACACACTGCTAGGGCATTCAGAAGCAACTAGAATTCTGTTTACACAGGCAGAACTATAAGGCTTCTTCAATACCACAGACAAATATCCTGTTCAGGATTCAGGGGGACATCAGCTGAAGGAATATATGAAAATGTATACTGAAATAGGAATTTTAAACACATCTTTAAAACTTTAAAAACAGATATTCTCCATTAAAAGAGTGGGCAGGGACAAGACATTAACAAGGACACGGTAGTAGGACAGTTCTCAGCTCTCAAGAGCTCTGTATTTCTGGTGTTCTGAGAGATATTCTGTACCAGTTACAAATAATCTCTGTTTATTATACGCTTTTATCATTCTAAACCAAGAATTTTCAGGAAGAGATAAGCTGAAGGTAGGCATAGATGTCTGCTCAAGTTAAAAGCGATATGTAAACAGAACTGTGTATTTACAGGATGAAAAAAAAAATGTGAACACTTAAAACCAAAGCTACTATTAGGGTTGGGCTTTTTCAGCAGTACTGGAAAAATTAACAAATGCCTCATTTAAACACATTGTCAATGTGTAACTCAGAGCTGCCTCCTGCATGTTTCCAATACTGATCAAAAGCCCTAAGTCCTGTGCTTGGAATGCAGCCACAGACTATGTGGAAACAAAAGTACCCAGCCACACAGTGTCCAGTGCTATCTTGGGTGGCAACCACCATCTGAAAGACAGGGCATCTTTCTAACTCCATGAAGCTATTGCAAAACATGAGATTCACATGCCAAATTCAGCATGTCCAAATGAAAGCAACAATGATGTTGAGGATTTAGAGTCCTTTGTTGCAACTGAAATGGGTTAAACTAACTTCAAGTCCAGCCAGATGGCCTCTCTTGATAGCCAAAAGGATGAATATGCCATCCCATATTAGCAATGTACACAATGGGAACTAATTTCTAACAAAACTCAAAAGATTCAACTAATAAAAATAAATTAGCAACAAAAATCGAGCTTCTCCATCAGTAAAAAAGACAAAGCATCTCCAGTTGTAATCAGGTCTTGATGGATTTATTACGGAATTCAGTTGATCCAAGAAAATGGTGAAACTGAAGTCTGACAAAATAGCCAAGTGAAACCCCTGGATGGCCTGAGAATGACAAAGTACAGCAGAAACCTCCAGCAGCTGCAGTCACCAGCAGCACCTTCTTCTGACCAGCACGAATGGCCACCACTAGGCACAGGAACTCCAGCAACACCTAGACACTCCGGAGTACAGCCAGGAAAAAGCAGGTTTGGATGGCAATGTCCTCCTCGAGTGCTGGGCAGTGAGTCAGGATAGCTGACCCCAAGCAACCAAGGCGCTATCCCATACCCCATGATGTTGTGTTCAGCAATAAAAGCTCAGGGAAAGAAGGATGAAGAAAGGTCATTTGCTGTTACAGCATTCGTCTTCCCAAGTAAGCATTATGCTTGCTGAGGCCTGGCCTGCATACAAGAAATAGCTAAACATCTGCCTGCTAATGGGAAGTAGTGAATAAATTCTTTATTTTGCTTTGCTTACTCACAGAGCTTTTGCTTCACTTATTAAACTGATTTTTTTCTCACTTTTGCTCTTCCAATTCTCTCCCCATCCCACTGGGGGGGCAACAGACAGTGAGCAATCGGCTGGTGGGTGTTTAGTTGCTGGCCAGGGTCAATCCACCAAATGTTCCCACTATGTAGTATATGTAATTGGACTTCAATGAACAATATAAATTTAATTGACTGAATTTTCTCCTTGCAATAAAAGATCATGGACACACAGAGAAAAATTTGTTTAAAATATTCCCATTAATCTGCTCACTCTTTCCATGCACAAATACAGGCTGGCGAAGAGTAGACTGGGAGCAGCCCCGCAGAGAAGGACTTGGGGATACTGGAGGATGGAAAACTGACTGTGAGCCAGCAACGTGTGCTCACAGCCCAGAAAGGCAACAGTGTCCTGGGCTGCATCCAGAGCAGTGTGGCTGCAGGTCGAGGGAGGGGATTCTCCCCCTCTGCTCTGCTCTCATGAGACCCCCCTGCAGTGCTGGGTCCAGCTCTGGGGGCACCAGCATCAGAAGGACACGGACCTGCTCAAGCAGGGCCAGAGGAGGCCACAGAGATCCTCGGGGGCTGGAGCACTCCCCTGTGAGGACAGGCTGAGAGAGCTGGGGGGTTCAGCTGGAGAAGAGAAGGCTCCAGGGAGACCTTGTGGCAGTCTTCCAGTACTTAAAGGGGCTACAGGAAAGGGCTCGGAGGGACACTATCAGAGGTGTGGGGATAGGATGAGGGGTAATGGTTTTAAACTAAAAGAGGGCAGATTTAGACTAGATCTAAGGAAGAAATTATTCCCTGTGAGGGGGTGAGGCCCTGGCACAGGCTGCCCAGAGCAGCTGTGGCTGCCCCCTCCCTGGAAGGGTTCAAGGCCAGGTTGGACGGGGCTGTGGGCAACCTGAGCTGGTGGAAGGTGTCCCTGCCCAGGGCAGGGACATGCCCAACCCACACATTGGACTAGATGATCTTGAAGGTCCCTTCCAATCAAAACCATCCTGTGATTCTATGATCTCCTTTCCTTACTGTGAATGTTGCACCTCTTATTTTACTTCCTACTATGAGCTGATGGTTTGTTTTAATACTATGAACCTGGTTCAAATGGATTGATTTTCACTGCTGGATGCTGCAGTGACATTATGAAATCTCCTTTATTTCTGTTTTTAGCGTTTATGTAGAGCTAGCTGAAAATTAATTTTATTTTTAGCACTCTTTCATTTATATTATTCTTTCTATTCAGAGGCTGTGCTATATAGTTTGACTTGAAATGCAGAAAAAGTCTCCATTTTTTCAGCTCAACCAATGAAATAAGAAGAAATCCAAACATTTGTTTTAGGCAAAGGAATTCTCATTCATATCCCAGTTTCGATGACCATACCACTACTCCTCATTACATGAAAGGGACTCAAAGGGTCTTGCTGCTACTATTCTAACCAGATACATTTTTCCCTTTTCCTTTTTCAGAAGTGCCTTAAATGTATGATTTTCAGAAACAAGTACAGTAGCAATATGCGTCTCTATTCTTCACGTACCATTTCAAACAGTTTACAGAGTTCAACTTTCGTGCTATTTCCTTACCCTTAGAAAATTGGGTCTCATTAAAAAGATTCAGGCCAAGCATCAAAACAGCATCTTTGAGGCCCTCAATGACATTTCAGTTTGTTCATTCCACAGAATATCTACCTGGAACTTTACATACTGCAGTATCCTCATGAAACTGATCCTAAGTACTTTGGAAACACAGCAACACTTATAATTCACATAGCTCATTCAAAACTTTTATCCAGGGAGAATGTTTTCATTATTTTTAAACTGTCTTTATAATGACTGGCCCATGGCAGACTGAGAGTGAAATTTTATTTTCAACTCACATTTTCCTTCCATAAAAGGTGCCTGCAAATGTATCGGCCAAGTTTCTCATTAGAACTCAGCTCCTGTATAGTAACAGGGTTTAACAAACAAGCAGAATTGAACCAGTGTTTCGATGTTTTAATACCAAAATAAAAAACAGGAATAAAACCTGATTTAATGGTAACTCTGTGCACTACCTTATACAAAAGTACTAAACCAAGTGGACCAGACTTCCTACTGTAGTTATACAGCCGTGTAAGACACTGGGGAAAGCTAAAAATTAAAGCAGCAAAGGCCAGTTAGTGGAGCAAAGTCAGATGGATGCAACTTGCCACCCATTACGTGAGTTTAATCTGCAGGTGAGAGTCAGAAGTGACTCCAAAAAGTCACTCCAGTATGACTGACTGGTGTTATTTTTGTCACTTGCCTGTTCCTATGTAAGCACCATCTCTTGGCTGTGACGAAATTCTGGCAGATCTATTTGCAGCTCCCCCTGTTCTTGCCGATGCTCTGCCAGTGGATGCAGAGGCAGAATGTAAGACTGAGATGATCTCGTTCTGCTGTTGAACATTCAGCTCTCCAATTTCAGTAATAAAACTGATGAAGTGTTAAGCTACTTCCATGCTCTTCTATTAACCTAATGCGAGGTCCTGGAATGACTTGATCTGCACCAGCCACCTCAATACTTGCTGAAGAACAGGAAGACTTCTTCCCAGGAAAAATGAATTTTGGTATGGTTGTCATTTGTTGATATATGGGTGAATAAGAACAAAGATATTCAGCAGCATTTCTCTCGACCATAATGTAAGAAAGGTACAAAAAGTAAAAACATACTATGCAAAAAAGTCAATCATGCAAGGCACTTATGAGTGCCATAGTCATCCTTCCTCAGTGTAAAGCATTCTTGCTGTTGCCCCTATGTTAAAAGTCTTCAATCTTGAGATATATAATTTTTTTTTTTAATAAAAGAGAAGTGGAAGGACAAAATATTTGTGCATGACGTAAACAGATTTTGCATGAAAATGAAAGACCTCCTTTGCAATCAGGAACAGAGAAGAGCTTTTCAGCAGATAGCTTGGCGACTAAGCTGATGCAAATAAAATAAGTTTTTTTCTGAAAACTCCCTCTTTACGCTTATCTTTAACGTTTTATCATTTTCCCACAGGAGATGAGTAAATCCTGCCGAGTTCTGTGGAGGAAGGCCAAAGTTTGCAGTAGTTAAGATAGCTGCACTTTGTTCCCTAGGAATATGAAGCTGTCACTCTCTTTAGAAAAGCTGCATTCAAGATGAGTAATCAGAAGTGTAGAAGTCCTGGTTATTGTCCCGTAACATTAAATACAGTGAAGTCACAGCATAGTCATGTATTACATACTACAGAGCCTGACATTTTCATTGCTAATGTCACCTACAGCTTAAGGCTTTTTTTCTCCATAAATCAAGCAGGATTTTTTTTCTCCCTTCAAAAAGAAGTCTAAGGGCTATATTTCACAAAACAATGACACACTTGTCACACACTAACCACAGACATTTAATAAAAAAAGGAGAAGATTCTTTCTCCACAAGCAAATCTGATTCTGAGTCACAAGCATCTCCCCCCTCAGACTTTGTGCTTATTTCACTCTTTCTCTGGGCTGGGATTTCCTTTGACTTCTACAATACTGCTAATTTAAACCAAACAAAAAAACCAAACAAAGACCCAAACCAACAAACACTTGAATAAAACTGGAAAACCTCATTTTCCCCTTAATTTTGAATGTCTCTTTGTTTCTGTTTTTTTTTTTTTCTTTAAAATAAATTGTTAAACAAAACTGATGACCAGTTGAGGAATTGTTTCTTTTCCCCAAAGCAAGCAAAGAGTGATTAAGGTGTAATGATTCTCCAGCTCCCAGCTGACACCAACTCTATTAGACTCCTCCACGTATCAATAACCTTGGGTTTACAAGGCATGGAAATGTTTTCCCATTTCAGTCCAATTCTGGCTGATCTTTCCACAGATCTTCCTTTACCTTTGCCATTGCACTAAAATCACTGGATTTTTAGCCAATGCCAAGATATAAAAAAGAGCAAACTATGAACTATAACTCTCCAGAAAATGGATAATAAAATACATATTGATGAAGGAGGAAAGGGGAGAGCACAGGGTTTTCTCAGAAACATTTACTGAACATTTAGGATTAAAATGGCTCAAAAGATACCTTTCTCCAAGAAACCTTGATCTCTCATGTCGCTGTGTGTTACACTTGGTCAGGACACAGGTCTGTACAATTAATTTGCTGTTTCCTCTGGCACAGCCATCATGTGTGTTCATGGTTTGAAGAGGATTCCCCAGCTGCTGTAAGGCATTTGGGTGACTCTCGGGACAAAGAGCATGTTTCAAGGATTAAGGCACTAGACTGTATTCTCTCAAACCATTTTGCTCATTTGGTGACTGTGCACATTTCCTCATTGCTTTTGTTTTCTTTTCCCATTTTTGACCATCTTAACAGTGTTTCAAAAATCAGACAGGGTGAGTCTCCTGTCATCTAACTTCTGACATCCAGCCGAAGCTTTACCCCACTACTTCCCTTCCACTTGTTAGCACTGAGAAATAAGCACCTTCCAGAAAATTCATCTGATCTGTTCTTGATACTCCCTGTAAGAGGAGAGAGATAGTATCTAAGGGGCACAGAATAGACTAGACTATTTCAGTTGGAAGGGACCTACAACGATCATCTAGTCCAACTGCCTGACTAGTACAGGGCTGACCAAAAGTTAGAGCATATTGTTAAGGACATTGTCCAAATGACAGGCTGGGGACATTGACCACCTCTCTAGGAAGCCTGTTCCAGTGTTTGACCGCCCTCTCAGTAAAGAAACGCTTCCGAATACCCTGCCTAAACCTCCCCCAGCACAGCTTTGAACCATTCCCCTGCATCCTGTCACTGCTACAGGGAGAAGAGCTCAGCACCTCCCTCTCCACAAACCCTCCTCAGGAAGCTGCAGAGAACAGTGAGGCCGCCCCTCAGCCTCCTTTTCTCCAAACTAGACGAGCCAAAGTCCTCAGCCGCTCCTCACAGGACATTCCTTCCAGCCCCTTCACCAGATTTGTTGCCCTCCTCTGGACACATTCAAGGACCTTCACACCCTTCTTAAATGGTGGGGCCCAGGGCCGCGCACAGTACTCCAGGGGAGGCCGCACCAACGCTGAATACAGCAGATCATCACCTCTTCTCCCCAGCTGGCCACGCTGTGTTGGATGCAGCCCAGGATGCCGTTTGCCCTCCTGGCTGCCAGGGCACACTGCTGGCTCCTGTTGAGCTGCTGCCCACCAGCACCCCCAGATCCCTTTCTGCAGGGCTGCTCTCAAGCCATTCCTCTCCCAGTTTATACTTGTGGCCAGCATTACTCTATCCTAGATGCAGAATCTGGCATTTTGACTTGTTAAATATCATCCCATTAATCACAGTCCAAAGCTCCAATCTATCTAAGTCCCTCTGCAAGGGCTCCTGTCCCTCAGGAGAGTCAACAGCTCCTCCCAGTTTGGTACCATCAACATTCAAATCCAGCATCAGATCGCTGATAAATACATTGAACAGCACTGGCCCTAGGGTTGAGCCCTGAGGAACCCTGCCGGTGACCGGTCACCAGCCAGAAGTAGCCCCATCCACTGCAACCCTTGGAGCTCTGCCCTGCAGCCAGTTCTTCACCCAGCGTACCGTGAACCCGCTCATCCCACAGTTGGACAGCTTGTCCAGAAGAGTGCTGTGAGGGACAGTATCAAAAGCCTCACTACAACCCAGAAAAACTACATCCACTGCCCCCCCTTCATCCACCAGGCGGGTGGCCTTACCCTAGAAGGATGTCAAATGAGTTAAAACAGGACTTTCCCTCTGTGAACCCATGTTGACCATGCCCGATAGTTGCATTATTCTTTAAATGCCTTTCAACAGTACCCAGCATAATCTTCTCCATAATTTTTCCAGGAACTGAGGTTAAACAAACAGGTCTGTAGTTCGCTGGCTCTTCCCTCGGGCCCTTTCTGTAGATTGGAACACCACTGGCAGGCTGCCAGTCGCAGGGACCTCCCTGCACTCCCAAGACCTTTGGTAGGTGATCAAGAGAGGTAACACCCGCGAGCTCCTTCAGTACTCTGGGACGAATCCCATCGGGCCCCAGGGAGTTGTGAACATTCAGCTGATGCAGCTGGTCCCTTATGGTTTCAGTGTCCACAAATGGAAAGTCACCGTTCCCACACTTGTGATTCTCCAGCCCAGGGGACTGGGCAGCCCAAGGTCTACCAGTATTATTAAAGATTAAGGCAAAAACTGCACTGAATGCTTCCACTTTTTCCTCATCCCTGTTAGTCAGATGACCACCTTCCACAAGAATCAGTGAAATCTTTTCTTTAGACCTCCTCTTGCTATGAACGTACATTAGAACAGCCCTGCCTGTTACCTGAAACAACACTGGCCAGTTTCAGCTCTAACTGAGCTTTGGCCTTTCGTGTCTTCTCCCTGCATACACGAACCACAGCTCTGCAATCTTCCTGCGAACCCCGACCTCGCCTTCCAGAGGTCGTATGATTCCTTTTTCCTCTTGAGCTCCGCGAGGAGTTCCCAGTTCAGCCAACTGCTCTTCTGCCCCACTTGCTTGACTTAGGACACGGTGGGATTGCCTGCTCCTGCACTCCTAAAAGTGGTTCTTAAAGACTGACCAACTCTCGAGGGCTCCTCAGCCCTCAAAAGCAGATTCCCTCTGGTAAATAGCTCCCTAAATAGCTTAAAGATTGCTCTCCTGAAGTCCAGGGTAGCAACTCTGCTGTCCTTTTTTCTCATTACACTGAAAGTTTTACTCAACCATTTCACGATCACTGTGGCCAAGTCAGCCACCTGCCATCACAGCCCCCCCAAGTCCTTCTCTATTCACAAAGAGAAAGCCTAGGAGGGCATCTTTCCTAGCTGGCTCCCTGAGTACCTGTGGCAAGAAGTTATCTCCTACAAACTTCACAGATTTCCAAGACCTGCTCATCACAGCAGTGTGATGTTCCCAGTTGATGCCTGGGAGGTTGAAATCTCCCATAAGGACCAGGGCTGTGGATCCAGAAATTTCTCCTAATTGCCTACAGAATAACTTGTCAGTGTTTACATCCTGGCTGGGTGATCTGTGGTTGACACCCACTACAACATCTCCTTTATTTTCTGTCCTCCTAATCCGCACCCAGAGGCTCTCATCCACATCATCACTGACGGCAAGGGCTGTACAATCAAACCTCTCCCTTAGGTACAGCGTGACACCACCACCTCGCCTGCCCTGCCCGTCCCTCCTGAACAAAGTGCTTACTTACTTTGGCAGAGGCTATACAGATGGCTCAGATTAAATCCATCCTGTTGATCCAGAAACATAAGATCCTTGTTCAAAATCACGCAGGCATCCAGGAAATCATAGCATTAGATATCAATTGCATTCACTCACTTTGTGAGTGCCTGAATCTGCTCACAAAATGAGATCTCGGAAGCAAAGCTCTCCCATAACTGTACAGCCCCTGGCACAGTAGAGTCTAGCACAGGTGGGAGCTACAATTGTCTTTGTAATCTACAGGATCAAGGACTAAAAAGTTGACAGATTCTTCTACAGACTCAAGAACACAGAGAGATCACATAGGTTCACAAGAAAGAAAAAAAAAAATATTATCTTACTAGCATTCCAAACATCCAAACTGTCTTTAGTGTCTATGCTGGGAGAGAAGATATGGTTTGCAAGAGAAGCATCTATTTACTCAGCCACCTCCACTCTACCTACCAACACAGGTCATTCGCTGCAGCTGCATCCCCAGATATTAGTCCCTGCACAAGAGGAACAGTTCTTCAGCAAGGCACAGTAAAAGCTACTAGTAAGAATCTATAACACCAGGAACCAATCCAGCCTTTTATCACAAACCTTATGGCCAAACCCATTCTCAGAGAAATGGGTAGACACACCAAATATTTTAAACCTTTTTTTTTTTTTTTTCTCTAAATCGTTGCAGTGAATCTACTACTGATTTGTGGTGGCTATCCCATACCTTGTAAATGTTTACCAACCCTCATAGGAAACCAGCAGAAGAAAGCACAACTACTTTTTAAATCACCTCACATAATCCCCTTTCAAGCACTCCCATCTATCACAAATTAATAGCTCTTTCCCTCTTTCTCTTGTCCTGTACTGTTAGCCTATTAACAAACCCGCTTTGTACCTCCTATATCCACATCAGAACTGGAACGAGCTGCCATGCTCAAGAAGATGCACAACATGCCAAACAGTAAAGCAAACTAAACCCCACAGATTATAATCTGATCCTGACACTGCATTTGCTAGGGTGTAATCTCCATCAGAAGGAAGATCAAAGTGACAGCAGGCAGGATTGGAGTTTTAGTTTTTACCTAAATCTACTTCATGAAGGGTCTTCTATATCCATTATTTTAAATTCTGTTTCACTTTTTCAGTGTCACCTGCGCCCACAATGATGCTGCATTTAAATTTCCAACTTGCAAGACAGGGCTTGAAAAACACCTTCCCCCGTAGTGAGTAGGAGGTTTTTCCTGCTGAAAACAGAGGAATGTATCAAAATCAAAACACAATCTAAACTTCCACTGAACATCGCTTTTTTCCACTTCTCTTCCTTTGTATTTGTCTGCTTTGTTTTTATTTTTTAATTAAAATCTAATCTTGTAAAATGTCATTTTTAAAGCATTATCAGAATCCGAAATGGAACCATCTGCATTGTAAGTAATTACTGCTTGCTTACACAAGGAGATATCACTGGGAACAAGACTCCCAGCAAGAAGACATTGGTGGACAACTGTTGTCCTCACTGCAGCTACGTCATGGCCAGTGCAACTTTTTGTAGGTAAACTTCTCATTTTGCCACAGAAATCAACACTTCAAGGAATCTGATTGCCAGAATTGGCAGGCTTGCACGATTTTTTTGAGGCAGATTGTGACTGTTTACTCAGCTCCTGCTCAGGTTTTGGCTTAGCACACAGCTCACACCAGGGCCTGGAGCATGTGGGGAGCACTGCCTTCGGGTCAAAGCAAGAGCAACACGTCTGCTGGACACAGCAGGTAGGAAGAGGTAAGGGCTGTTCTGCTGCTGATATCCCCTGCAGCCACCATCTCCTGTAACTGCAATGTAGAGTTAAATTTCTTCAAAACCCCCTAACTGATGGAGACGGTACAGACCCAGCTTCCAAGCTGGGCGGTAGAAATGTGTCACCTTACCCAAAAAGCTTCTGATGCAGATCCAACACAGCAGCCAGACTGCTGAGGCTTTAAAGAAACAAAACCAACCAAACAAACCCCCCAAAATCCTCCTACCCCCCCAACAAACAACAAAAAACCCAAACCCAGTATCATGTTTATAAACTTTGACCACCATTTCTGCCTATTCTGCCTCAATAAGTTAATGAACCTTTCCAAACTTGGGGCCTTTTAATTCTAGGACTCAAAGCACTATATGAAGACTACAAGACAGAATATTGCATCTCAACACATTATATCTTTCTCAGCACTCACCACTTTTTTTTTTTTTTCCTCAAACTAAATTGGAAACGCCCTTGAGTAGGATCAGCATTTGAACTGAAACGTGCTATGAAATGGAGGAGGAGGTTTTCACAGGGAAGAGAGAAATGTGATCAGTTAAAACTTATTACTCTCCACATCTTACATTTGTTTCAACACCTAGGTTGTAAGTCCTCCCTGTAGCAAAGTCACCTTTATGGACGCCATTATTTTACTTTAGGAGATAAAAACAACCTTGGCACACAAAGGCCACTTCTCTGCATCATTCAAATACATGTATCTGACTTTTGGGCTCCACTGAAGCCTCAAGCCTCAGAGAATCTGGTGTTCATTTTGTTCAAAGTTAATGCCACGTGTCTGACAGTTGGTAAATTGAGTCTCTCGTGTTCCCTGGGCAGGATTTCTCACTTGTTATCTTTCAGTGCCCTGAAAAAGATTGCTTTCAAAATTGAACTTGTCAAGTCAACCGGTTCACTTCTGAACAGTCTCTAGAATGTGCACCTTCTCACTCGATGCATTTTCATTCATTCATTTAGGGCACCTTGAGAATCAATGCAATGAAAGAGAACACTGGTAGCCCACTCCCACAGATGATGGTAACTCAGAAAGCAATAGAACTATGTAAGCATGTAGTATGTATACATACATGCATTTAAACACACATATATGCCTGTAAACACTTATGGCTGTCATCACCACTTGCAGACCAGGTGTTAGCATATCTGAAATTAAATCAGAAAACTAGATGAAGCCTAATAAAGACCAGTCAGTGAGAAAACTGGATGGCATTTCTATTGTCAAACCAGGGATTTACACAGCAGCTTCCATACCATCCAGAATACCAAGCACAAGGAGACACAAGGCAAAGACAAGAGCTAGCACCTGCTGGAACTTCATTATGCCTGATGGATTCTGTCATTATAGTCTACATATAGTCATATATGTCTAAAACCTGCAGTGGAAGACATAAATTAAAAAGCAAAATTAAAAGCAACCATCCCCCACCCCAAAACTTTCCCCCTTACTCCACCATTATTCTCACAGAAATGTAAACTCTTAGAAAAGTATGACTCTTCCTTAAGGCTAGTAAGAAGTCTTATACTTTCAAGATACTAATGGGGGGGGGGGGGGGGAGTAAAGTAAAAATCTGCCCTGCAATTCTTCCTAAAACTGACACAGCACTCTATCTGATTTGACAGGTACTCAAGCCTACAAGCATGTTCATAAAGTTAAGTGCCTGGTTTTGTGCTCTATCAGGAAAGTACAAGTTTAAACAACAGTTTGAGGTTAAGAAATTGCATATACAGCTCCATTGAAACCTTCAAAATTGTCTAGAAACTGAGTAACAGTAAGTCAAGTGAGCAGTTAGCTTGTGGAGAGTACATGAGAGACTGACAAAACCTGTAGGAAGCTTTATTTACTCCTTCAGTGAGCCTAAGTATGCCCAAGTGCCTCATCACACCAACGACCGTAGGTGGACAGAGATGAACAGGGGATGCACCCTAGGAGGGATCTAAACCCCACTCCAAGCAAGAGGTAGGAATTAACGCTATACACAGAGAGAGTAACTCCGCAGCTGTGTCCAAGGGAAAGAACTCATCAGCCAGAATGTGCTACCTAGAACTGTATTTCCCTTCATATTCAGGGCTTTCCCAAGAGGAAGCTAATACTGGACAGAGGACCAGCATTTGGAAGGAAACATAATGCAATAGGTCATTATCCATTAGCAAACATAATCTTCTTGCTAGCAAATTAGATCTAATAGCAAATTACTCACTCTTTGTGGTCCCACCTTGAAAGGCATTTCATATGAGAGAGGGTCTCAACTTGCTCAGCCATGTTCAAATTCAAGCTTCACACCAGGCCTCTTGGAGATATTTACTGCAAAGCATCTTTGCACTTGCTGCGTTCTTCGCAGCACTAGGAGATGCTGGAGATCTTCCCACTTGGAAAGCAATTCTTCTAAATTGGAAAGAAGGCACAACACCTTCCCATCATGCTGTCATATCAGAGTTTGAACTCTTTTTGACACTAGATCGTGTCAAAAAGGGAAAAAAAATGTAAATTGACAGCTTCTTCAAATCTTGGGAACTTTCTTTGAACTCAATTAATCTGGTTTAAAAACTATCCCATAACACCATCTGACACACAGCAAAGAACAGAGGTTCTCCAAAGGAAAGTGGTTGCTGCCAAAGTTGGCCTTTACTCCTCTTCCTTACAGGCACAAGAGGGTATGGAAAAAAAAGAAATAATACACCCAGAAATCATAAGGGGTATGAGGAACCACTGTACTCAAGGTTTCTAAGAAATTAATGTGTTTTCACAGTTTGCTTTTCTATAGGAATAAAGGAATACACACCTACATAACTACAAATATATTGTGAAGAGAGTACGCCATCTACAAATTTTCACACAATGCTTGCTTGACTACAAGTAAGGCTGTAAAGTGTCTTGACTGATATCAACTGGTTAAAAACTTGGTTTTGTCACAATTAGCTCTATCACAGACTTCCCACAAAACAAGGAGACAGAGAGAACACTTGGACTTCTCCCTGTTCAGAATGACTGATCCTGATGAATACATTCAAAGGTTTTTCTGTGTCCTTATACTAACAAATGTATTTCCGCTAACGTGCGACTAACAACGCCTAACAACGTACCCCAAAAAGATTATGAAAGAAGTGGTTCAGCTGGCAGTAGCCGCTCCATGGGCTGCCCTCCATGGATTACACATTGCCTTTGCTGATTTCATTGTCCACATGCACTAGGTGAGGTGAGACAATCTACACCCTCCAATACATGCTATATCCTCTGTAACCCAGGCCGCGCAAGAGAGCTCTCCCATGGCAGGAAAGACTCCCTAGCAGGGAAAGTCTTCCCTTGCAGGACCTTTTCTGTGTCATGGAATGAAGGCATGGTATGAAGATACCCAACATTAAAGACTCTTTACTAAATAATCTGGCCATTCTTTTCTCTCTTTACAAAGAAGAGCTATTTTCCCTGGCAGGCCACTTCATTTTGACCTTGGTGATATTTCTAAAATTATGGAGATTAACCATTGTATACAGGATATAAACATTATTATTAATGTGTTTGGCAAGACAGGGGGCAGAGAATCAGTGACCAACCAACATATGTCTGTGAGGACATTACAGTTTATGTCCAAGGACGTTCCAGATGTACCTCAAGGGACATGGCTAACATCTGTCATGAGAATCTCCATTTTTCTATCGCTCCACATTTGTAAGAAAACTATCCAATGGCAAAATTGCTTGCACTTAGCAAGACCTTGTGATTCAAAGTGCTTTGGAGAACACTCTTTAATACACATGGAAAGCTTCATAACATGCTTGCAGTCTATTTTCTGTATTTAGGTTGGAATATTGTGTCTTCTGCAGGAATACTATCAAAAAAAAAAAAAAAAGAAGAGGTCAGGAACTGTTAAGCGGAATTTAATTTGCTATCATTTATCGTACCAGGCTGCTTTTCGAAAAGCAATATGAAATCAAGCTTGTTGAAATTCACCCATATGACAAATGCCTATTTCCTGTCTCTGCTTCAATTTTATAGTGACATGCCTGCCCTTATTAGATTTAGTACCTGCTGAAGTCAAAAGAAACTTAAAAGAAATTCAAAATGGCAAAGAAGATCTAAATCTTTGCCACCTACATGTCCAAAACTACTAACTAAGAACTGACTAAACATCAGAGCCCAGGACAAGCCTTCATCTCAGATAAAGTATCTTTCACATACACACTATCAAAATTTTTTTAAATACTGTTAGCTTCAATCCTTCAGGAAGTTTCTATTAAACTATAAAGTAATTGATAAAATTTGCAAAATTAACCAAAAAAACCCCTATAGCTCAGAGACTCCAGAAGCAACTCCAGTTGATATGAAGGAACTGCATAGATTTAACCTCAAACTAAATTCGAAACAGCTCTGTAGCAACAGAAAGACATGTTGAAACTGAGCCCATCAACAGAACCTGCATCTTCCAAAACCATTACAAATTGCATCTCCACACTTTCAGAAAAGTTAGGCTTAAATTATTAAACGTTAGGCTTAAAAGTTAGGTTTTCAATTATTAAATTAATAGAAAGGCAATATGCACTTGCACTATGGAAAGGACTTCCAGAATGTTAACTTCCTCTTATAATTCCACTGGCAGGAGATAACCGGCTTGTGAATTCATGATACGGAGTATATGACATGCTCTTGCCCTGCCGTTAGTGCCCTCATACTGATAACTCTTAAGGCCATTTTCAAACGAGAGGATCTTTCATGATTATAATACTCAGCATGAAGAGCAGGCAGTGGTGGGTAAATTAAAGTTTAGCTACAATTTACCAGTCATATCAGGAGCTGGTATAAAATTGCATCCCTCTATTAAGGCTTATGTAGTTCCACATAATTATTTTTACTGACAGCACATCTGATTTAGAGGGTTAACTCTCCCCACCAGTGCATCTCTGCTCTCCTCACAGCAGAGTCCACTGCCACCTTACTTAAGCTGATTCAGTGACTGGCATTGCCATGCTCTAAATTAGAGCTGTGAAAGCAGACAGTAAAAGAATGCAAACATAAATGAATAAAACATTAATGAAGCAATGGTAACTTCCACCAGTTTCAAATCTGACCACGAATGGACTACTTCTTGATTTCAGGGATTTATTTGTGTTTCTGTCATTTGGGTCTAAACAGTGACTGCAGCGAGACAGTGACATCTAAACTGATCACCACGTTCATCAGCTGCTCACGGGGTGCAAAGTCTTGGAGTTATTTTGGTCAGTGCTATAGTCTAATATATGTATTGCATTTCCCCCTTAGCATAAATGAAAGGTGAGGGTGAACCCACATCTGTTTGATGGCAGTTAGTTTTAACCACCTCCTATCCAGCCAAACAGTCCTGGACTAGGGAGACCTATTGAAGCAAATCAGGACCAAATAAAGATTAACCACTTTCTGTTGATCCCAGAAAAAGGAGCAATATCAGGCAACTGAGACAGCATGGCAGGGAGGGCAGCAGTGCTCCAGCTCTGAAGAGCAGGGAGCCCGGCCTGTCCAAAGTCACCGAGCAATTCCTGGGTATCAACAACTACTCATTTCAATTGCATCAGAATCTTGCAGCCACTCCCTGCATTTTCTCCTTTGCTTCCACTCCCTTTACTTCTGTTTTCCTCTCCCTCAGTACTCTTCCCTTGCCTTTTTCCAGTCTCTTCCATTAGACACGTCTCATCCCCTCACGTCTTGCTTCATGTGATGCACTGACCACCTCCTCTCAGTTTCTGAGCCAAATATCCTTGTCTGACTTAAGAGATATTTCCACATTTAAACTCCACTGTTATGAAAGAGATGGAGGCAAAGGGTGGGAGTTTTATAGAGTCAGTACACAGATAGGCAGTGCAGTGTTTCAATCTGTGGTACACATTTTTAGATGAAGAGTTGAGAAGCTTGTTTGCTTCTTCTAGTTGAAAATGAAAGGGCACAATTCTGAACCTGACTCACGACTGGGGATGCTCTCTGAGCTACTTTAAGCAGGCAGTGAGGTACAGAAGCAATGCTAACTGTAATCACTGTAGGTCCTGGTATGCTTAGAAATTAATCAAAGTAGCTACCGCAGAATAAATACTTTCAAGTGGTTTCAAGAATTCAGTTTCTACATAGATACTCTTACTCCAGAACAAATGTCCTCATAGGGGATTATATCTATGTAATTAACCTAAAATAGTTTATCCTAGGAAAAGTCCAGGAGCAGGCAGATCTTAGGATTTGGTTGATCACACAGAGAAAACTTTCCAATCAAATTAACTTTCTCTAAAGCTTTGCTCATTTTGTTTCAACTTCGTTTCAAGTCTTTACTGCCTACTTAGGTCACTTCCACTACAACTTGTGATCTTACATAAGAAACCAGAGAAGGAAAAGTATCCACTGCATTGAGGAGAAACTGGGATAGGAATAGGCAGGACTATGAAGAGAATACAGCATTCTCCCCTCTGGTAACCAGTCATAACAGTTTGGGGGTTGGATCCAGAGGAAGAGCTCTCATTACACCAGGCAAGAAGCATGACTCGATGCGGCTTAACACCTCACAAGTAGAAGACAGGATATGTATCGCTGAAGGGACATGCATCAGGATAATACTATTTTAATATCTCTTTTTTTCTGAGTCGGCCAGCCAACAATACTATGAGCTGGATTGAAGGAGATAGGCTTAGAACTTGTTTCAAATCTCTTGGAACAGATGAGGGTCTTTGAAAGGACTGTGGATCAGAACTTTGGTGTGGCCCCTAACCCTCACTGTGAGTCTAAACCCACCAACCAAGAAGGAAAAACAGAAGTTCTGCCTCTTTACTACCTTGCTCCTTCCTCTCTGTGCCTGGTGAAGTCCTGGCCAAACTGAGAGGGGAAAAAAACTTACCTGATATTGTAATGGAAGAAAACCACCACATCTCATGTTTATAAAGCCCTATGACTTTGAACATCAAGAAGTTCAAGCTGCCAATAACTGCCATTTGCTTTTAAAGAGGAGTTCAGTCTGGGCTTTGTAGTGAGAAGAGGAAGAATTAGTTACACTGCTCATCACCTTGCATGACTTGCTTCCACCACAGAGTGTGCTTTATGCCAACTTTGCTCACAGCACAAAGCCATTTTGCTTCCTTTATCTTTTCCTCAACTCCAGGAAAGACTCCCCATCATCACAACCTCCTTACGTTACACTGCCAGAGCTCCAGCTTGCAAATATGTGATGGTTCAAAGCAGTTTCACTTGGCCCCTTTGTTTAAGGGAAAAAGGTTTCGTGGTCTGTTCATTAACTGTAGAGTTAAGCAGGAAAAAAATGTAACAGTGATAACCCTGATCAGGTTGTGCAATTCACCTGACTTCCCAAAAGCTCACCAAATATGGAAGCAGATGTGTAAAAAGCAGAGGCTGGAGATATTTTCTCTGAAACAGATGTTCTGTGTACTGCAGTCCCACTTAACCACCTTTGGCAACATAGGCCATTAGGAATTAGGAACGAACTGAGCTGGTATTTTTTGGCTCATTCTCCTAGAGCCATCAACACACCCTAAATCAGAAAGCAAATACCCAGCAGCATCTTCCTGACCATATGAAGTTGTTCCTATTTCCAGTCTCTTTATCCACTCCAAGCCAATCTTGTCACCACTGCTTTCAGAAGGCTTATTTTATCTTTTTATCACTGCTTCTACAAGATGGCTTGACTTCAATGAGCATGTTTGTAATGAAATCAGTTGACCCAGAAAAGAAGTGCTAACAGCAGTCTGGATTAAAAAACAAATATAAGTAAACGCTCGCTCTGACTGTAGGCAGTCCATGCTAAAATGCTGCAGCAACACAAGGAAAATCTGTAAAAGGAGACTGGAAGCAAGGTCCCCTGGTTCTGTGCTTATGCCAGGTTCCTAAGCTTTCCTAAATTTTCCAGAGCTTTAAGCATGTGAGTGACCTATTTAAGATAATGTAATTAAAATAAGCAAGGGTGCAATTATCTTTGCCTCAAGAAGGTCTAAAGTTTCCTATATTTTTTTCACAAAAAGCAGAGGCTTTCTTGGATGTTGTACATTATTAAGATAAAGCAATTTTTAATTTTTTTTTTTTTCAGAGCTTAGTTTTAGGCTTATTTTAAGAACTGTGGATATTCATTTACTCACACAAAATATACTTAATAATATATGCCTGCTCTACTTGCTTGTTTCATTTGCCTTACAGTTTTCTCTGATATGAAGAAAGCTCCTTCATAAAGGGACAGTCTTTTTGGGTGCCAAGCCAAAACCACTATAACAGCACATCTCTTCATCCAAGCTTCTATTAATCAGATGCCTTTCATCTTCTTTGACTCAAAATGGCAATGTAAAGTAAAATAGTGCACTCGGACACAGAAAACTGCAAATCCTCTCTCAACTGGTTTTCTTTGCTTCTGATCTGACTCTGAGCTTTCTCCTAGCCGCTCAAAAAACCATTCCTACTTATAGTGCTCCTCAAAGATCACAATCAAATCAAATATTTAACTTGTAATCCCAAATGGAGAGTGTGTGTGCCTGCGTGAAGGTGGAATCAGGAAATCATGAAGCACTGCAGAGAGGACTGGGCACCAGAATACCATTATGAAAACACCCTAGAGCCATTAAATTTAAGAGCCTTCAGCTGATGTCAAGCATGTCTGAACTGTCTGAAGAAGAAACAAGGTCAGTTTTTTAAAAGATGACCATCTAAAAATGGCTCTTACTCCACCAGGTAAGTGGATTCCTTGTTAATGTATTGCAGTTACCATCACAGTTCACATTACCAACAGTACACACCCAGCAGCAACCCCAGTGGGTATTTTAAATTACATCTATCCTACAGACAAATGCAGACACTGGGATGCTGGCAGTGCCAGAGGACGACAAAGCTCAGTCTGAATTTCTCATTTCAGAGGCAGCATGTGCAAGGCTTAAAACTGCTTTGTAGGATTGAGGTATAAACAGGTTACCACAGAGGGTCTGGGATACTGTTTGTAATCAAATCAAAATCTCCTGAGCACCATTTTGTCCCAACCATGAGGCCAGACTTCTCCTTTACTGCAGAGCTGATATACCAGTCTGTGAGTTCACATTTCATAGTAAAAAAGCAATGAAAGGATCTCCCATATTTCCTGTTTAACATCTCAAGGGTAATAAAACAAAATCTCCCTACAACAACAGATAAGTCAGACAAATAAAATGTCAAACTACTTTAGAAATAAGCTAGTCAAGATAATAGAATAAATCTCCTGGGTAGCCATTAATTGCATTCTTTTATGCATTTGGCAAAGATGCTTCCAGAGGATGTATGATAGCTAATACAAAAGTATGTGCTATCTTTGTACCCCTTCTTTAAAATGAATTTAGTGCTGACAAAAAGATACCTGATTAATATCTAGGGAATCTAACACCTTCCCTTCATCCTTAGAAGGAATGATACCACTGACAGGTCTATTAACCACCAAAGCAGAGGTTGCACGGTTGGACAGCTGTGCTGAGACTCCAGGGCAGGGATCCTCATCCCAGTTCTCCTGCCAGCCAAGTGACCACAAACTTGTTTCTCTGTTACATATCTTCAACGTGAGGTTAATCATACTTCATGAAACACTGAGGTCTATCGGTACAAAACCCATTGCAACAACTCTGTATTTTTATTACCACTAAATTCCCTGTCTGCACCCATAACATAAAGGCAATAAAAACTCCATATTAACCAAATAAGCAGCTAAGTTGTGAGTAAAACAGCAATATGGGATACAGCCATATCTATTCGCTGGCATTGCTTCCTGCAAAACAAAGATGACAGTAAGAGCCCATGCTAATAGTTACTCAACATCACAAAACAAGAACATAACAGTTACGACTTAACTTTTCCTATTAGGCTTTCCAAATGACTTGCCATTGTCAACATAATACAGCGTGAAAAATACTGCACTCCTCAGCCTCTATTTTTGATTAACCAGGTGCTCTGGGAATTTCTGTCTATCCCTTAATCATAATTAAAAGTTGTTATTCCCATTTTCAGTTGGCTTGCTGGCAATTACATCTATTTGGAAAGAAACAATTATTTTTTTTCTTCCATAGAAACGATTTACTTGTTTTTAAAAATAGAGTAGACCTATTGAGTTAAAAGCTAATTCTGATCCCTCCTTCTGCCTAGATTGTTATTAATGAAGTTTCCTCATCTCCCAGTGACTCACAAAAATTAGAGAAATTCAGCATCTCTCAGAGGGTGAATGAGACCTTCGGAGATAACTGCAATACAATAATGATAGCTCTTGCAGCAAGCCCTGTTTCTGCCCTGAGAGCACAGGGATGTGCTAAGCAAAGCTCCAGATTATGAGCTGTCTGAGGAAGGAATTTTTGAGGACTGTCTGACACTGTGGTTCTTTCCTCGACTGAGGTGCACGCAGATGAGCAGAGAGAAACTCTTGGTTTGAAAATCTTTTCCCTGGGCTCAGACTCCTGGTCCTCTGCTTTCAGAGTATGGTCTAAAATCAGGGTTTCACCTCCATGGCTTATGTTGCCATTTATGGTTGGAAAAAGGCTTCTCAAAGTGAGATTTTTCACTTTTTATTGATTACAGCTGTCAAAAGGAGCCTGTAGGTTTTCTCCACCCTGTCAGCTCCAAGGTGTTTAGCATGGCAAACCAGTCTCCCTGTCAGTAGTGAGGCAAGAAGCAGGAAGAGCTGAAGAAAAACAAAAACTGGTGGGGAAAGCAAAGCTTTACTCCCCTCCACAATGACTTCACTCCTACCATCAGGCACGTGGGCAGAAAGGCTTTTTGTGGCACAAAGATCATTTTAAATCCCTCAGAGTCTACAACTTGACAGCTTCTGGTCTAGACGCCTTGTCTGTGTACAAGTAGTGCAGAGTCACAGGCAGACATTTCCCTCCCTTTCTGCCAGTGAAAGGAAGATGACGGTGTGCCATCCTTCCACCACTCCATTTCCTTATCTGTGCAGAAGGGACTGTTTTGGCTAAATCTCACTTACCAGTGATGCTGCACTTGAGATGACAATTCATACTGCCCAATTTCAATGGGGAAATACTATTTGGGAGACTCACACTTCTCTCAGACCATTTAAAGTACAAACAATTACTATATCCATAATCAAATATATTCTCTATCAGCCCAAACATGCCCCCAGAACTCATTCACTGTGTTTCACTAGAAGCCCTTACATGACAGAAAAAAGGGGTTTTCCCTTAGTCTGTAAAGAATCTTGAAGACTCAATATAAAATTTTTCTGCAGAGAAACAGGTTTTGTTTGGGTTTTTTCCTGCACACTTTATACAGCAGTGCTGCGCACAGTGCTGTAAGGATGAGGGACTAAACCTTGTGAGCTTGTGCCCCACCCTGAGCTGTATTCCCCATAACCCTGCTCAGGTGATAACCACCAGTGGCAGTCAGTCGTAAGGGCTGCAGTGGTTGTGATGGCAGCATCCCACCCAAAGTGGATCCAGGGGAGACAGATGACAACACCAGCCAGGGGCTGATTTCAACAGTGCACCCACCCAACCACAGAACTGATCACTGTTATCACGCAAGGCAAATCTGGAAGAAACTAACACCCATGGTCAGTATGCGAACATGACTACGAGTCAGTTATCTTACTCCGTAAGTAGTGGACAGCCCAGGGCCCAGTGAGTTCTCCTGCACAGCAGCAGGCTGCACACCAGGATCTCCCCTCGAGTAGGGACGCCTCTCAAGGTTACTCCTTGAGGCTGAGATTCCTTGCTGCAACAGATTCTCGGTAAGAGGTTAATAGCAGTACTAAACTTCGAAATCTTAGCTAAGTGACATAAAGAACTGATTGCACATATACAATCCTTCAGATATAAACCGTTGACCAAGTCTGGGATTAGGACTGCAGCAGCTAGACTCCTCTCTGAAGAGGAGGTCAGAAAGCAAGGGGTTCCACTCTGAACTTCATGACTCAGCGGGAGGGTCTCCCTGACAGTTTTGTCTGACCCTGTCCTCTATGCAGTACATAACAAATGAACCTTGCCATCAAATCTTGTTAAACCACTGCCACATTTACTATCAAGCTGTCTTAAATTGCTGTTTTATATCAATAAACACATTGCTACTTCTCTTACGAGTGAAGTGCATCACTCCATCCGTGACAGAGCTGTATCTTCTAAATTATACAGTGTGAATATTTACAGTAACAAAGCAAGTAAAGAAGCCTCCTACTCTTCTTCTATCCTTGCCTATTAGAAGCTCTGCTTGAGTTAAATAAATAATCACACAAAACTGACAAAATTGTCAATGCAAAAAAACTGTGTCAGTCCAACTCTGCTGAAAGCCTGTGTTTGCTGCATCTCCTTGGCCTAAACCTATAATTCAGATCAAGAATTGAAAGAAAAGTTGCTCAAATTCTGATGCAGTAATTCAGAAAAGGAAACCAATCCCTAGTCCGATTACAGACTCTATTAGGTGGTAAATTATGGCCACTCTATCAAATTAATCTGCTCATTCAACTGTAAAACCTACATGGATAGAAGAGCCCTTCTGAGAGGGGTCTGTCTGTAACAACAGATATTTTAGTCTTCACAGACAACACAAAGGGTGAAAAAGTGACAAAAAGAGTTATTTTCTAGCATAAATTACTGAGCTTTAATTGATTCAATTCAATTGACCCAAGCATAATGTTAACTATATAGCATAGATCTTAATTCCAGTTGTAACTAATATGGAAGTCACAGATACACATAAAAGCAAAGAAAATAACTTTTCCCACAAAGAACCAGAGAGCTAGGAGCTGGAGGAGAAGGGTCACTGAAAATCAAGCAACATAAAAGCTCCCGATAGACACCAGCTTTTGAGAGCATGAGAATGGCCGAGTCAGAAGTTAGTAGCAATTAACATCAGACGCCCAACTTCAATTCTGCTTTTACACTAAAGACCTTGGTCAAATCCTCAGCTTGCATGTGCTGCAGAAGTCCAGTGTCCTACACAGATTTAAATAATCACCTGCCACTCCCAGTTAAAAGACACCATGCAGTGGCTTTTCTGAGTGTCTCCGGCAGCCTGTTAACAGTGAGTGCTTGCCATTTGCTATCACATGGATTTTTGTTTCAACTCCAAACAAGAAATCACTTTTCTTTCCAGATTTCTGACAAAATCTGACTTTCAGCTGGAGGTTGGGGCTGGTCGTTATGTCCACTATATCTGATTAAAGGAGACCAAAATAGGAAGTATTTAAGATAAATAAAAGGGGAAGACTAACCTTCTGTTTAAATGTTTCACCACTTCAGATCTACCCACTTGGAAGTTATTGCAGTGATTTACTTGCAGCTTTATTCTTCCAAAAGATTCAGAAATATTTTTCCCTACAGGGCTTTAGAGGGGACTGAACATAAACTCCATTATATGGTCATCTTCTTTTCTCCTCACTTCAGCGGCTGCACTTTGTGACATTATCCTAAACATATCTCCGTGTCTTAGTTATTTGTTGCTGGGTGATCAACTATATACTTACAGAAACTGTGCCAGATGCTGCAGCACCTCCTTTTTAATCTATTTTAGCTGTCCTTCCCTTACCACAGAGTGTTCTTCAACACCTCCACCATTTTTATAACATGACTGGAAGAACTGGGCTGGTTTTCTTCCCCTATTCAAAATACATAGACTGTGCACAAAAGACACAGCGTTCAAGGGGAAAGAACGGAGATGGACAGATTTGACACATGACTTTGGTAGACAGGATTTTTTTATTATTATTTCTTAAACAGTGAAGTTTCATATCAGCTTTCACCATAAATGGAAAAAAAATGATCTGTTCTCTGGAAAGAACAGAGTTGCTCTCAGCATTCAGGTAAACAGTACCCACATCACTTGAAGTGAGATTAGTTTGCCAAGAAAAAAAAGAGGATCCTGGGATAATAATTCAATGACCATTCTGTCCCCTTACCCAAAGGGCTCAGCACAATGTCTTTCCAGGCCATCCCACTCTGAGGGAAACAAGGAAACACAACCCACATCAACAGCAAGCAACACCTCTGTTACCAGCCTGGTTCATTATATTAATTATAACAACTTCTGCAAACTGTCTTTTCTACTCTTTAGAAAGCTATTCAAAGAGGCCTTAAGTTCAAATGCAATTATTCACTCCGAACTTTATTTTAGCTCAATAAATTGATCACAGTCATTCACGTACCTGATGCGGGAATGGGAGCTCAGAGCACCTGATGTGATCCCAGTTGACGAGGTGGCCTCTCTGCAGCCAGCAAACCGTGGACCTGCAAAACAGGAGCCTGGGTGTCAGAACCCACGTGTCTTTCGCATAATACAAGGAAAACAGCTCTTTATAACCGTGTCTTTCAGAAAGGGCAGAAGAGACCCACTCATTAACTGGACTAAAATCACTGGTTTGAAACCTAATAGAGAAAAACCTGACAATGTATAAGAGTTTTCATTAGTGTGACTGTAAAGGAAATGTGCATGAAACCCCCAGCTTGGCTCGTGAAGTCATCAGAATGAGAACACCTGCCGACAGCCACGGGAGCAGAGCATGGGCGACACTTCACATTCTCAAACTGGTGGGATCATGCTCTTCACTCTCAATGGGACTTAAGCTCCTTTCTCCCACGGGCACTTATGAACATCCCACACAGCATGTTTCCACTCAGGCCCATGTTCAAGCACTTAATTAGAACAGGGTAGCATTATCAGCTTCTTTGCATAATCTGAATCATATTAAATAGTGGATCAGATACAAGCACTTCATGGACTTGAGACTAAAAAAAGATGCATACATAAGTTCTACATATCCAAGATACACAATGTATAAATCCATTATTTTGGAGGGAAAAAAGTTTGTTGAATAACAGAAAATACAAGAAAATAATACTGCCAAGTTAATCTAAAGAAAAATCAAAGATCAGCTTCCTATAATCAAAATGTTTTCATAAAACACTGACCGTTAGAATCTCTTTATTACCTAGTATTTTGGCTTTTTAGAAAGCTGTGCTTTTGATCTTTTTCTATATAATCACAAAGGCTAATTTTTTATTTATATTTTTTAATGAAAGCTGAGATCTCCCCAGAATCTCATGCATATAGAAATTGGACATTTTTTAATAAACTACAAATTTTAAAAATCAATAGAACAGTAGAAGGTGTCATTAGTAGGACCATACTGTACAAAAGAATGAGATGACTGCACATAGCACTGGAGGACACAAGAGAGCAGGAAAATTAAACTTCAGTCCCAGGTCAGGTCATTGCCCACTTGATGCTCTGCATTAAAACTTAGCTTCACAGACTGGATGGGGTTGAGAGGGACCTCTGGAGGTCATCTGGTCCAACCCCCCTGTTCAAGCAGGGCCAACCTAGAGCCAGCTGCCCAGGATTGTGTCCAGATGGCTTTCAAAGGTCTCCAAGGATGGGACTCCACAACCTCTCTGGGCAACCTGTGCTGTCACTCTCACAGTGATAAAGTGTTTCCTGATGTTCAGAGGGAACCACCTGTGTTTCACTTTGTGCCCATTGCCTCTGGTCCTGTCACCGGGCACCACTAAAAACAGCCCGGCTCCAACCTTGTTTGCACCCTCCCTTCAGGTATTTATATACATTGGTAAGATCCCCCTGAGCCTTCTCAAAGCTGAATAGTCCCAGCTCTCTCAGCCTTTCCTCATATGAGAGATGCTCCAGTCCCTTAACCATCTTTGTGGCCGCTCACTTCCATCATGGTAAGACTCACATACTGCTTCTAAACTACACAAGAAGTCTTCTCAAAGCCCTCAGGACACTTGACAGGTGCAGATGTTAGATCCCATTCTAAGGGAAACTGCTTGGGAATCAACATTCTGCCAGCTTGCTACCAGCAGGTTTTAGTAAAAAGGTGGCTTGCTGACACTTCCCTTCCTCCAGAGTCCAGAGAACTTGAGACCAAGTCATTTATCACGTGCTGTTGCTCTGCTCAGCTTCACCCAAGCTGAGCTATGCTGAGCTTTGCTCAGCCAGTTATGGACTAGCTGAAAGGCTCTGAAGGGAAAACTTTTAAGTGGAGAATGTTATAAGCAGAATAACAAGAGGTTCTATGCCAATGCAATGACTGCCACAGTTATTGTTTAAGGTAGGATTAGTGCACTTGGAGTGATAGAAACCATCAGGAATGGACAGTTAAGAGGTCAGACTAATCCTCAAAGGCAAGATGCTTAAAGACCTAATAGCCTGTCTGAAACCAGTGGGATCAGAGAGTGATTTAACTCTTTCAAAAGCCTCCAAGGCCTTTGACACTTATTTTCCCAGTAGGCTTTCCTTGCCTTCAGTTCAAAGTAATCCAAAAGGGTGAACTTCAAACACCTGTTTCAAGTGAAGAGGATGACACCCGGAGGATGTGTTTTATTCAACCAGACAGTCTCTACAAGAACAAACAGATGTTCAGCACCCCCATCTTGTACTTCATAAGTAAAAAAAAAAAAAAAAATTAAACTAAAAACTGTATGTTCTAATTACTGAATAAATGAGATAGATTAATTAGATTAGACAGACAGAATAAATAGGGCCATTCCTTCCCATTTAAGCACTCAGTTCAGGAGAAGTACTGAGAACGAAAAAAATGTATCTATTGCATAAATTAAATAATTCAAGTACAGCATTAGAAGATCTTTCAAGTAAGAAGTAATCCTCTAAGAGAAAGGAAACTATGAACCACTGATTGCCCTGATACGTCTTTACCCACTTTTGAACACTTTTGGTGCTTAAAACAGCATTACTGCATCAGGTACAGAGCTTAGAGTGGCCATTTGAGATACAAAATCTGCTTTCCACCATAATGTCTTCAATCCAAAGTGCATTCGTAATACAGGAAGAGATTATTCACAACTGGAAAAATGTGTCCAAACTATTTCCCAGCAGCTCTCAAGAGAGGATTTTATAGAAGTGAGGCATGAACAGGAGGACATCTTGGGAGAATTCTACATATTGAAAAGGACCTCATTGGGACAAATGTGTCTTTATTTTAATTTCCAGTTTATTAGAACAAACAGAATACCATGCTTGTTCCATTTTCAAATGGCAGAAGCAGCAAACTTGAGTAAAAACTTGAGTAAAATTAAACTTGAAGGAATTGTTTCTACAAGGTACCTATCCAAAGTTTCTGCCTTGTTTCCAATCCAAGAAAGTATTTGTGTGTCTTATGTATCGCTTGATTGAGCTTGACTTATATTCTTATAGACAGAATTCGCTTAACATATTCTTAGAGACCACCACAACTTTAACTCCTCTGCTGTAAATCCTTTTGCATTTTAGCACAGAGATCTACATGTAAAGATACAACTGACCAGGCACATAGCCCAGAAATAAATTCTGGACTTTCGCCTGAAGCAGAGGAGCAGCTCTACTGCCCACCTAATGAAACATATCTACAGGCAGCATTACTAAAATGGCTTCTTCCCTTTTCACGGTTTTTAATCTTTTTGTTTTATGAACTTATTTTCTCATGTCTGCCAGAAAACCAGACTAATAAGAAATGTCAGCATCCATTTTGTTAAAAATTTTTAAACCATACTGGCCCCATCAAAATATTAAACACAAAGTTATTCTTTAAACTTTTTCATTTAATTTCCAAAGGGTAAAAACCCCAAGATCTCTTTGTTGTCATCATCTACATTTCTTTAAATCTGGATGCTCTGTTAGCACATTACTATGGCTGTTGATTGTTCACTGAGGTTAACTCACATTATTGCAGATAACAAGCTCAAAGCCTATGCAACTTCAGGCTTACTCAACATCAATCAGACTGTGACTTTTCAAACTCCTGCTACAGAAGTTCCCTTCAACAAAAATTAAGCCTCTGAGCTTATGATTATGTATTCAGCCTAACTAGCCCCAGTTAAAGCAAGAGACACATATGATGTAAGGTCAAAAAATGTTTCTGTCCCTTTCCTCTGCTTGGTGTTTAAATTCTGCCTGTCCTGGAAGGAAGAAGTGCTGAAAACGTTTTGATAAATTAATTGAAAGGTTTTATTTAATACTACTGCTCTTGATACTTCCCTTAATACCATAAAAAAACATCCTAGGAACATGCTTAGCTGATTTTTTTTGTATGAGTCTCAACAGCATTCTTAAAAATGCATACCCAGTGCTGACACTGAAACACATCTAATCACCTTAGAATCATAAATAATTTCTTTAAAAGCCTGGTACAAAGGCAGAATTCATTGCTCTTCAGCAACCACTCCAACTGATGAAGCAGGCTCAGTTTCCAGGGGGAAGAAAGAAGTATTGCAAATGAAAACCAGAAATCTGAAGGGCAGTGGCAGTATGGCCAAGGTTAAACAGATCAGATTAAAAGAATGATATTTCCACCATGCCCCAAAAGCAACAAACAGGGCACACTGTCTCCTGGGAGGGAAGACATTTCTAGCTTAAAGTCTCCCTGCCCTGGTACCCAAGGTTCAGCCTTGGCCAAAATTCAGGCTTGAGAGCAGGTCTGAGCCAGCTGATGGGTGCAGCCAGGTAGTTGAAGGTAGTGGGGGACACTGCAAACCTCGATTATTAAATATGTGAACACCAGAAATGTGAGCCACAGTCCTTGCTCTTGCAGCTGGAGAGAAGCTCTAGCTAGCACCATTTTGCAGGTAGCTCCCACCTGGGAGTGTGTTAAGTAGTAGTTACTACTGCAAGAAGGATTAAGCACCCCCACCACCGGTCTTTTACACACAGAGAAACATCTAACACAATGGAAATAGTCAGTACCTCCTCATCTCCCCTGATGTGTGAGACTCCTTACAAAGAGAAGGCTTGTCAGAAAACAATTTTTAAAAAATTTTAAAAAATACTGGCACACTGAAGGCTCTATTTTTCACCAGGATTCAAAATGGGTACATTTTCCAGTCTTTTGTGACATGTTGCCTTTCAGCATTATTAATTGGATTGTTTTTATTTCAAGGAGGGAACAATTGACAAAATGCTCCTACCACCAATAAAGAATCATTACATCTGCCTTTTCTGTGGAAAAGTGATTATCAAAGAAGTAATTTTAGTATAAGAACTTGACTGCTCATTGACCAAACACCCATCCTGTGTTCTTGGAAGAGCCTGCACGGTGCTGTCTGCTGCCTGAAGACAGCATCACCTCCAGTGCCTACTACCAAGAGACAGCTTAAAGCCAGAGGTATCAAAAGTCAAATGAATGTGGAATTCCCCAAGGTATGGCATCCTGTAGCCGATTTTCACCTTCTCTATATATTCTCTTCTTACTGTCTGCAGAGATCCTCAGGGATCACATTTCTCTTCTCTGCATCTCCTGGAGCACCACAACAGAAAAAGGGACTGAATTTTCTTTCTTTCACTTGACAGAAATACATCTACTCCTGATGGGCTGCATGGTACCAGAATGTTGCAATCTACTATTTGCTAAGAAAAGGCAGGAAAGATGAACTTCACAGACTCTCAAATCCAACAGCCTTCTAAATATGATTTCCCTTGCCCTGCATATTAGCTTGGCATAGAAATGATTTGTGTCACAAGTAAATAAGATTAGAGATGAGGCTGGAAAAATCATTTTACACAAATAATAAATTCCAGCAGCTCAAGCAGAGATGCAGTACCATGGAGAATAGGACCGTATTGATTGACAAGAAGTCACCCAGCTCCACCCTCATGTAACTCATGTGGCTGAAGTATTCCAGAGAATAAAGCCATATTTGATCTTTTCATATTCCCTCATCAGATAAAATTTAATAATAGGTATGCCTAAACTGTCCAGAAGCCAGCATGGTCCTCAGGAAAACAAAACCTTACAGACCAGGCTCCTGAAGGTCGCAGGACCAGATACAGAAATGAGACTGCAAGGAAGTGAGGATATTACTCGAGTCCACAGAGACCCACAAGACTTTAGAAAAATGACAGGGGCCTTTTGCAATACATTTAAGCTTCAACATGCGAAAACAGAAAGATTATAAAATGTCAAGACAATTCAATCTTTCGCTTTTGCTTACAAAGAGCAAGCCATTTATCTAAAGAACACTTGAGGTTTTTTGATCTTAGCTGATGCTTAGAAGACATTTAAAATAACAAGACAAGCCAGGTAAATCCTACACTCCAGCACATGGCTTCAGACCTCTGAGAGCAGGGACAGACACACAGGTGAGAACAAGGAGGAAATTAGTGTAGGACCACACTTGCCCTCCTCTCCAGCTTCCACTGACAGCTGAACTATCGAGATTCATCCCCAACTGCAGCAGCAGCAAGGACAAAATTACCAGGAATTCACTGAGCATCAGTTCCACAATACCCAGCACCACTGCTGGCAACAGGAGTTTTCAGGGAATTTCTCTGACACAAGGCACTGTGAAATGAAGGAGTTGTGATGCTTTCTGCTTGTGCCTGGGGGAAACCCCTCTGGCTGGGCTCGGCTCAGCAAGACTGGTGATAAAGATTTCATCCTGCCCCAGCCACTCCAGCTATGCCTGCTTCAGTCAGGCTTTCTTTTCTCTGGGACTAGGTACAAGCATTTAAAACAAGAAAATATCAAGCTATGGTTGAATGCCCATTTTTCACTGGCATTACCAGTACCATGCCAGAGATGAACGTGTTCTTTCCTATGATGATACACAACACTCACAAACATCGAGATAAATTAAAATAAAGAGGGCTTTGTCATTTGCCCAGCTTTCATGAAGTTTTTCCTGCTCCAGGCTGGAATTTCAGGTGTGAAAAAAGGAATAGGAAACCACAATCCCTGCCAAGTACCATCAAAGGCCTGGTGAAATATTAATCTCAGGAATAGCAAGATAGTAATTTTGGAACTAGAAGACAGATTCAAGCTGAGATCTGTGAGGAGAACAAGCAGAGTCCTGAATGTGGTTATTCCAGTCCCAGAGAGTGCCCTGGCCGGCCTGCCACCAGCACCATTCAGTGAAAAGGCTTCAGGTCTCCTTCTGTATGTGAAAATCTTAGGGGTTTTTTATTTAACCTGGGTGCAGAAGAGGCTCTGCAACCTCTCCCCTCTCTCCTGAGGGGTCTGGCTGCCCGTGCTCAAGCCCAGCCCTAGATCAGTGTAACCACATAAACTGAGACTAGACTGCTGTGAAACAGCTAAGCACGAGAAAGTTCTGTGAGATACCACCAGCAGGGCTCTCACCCCCTTGCAATGGAGCTGCACTTTAGCTCAAGCCCTTGGGCCTTGCCCGAGTTCACACAAGCTTGTGCCTGGCCCTCTACCTTGCTGATCCTGACTGACAGTTTGATGTCGGGCCTGCCTCATGTCCTTCCATTGGATCACTGCCCTCTTGGCCAGCCCTGGTTACCAGCACCGAACTTGCCTGCTCCTCTTGTTCAGGCGCAGTGGGACTCGCCAGGTTGGCAGTGAGGGCACTGCCCTGCCTGCCTTGCAGTTGCCCTCGGCTCCTCTCTCCTTGCGAAGCAGCCCATGCTCAAGCACCACGGAACCTGGCCCTGAACCGGCCCTGAATTAGAGCTGGCCTTGACACCAGGCAATTAAAACTCTTTAAGGGAGTAGGGGAGAGACTGCAAACTGCTGGGGCACTTCGGGCAATGACACAACCTTGTAAGTACATTCAAATTTTCGAAGACTTAAAAGCTTCTTGAGACAAAAAAAAACCCATCCTCCCTCCCAGCTCTAACTATAACCTGCCACACAACCTCGCAGAAGTATAAACAGCTTTCAGCACACGTCTAATATGCAGCCACACATACTGCAAGGTGATCCCTTTTCATTCAAGTTGTTCTGTAGCAGTATTCCCCAATGCTTTCTTTGCCACAAAGTAAATCACTGAAAATTCTGCTCCAAACCCAAAACAGTTAAATTACCAACTTACCTTTCTCTATTATCTAAGTTGCATTAATTATGTTCAGCTTAATGGAAGCAATTATTTAATTAGTACGCACTGCTGTTCACCTACATAGTCCTGTAGAAACATTTTGGGTTACACACAGGCCAATTACCTGCTGAACTGCACAGCACCTCATCACAAACCTATTAAAAGTTCAGCAGAAAACTCCCTAGACAGCACACGGCTTTCGTTTTCAGAAAGCTGTGACGCCAGCAGAGTGAAACTGAGAGGGCTGACACATACAGCTTTGAAACAGCTGCCCTTACATTAAATGAGTTTAAGTGTTTTAGCAATCAATAAAATATTTCCCACTTTCCCCACCATCATTAAAACTGTGACTACTACTAATATGGGCATAGTGCTGGGCAGGATGAGATTCCCACTTTAGTGAGAGCTGACTACCCTCACACACACACATACACTCAGAGACAGCACTTTCTCTAACAAGCACACAACTAGATGGCATACACAAAAGACTGGAGGAAGAAGTCTAGCCTAAGTGTCTCTCTTAAGCTAAGTTTAGAACCTAAGCACTTCAGACACTCGCCTACAGCTCCATAGCATCAGTGTGGACCTAAGTGATTCATTCGAGCTTGTACTGCAGAGTGACTCTGGTCCTCGACTCCTAGATTTCTGCCTTTCTCACTAAATCATCAGGCCAACAGCAAGTGACCCCTCCTAGAGAAGCAGCTCCCTGCTCCCACAGCAGGGTGTTCTCTCACCTGTATGCACACACTCCCGCTGAGCTTCTCTGGACCAGCTGAGGACAATCATGTGGCACAGGACACCCACCAGGCACCACTGAGGAGGAATTGGGCCCTTTCCCTAACAAACACAGAGAGCTCTGCTTGAGGTGCCACTGTCTGTGACTAGATGGGGAGTTGAGATTGGTGCACTGCCAGCCTGGGAGGTGTGGAGAGCCTCCGGAGTACAGATACAAGAGCCAGGGACACAGAAACTGTCGCACTTTCCCTTGAAGAGGGGCTACAAAACCCCTTAATTTCAGGGGGCAGGGAGGAGTACAGAGGTACGTCAAGGCCCATACACCACTGAAGGCTACAGCAAGGCTGGCAGAGTTCACTGCCTCAGGACAGGCAGAAACAGAGAGCGCCGGGGGAATGGGAGGTCTCCAGTCATCATGAAAGACCCAGAAGCATTGGGAATCTGTCCGTAACCAATCCAGCGGGTCAGTGACAGGGCAGTGTTAGTTAATGTTGGCCTGGGAGTCACTTACTGAGCAATCCTGAGCGTAATGACGTCTTATCTATACAGACACTGAGGACAGTTCACTGAAATGAATTAATTTTGTTAGGGAATTACTTCCATTAATGCCTTTAAAAAGAGATTTTTCCTACCCTGTGTAGATAACTGAGCCTGGGTGGTTTGTGTAGGCAGACAGCGTTTAAAAACACCCTCTTGAAAAATAGCTACCTTTGTATGAGAGAAAGAGAGGACAATGAAAAGCTGAGACCTTATCTGGCTGGAATTCAGATTGACAGGAAACAGAGCAGCTACTCTTAAGGATCATGGAGAGTTGGTCAAAAATATATATACTTCAAACGAGCTACTGGCCATGCAGAGATCCCCATGGAAAGGGCAAGATGTTTATCAAACTACTCTGCTGACCTGCAGAGAATTTATAACCAGATCACAAGACACAACCTTCGCCCATGTACAAGCAGAACGAATCCACACGTGCTGCTGATGCTCCCACCACCCTCCTACAAGGATGGATCACAGCATACAACGTACAGAGCTGCAACAGGCCTCCTGGGTGACAAGAAATCAATGACAAATGAACCCAGGCCACAGTTTTTAGAGGGCTGCATGTCAGCTGTGGACAAAGGGGGAAGGGACTGCCAAAGTTTAAAAAAACAATTCATACTACTTGCTTTGCAAAGCTGCTACTCACACCTCACGGGTAACTCCTCATTAGCACTTTCTGGGAGGACATTGCATTGCACATGTGCTGAGCACAAAGCTAAAAAAGTCTCAGCCCCCAAGGGTCCAAGGCCTGGTGTGATGGCATTGGGGGAGTCCCCAGACTGAGGAAGCATTAGAGAGGGGGAGACAACGAGGATCCTGATGAGGAACGTCTGAAGCACTGGCCCTCCAGACTTAAGCCAACTAAATCTCAGTAGGAACACCAAAAGGCTGCCTCTCCTTTCTTTTCTCCCCTTCCCCTTAAAGTGATTTCTAGGAACTAGCTGGTCTCCAAGTGTCTGTTTTAAACAGCAACTTCTTTACATACCTACTAAAAATACAGAAATGTAAAAAGCATAAGTGTTATTCTGTGCAGAGGGTGCTGAAAAATTAAAACCCTTTTCTTCATTATTGTGAACCCAAAATATTGTCACACCAAGTGTGGTTCTAAAGATGCAGACAAGATAAGTCGAATAATGTACACTACTGCAGTGTAACACTTTAACAAGCCACAGATATATCTGACCTCCAGTTAATTGACTAACAAATCACTGAAGATCTCGGAAATGAAGGCCAGAATGAGGAAATTTCTTCTTATTTCCTATCACCTTCACCAGTGCATCTTCTGACAGTCCCAGGGTTGCATTTTACAGGATACTAAAAAAGGAAAGGCAGCCACTTTGAAATTTATGACGAGCCAAGGGAACCTACTGAGTGCCACCTTCCTCATTTCATTCCTCGTGCCACTGGCATAAATTGGGTTCACAGTCTGCTCCCTCACTTAACAGCCCTATGTATCTTGCGTTCATATATCTCATCCTGTCTGATAGTTTTTAATACCATTTACCAGCATTCATTTCTCCTCAGCTGCCTTTCTCCCTCCAGGACTCTCTCTACAGCCCTAAGGGAACTCAAGAAAATACATACTCTACCATTTCTGTTTATGTTCCCAGGTCTTTAGGATAAGGCACTGCATTCATCCTTCCTCAGGCTGAAGACAACTAAGTGGGACGCTCTCCATTACAGGCTAAAAAGGTTGCTATTTAAATTTGGATGTCTACAGTAATAGAAGTGACTCGCCAGTACCACCAAAGGCTCAGGAGCACAAAATGAAAGGTTAGTCAAAGCCAAGATTTTTCCTATACAGGAGTGCTGTACACAGGAATCAGGCCAGAAGGGTTGGTTTTTAAGAGATAATGACAGTATAAAGACGCAAAAGTGGTTTTTCGCGACAAGTATTTGTTTCTCATTTCCTGGGTTTTCTGTATATGTTCTACAGCATTTAAATCTAGCTGTTGGAGCTTCAAAAGCACAAAGGTATCTAATACAATATTCCAACTAAATTCCTGTAAGAAATGCCTCAAAGCCATTTGACTGAATGAAGAAGCAGAAACATTTACCATCAGGTGGCCTTCTCAGCTACAGAAATTTGCACCACAAGCATAAGCACTCCACTGCTATTTACAAAAGTTAAGTCTGCCAAGGCTGAAAATAATATTCAGGAGCAATAAAATGTAGTACTGACTGTGGCTTGTAGTGAAGGCAAACTTTTTGGAGAACAACTTCAAGGCATGGTTGAGGTGCTGATTGCTGTATGGAACCAGCCAACGCGCAGTGTTTGTTAATAGTCGAGAGGCTCTGAGCAGGCCCATCTTTCACAGAGATTTCAACCTTGCTGTCCCTTCAAAGCAAGGAAAAAACTATAGCAAAACTGAATTGAAAAGTAAGGTGCCAATCCAGAAGAAAAGTGAAGCTCAAGAGAGATGACCACGCAACTTCCTAACATAACCAGAACTTGGGACTCTGCTAGGTGTCCTATTCGTAAGGTAATACAAAAATGTGGGCAGATGAAGCAGTATATAAACCTATGTAGAGCAGTACACAGGACTTGTTCTGAGACACTTTCTAACCCAGAGGCTAACCTAGACTGGGGGTTATGCAACTTGTTTCTATTAAGAAAAGAAAATAAGGACAGATATGGCATTTCCTGGATAATATTTATTCACAAGATAGTACTTAGAAAATCTATTTCCTCAAAGAAAGAAAGAACAAACCAGCAAGTGACAGTTGTTTGGATTCTATCTGTTTCAATGCTCTTGTCAACCTGTCCTGTACACAAAAGTTTGTTGTCAGCTTTTTCTGGACCCTCGCTACAAGTAATTCCCTGACTATCCTTAGGCCTTCTTGCCAGTCCCAGCTTCAGAAATGCCTCTCATATTTTTTCCTCACTCTGACACTCTTTCAAATACTCATTCCAGCAACAGATCTCAGACTCCAACTGGCCTTGCATAAAGAGCAAGGTGTTGCATAAGGCCAGTTCTGCAGAGTGTTCAGCACACCACCATGATTCCATACAAAAAGCACTTAAAACTACTGCAGTAAAGCACACTGGGTCTAGTTTTAATAGAAAGGAGGAAAAGTGCCAAGTTCCTAAGTAGGTCTCTAATAATAGCACAGTGTAAAACTAAACCTCAGGAAAGATGCAGATTATGATCCTGGCCTTTAATGTTACAAACAGTGCTAAAATAGTGTGTATCTTCAAAGTATGAAGTCACTCGAGTATTTAACAGCCCTTGAAGAGCAGTAAGCCCTTATTTTGTTAGAAAAGAATAACATCTTTAATTGGGCTTTTAAAAAGTGACCAGGACTTTACAAGGGTAGATTCCTAGCATTACTTGAAATGAAGACCTTTTAAATAATTTCATGTTCTACATCATTAAGCTGAAGCATTCAAAAACCAAGGTGGAGAACAAAGCACAGAGATAAAGTGATCTGCTCAAGGTCACCTGAAATGTTTTCTGGGAGGCAAGATGAGAAACTAAGCTTTGACAAACTCTATAACCCGACCAGGAGAAAAGACAATCTTTTCTCCCACACTGTATCTTGGGGTAGTTAAGATCACAGCAGTATGTGTTTTACATATATGTATTAATGTAAAAGATACATTTGTCCCTGAAAAAATGCAAGTGAGTATCTCCTGATTCACCCAAGCAAACTACATACCATAGCAAAAACTGGGTGTGCATAAATCGGAACTGAGTCAGTTTAGTGCTAAGGCTGTGCTCTGTCCCTAAAACAGCATGCTATCTTGGGTGGAATAGATGTCCCCATTATACTTATAATGAAGCTAATCAATTTGGGGATTGTAAAATAACCCTGTCCAGAATTTTGATGAATCACATGACATGTCTTCCAAGGACTCTATTGTTAGAGATGCCTTTTTTACTGGAATTTCAATAATTAATCAGATTTTGGGGTAGTTTTATTTCTGTGTGGCTTATCCTTTGATGATCTAATTTACATTTATAATGATCTGTTCCCTTGTGGATTAATTGCTCATGTTATTTTCTCTATTAATCAGACACCAACATTTGCATTACAGATGACTGTTTGCGTTATTTTCATACTACTAAATCTGGCAGCATGGTACTAATGATAAATACTTTCCTCAGTTCTAGGGGTGAATTAGTGTCTCGGTCCTTTTAAACAAAGGCATTGTTAGGATCTTACCATTCTTTTGAAGTAGTCTGGTGGTTCCGTGGTACTATCCAGATATATTTATTATGTCTAATTTACTTTTTTTCTGAAAACTCAATGCACAAATATTTAGTACACCCATCGCTGCCAAACAAGCCCTGAGCAAAGGGCAGAGAGTTACAAAGCAGAGGCTATCACGGACTTCTTTCCTAGATCCCCACGTACCTTTACAAGAACCTTCCAGCTACTCACCGGATGCTATCACCCACAGTGCTGCCTGAAAAGCTGTTTTTGTCAAAATTGCTTACTTACATTTAGGAAAAATAAATTATCAGTGCTGATATAAAACAACACAAATTGCTGATCTGACCTAGGCAATCTGACTGTGCCTGGAGCAGACACGGGAATACTCACACACAGACCGGGGAGCAGTGACCTCTGGCAGGTGGCTGTGGACAGTCACCTCCCTCCCAGCACAGCCCGGTGTGCAGGAACACCCCTGCGCCCTGGAGGAACCGCAGTCCGCACCCCTGCTCTGCTCCCAGCTGGGTGGCATTACATCCAGCCCTGATGGGTTGCTCAGGATCTTTTTTTCCCCCGGAGGTGACTCAGCCACGCAGCCCAACCAGGAGAGGGGGGAGAGCCAGCTTTCCCCACTCCCCATGCCTTGCTGCTGCATCCTCACCTGCTTACAGGGAACAGGAAGCAATAGCAGCTCCAGTGATGCTCTCCCTAGGCTGCTACTCTTGACATGGAGCTTTGGGCATGGCACTAGTATATTTGTTCTTTGCACAGGAGCAATGGAGCTCTTCACAAGTCCCTAACACCCTCACACAGAAGCACAGTCAAAGTCACACGACATCAGATTACTGAGAGACATGCTGCTTCTGCCTAGAAGCACCCCTGGCCCCTCTGGGTCAGCAGCTTCAGCAACAGACTCAGTATCCTCTGAGTAAAGACTCACTAAGCACTGCTGGTTTCCAGTTTTACAGTGGCAGAGAACAAACTAGACAGTAAAATACTTACACTAGTGTCAGAAGAATAAACAAATGGTGCATCACAAGCAAACATGGTGGAAGCCATACTTTTTATAGCATGAGGAAAATTTCCCAGAGGATCTGTCACATCCATCTGAAATTCCCCACCTGGGAGCTCTTTCTTCTTCTCAGTGTCCTTTAACCAGTACTACAACTGCTGCCTTGAAATTTGTCAAGGAGGAAGCAGTTCTGTGCTTGCCACAGAGGTTTCCAAGCCATCTCTTTCATTCTGGGATGGTTAGCATTTGCTCTATCTGACTCCAGTCAGACAGGGAGGGATAAATACCTCCTCTTTCCACTCCCACACAGGAACCTTTTCCCTACCCCATCAAAGTAAAAACTCCACGCTGTCTTATGGCAGTCCACACTGCACTGTCTGCACAGGCAGGACTGTCAGTTGTGGAGTCCAGGAACAAGTGGCTCTTGAGGAGGTACCTGGAACCTGCACAGCAACACTGGCGGGCTGTGTTAAAAGACAAACTGAAGGAGATCTATTACATCTCAAAGTGATGAAGCCCTCTCTAACACCTCTTTAGTTCCTTACTCAGCTCCCGCTTTCGGGGCAAACTGCAGTCTATTCAATTCCCAAACAGCATTATTTTCGTCTGCTATGGTGAAAAGTACTTTTCAGGTAGGTAAATATCTCAAGGTGGTCCTCAGTGAGAACACCTCCAAATCAACCAGCTTGGCACAAGGCATCTCCTGAAAGACATGAAGTATTAAAGTACTGGCTGACAGAGGCTCAGCTTGGCACTAACCGGGAAAGTTACTTCAATAACCCATTCATGGAATACCCTCATTTTCCAGTCCATGAATGTGGTCCCTCCCTTGACTTCATGGTCTGGCTAGTAAAGCTCAGAAACTCTGTTCATTTTGGACACAAATAACTCTTTCACATCCGCTGGCAGATGTTGTGCAGAAGGCTCTTCATTTGACAACATTAAGCTTTTCATACATATCTCATTCATTACAGCATATTGTTGGATTCTGTCATTCCCATATTGTAACAGTTCTTCCCCATCTCCTCATACCCTTTAAGTTACACTGTTGGTCTTGCATCATATTCCTGGGGTCATTAAGTACCTGAGCTGTAAACATCCTTATTCTCTGCCACAAGAGATCAGGGAGAAAATTGTGCAAGGCAGGTCAGAGTAGCCACCTCTAACAAGAAATGAAAGCCTGGACTTGTGCGCAGCTCCGAAACTTGTGCTATTGAGCTGCCATAATGACATACTACATCCCATTAATCTGCAATTACACACTGACAGCGACTGTCAATCTAATACTATATCCATTCAGCTGAACTAAATGTACCATTTCTGTCCCCAACACTGTTCCTATGACTAAAACTCTTCAAAATAAAGTTAAATGTGGATTTAATGGAGCAGGGAACAGTCCAAATTCCGAATTAAGAAGGAGAGAGATTAGAGCATTTATAGCCTTACCACATCTGTGACTGTAAAGCCTGAGAAAACACAATGAATCTGCAGGAATACGTGCAAGCACAGAAATCATCTGCTACCATTCACAGTAAACTTGTAGTTTATTCTCACAAATTCCCCTGGCACAACCAATTTTTTGTTATCTGTATGTGCTCACTACATCTGAGAGAGGCAGTCCCCTCAGTGCTGGCCTGTCTGAAGCTCCCCTTGGTACCGCCTGCACCTGACCCCAAAACACACCACGTTCCCTGAGGGTTCATCTTACTCAGCTTGGCAGAACCAGACAGGTCAACACTCCATCAGGCATCCACAGCTGAGAGACAACAATGTTTTAACATCACTGGAGGCTTAAGATGAGACACGAGCTAGAGAACAGCACAGTCCATTGGATGGAAAACAGGCTGAGACTCCCTGTCTCCTCCGTTCAGACTGCAGAAAGACACTCCCTTTACACACTGTAGAGATGCTGGAGTGACTGTTCAGCGGTTGCTTCCTTCTCTCTGCTGGTAGAAGCATTCGTGCAAGCGCTGCTGGGTCTGCTTTGGGTAAAATCCATCAGGACAGATCAGATCAAAAGCTGCAAATTGTTTACAATAAACAGATAGATTCAGCTTCCCGCAGACTTCCCTGCTGTCCCATCCCTGTGGGATCGTCACCAGCCCTGAGAAGCAGCGACGGGTAGCGATATCCTCTCTGACACAGCTGGAGCAGGAAGGGGACATCTGGTAAGGGCTGGAGGCCTCATTCCAGGAAAACATGCCTGCTTGGGGGAAAAGAAGAGGGTACCCCAGTGCTGTTCTGAGCAGAAATTGTATCAACACCAAGAGCACAGAAATGCCGTCTGAAATGACACCAGGAGCCTGAGAGCTCTCCCGGGCTGAGGGGCTGCCCCAGGCCTGAACTCAGCACCCAGACTAGTTCTCTATGAACCCTGCAGCCAGTGGAGACAAACATCATCTGAGCATGACTTACCCACCCTAAAACAGGCACTCAAAATAGCTGGACTGAAGCACTTTCTGGCCCAGATGCTTTAAGTTTAGACAGCTAGAGACAGAAGAGATTAATTTCATTTTGATGAACTGAGCCCTCCTGTGATGGGATTCAGCACTCGGGTTGTAGCAAAATATCTACATCCACTGAGTGACTTCAGGCTTCCTTCCCAAAACTATTTTAATATATATTAGAACATCTAATTTCAGTGCAACTCAACAACTTGCACTGAAAGTATTAAAGAATTTTTAAATTCCAAACAAATTAAAGAACCACAAACACACAAATGACCACAGTGTTCTTTATAACATGTCAACTTCTGCAGCATTCCAAAGCCCAGCAGCTACTCCAGAAGAGTGCAGGAATACCTAACCATTTTAAATGCTGTTTCTGAAAACAGCATTTAAAGTCTCCTGCCCTTCCTGCTGTCATACACCTGGTAACTCCAGGCTCCTGCCCCAGGTGAGAATTCAGTAGGAATGGTTTCCTGTGATAGGACTGTCACTTTGCCAATAGCACAAACATGGCTACAGGCAAAATTAACGCCAGTAAACAAGTTTCCTGAGTACACCTGGTTATCTGAACAACTATGTTCCTTCTCTCTTTTATTCAGTTCCAAATCTTAGGGTTTGGGGTTTTTTTTTAATCCTCAGTATTCACAGAAAGAAAATGAATGCAAGGTGTTCAGGGCTTACAAAAGCACCTGCAATACTTGGCAAGTGAATTTTCACATGCTTAACATGCTTACAGCTGTCTGCTCACTTCAGGTGCTGTGGTCAGAGTTCAGCATCCACCAAACCCCTAACAACTAAGGAACCCCCAGGCATACAATGCTGCCAGACACGGGCACAGCCAAGCCTGCAGCACCCAAGCAGCTACTCAAGAGTCTGAGTCAGGGAGGTGCTGTTTAGAGGGGATCACAACACGCAGGTCTGGGAAGACCCTTGAATGAGGGAACACTGCCTGCAGCACCAGGGACCCTCTATTCCCCTCCAAACATGCCCCCAGCTGTATTGTACCAGCTTCACAGTTGTCTCAACATGGCAGTTTCTGTTCCCTAGATAAACAATGTTAAGGCCACCTACATCTTTGACCAGCCTCTTCTGGAGTAGTTTGACACAATACGCACATATCTCCACTTGTTTGGGTTTTGTTATAAAAGGAGAGTAAAGGCATTAAACCTTCCCATTAGACGGGATGCACCTGTCCCAGAGAGGGAAGGGGATTTTGGGGCAGGAGTTAGCTGGGCTCATTGATGGAGCTTTAAACTAGGTTTGAAGGGGGAAAGGGGCAAAACATCGGCCCATCTGAAGTGCATGTATACCAATGCACACAGCATGGGTAACAAACAGGAGGAGCTTGTAGCCCTGATGAAACAGGAAAATTATGATGTTGTTGCTATTACAGAAACATGGTGGGATGTCTGCCATGACTGGAGTGTGCCAGTTGATGGTTACAAGCTCTTTGGGAGGGACAGACAGGGACGGAGAGGTGGTGGGGTGGCTCTGTATGTTAAGGACTGTTATGATTGCTTCAAGCACAGGTGTAGTGAAGACAGGGTTGAGTGTCTTTGCATTAGAATCAGGGGGAAGGCCAACAGGGCAGATGTTGTATTAGGAATCTACTAAAGGCAACCCAACCAGGACAGAAAGATGGATGAGATATTTTATAGGCACTCAGGTGAAATCTCACGATCGCTTGCCCTTGTTCTTGTGGGTGACTTTAACTTCCCAGACATCTGCTGGAAATACAACATGGCAGAAGGAGACCAGTCCCAGAGATTCCTAGAATGTGTGGGAGACAACTTCCTGACGCAACTGGTGAGTAAACCGACCAGAGAAGGTGCCCTGCTGGATCTCCTCTTTGTGAACAGAGAAGGACTGGTGGATTATGTGGTGGTTGGAGGCCAACTAGGGCACAGCGATCACAAAGTTATAGTGTTGTCTATTCTTAGAGAGGTCAGGAGAGAGCTAAGCAGCACTGACATCCTGGACTTCAGAAGGGCTGACTTCATCTTCTTTAGGCACCTGTTTGAAAGGATCCCCTGGGAGACTCTCCGGAAGGGTACAGGGGCCCAGGAAGGCTGGGCGCTCTTTAAGAAGGAATTGTTCATGGCTCAGGAGCAGGTGGTCCCCAGGTGTTCTAAGAGAAGCTGAAGCCAGAGAAGACCACCCTGGCTGAACAGGGAGCTTTGGCTGCAACTCAGGGAGAAAAGGAGAGTTTACAGCCTTTGGAAGAAGGGGCTAGCCACTCACAGTGATTACAGAGAGGCTGTGAGGCTATGCAGGGTGGAAATCAGGAGGGCTAAAGCCCAACTGGAAATTAATTTGGCCTCTGCAATCAAGGATAACAAGAAAAGTTTCTATGTCAGCAGCAAAAGATGGTCCAGGGAGAGCCTCCATCCCCTGCTAGACACAGGAGGAAACATGGTAACAAGTGTTGAGGAGAAGGCTGAGGTGCTTAATGCCTTCTTTGCCTCAGTCTTTAATAACAAGATTAGTTGTATTGATGGAATCCAGCCTCCACAGCCAGAATACAGAGACTGGGAGAACGACCCCCCTGCAATCCAGGAGACAGTCAGTGACCTGCTGCATCACACAGACATACACAGGTCTATGGGACCAGATGGGATACACCCGAGGGTGCTGAAGGAGCTGGCTGGGTGCTCACCAAGCCACTTCCCATCATTTACCAGCAGTCCTGGCTGACCGGGGAGGTCCCGACTGATTGGAAACTGGCCAATGTGACGCCCATCTATAAGAAGGGTCGGAAGGATGATCCGGGAAATTACAGGCCTGTCAGCTTGACTTCGGTGCCCGGGAAGCTGATGGAGCAGCTCATCCTAAACACCATCATGCAACACATGAGGGACAACCAGATGCTCAGGCCCAGTCAGCATGGGGTTATGAAAGGCAGGTCCTGCTTGACAAACCTGATCTCCTTCTGTGACAGAGCGACCTGCTTATTGGATGAGGGAAAGGCTGTGGAGGTTGTTTACCTTGACTTTAGCAAGGCTTTTGACACCGTTTCCCACAGCATTCTCCCGGTTGAAACTGGCTGTTCGAGGTTTGGACAACTGCACACTTCGCTGGGTTATAAACTGGCTGGACAACCGGGCCCAGAGAGTTGTGGTGAACGGAGTTAAATCCAGCTGGTGGCCGGTCACGAGTGGTGTCCCCCAGGGCTCGGTTTTGGGGTCACTCCTGTTTAACATCTTTATTGATGATCTGGATGAGGGGATCGAGTGCACCCTCAGTCAGTTTGCAGATGACACCAGGTTGGGTGGGAGTGTTGATCTGCTTGAGGGTGGGGAGGCTCTGCAGAGAGACCTGGACAGGCTGGAGCCATGGGCTGAGGCCAACTGGGGGAGTTTCACTGAGGGCAAATGCCGGGGCTGCCCTTGGGCCACAACAACCCCCAGCAGCGCTACAGGCTTGGGGAGGAGTGGCTGGAGAGCTGCCAGTCAGAGAGGGACCTGGGGGTGCTGATTGACAGCCGGCTGAACAGGAGCCAGCAGTGTGCCCAGGTGGCCAAGAAGGCCGATGGCATCCTGGCTTGTGTCAGCACTGGCGTGGCCAGCAGGGACAGGGAAGGGATCTGACCCCTGTGCTTGGCACTGGTGAGGCCACACCTTGGTTACTGTGTTCAGTTTGGGGCCCCTCACTACAAAAAGGACACAGAGTTACTCAAACATGTCCAGAGAAGGGCTACAAAGCTGGTACAGGGTCTGGAACACATGTCCTGTGAGGAGCAGCTGAGGGAACTGGGATTGTTTAGTCTGGAGAAGAGGAGGCTGAAGGGAGACCTTATCACCCTCTACAACTACCTGAAAGGAAGCTGCAGAGAGCTGGGTTTGAGCCTCTTTAGCCTAGCAGAAAGCGACAGGAGCAGAGGAAATGGCCTCAAGTCGCACCAGGGAAAGTTCAAACTAGATATTATAAAGTATTTCTTTACAGAACGGGTTGTCAGGCGTTGGAATGGGCTGCCCAGGGAGGTGGTGGAGTCCCCATCCCTGGAGGTGTTCAAGAGTAGGGTCGATTTGGAGCTTAAGGATATGCTGTAGGTGGGAACTGTCAGTGCTAGGCGGACAGTTGGACTAGATGATCTCCAGGGTCCTTTCCAACCTAGATGATTCTGTGAAACCAAAAGGCCTTGATACTCCTTCTGCAACAGACTATAAACTCTCTGTGAGATCACAGAGCACCAGCCACAGACAGATAGCAAGGGAACTAGCACCATTTGCTTAGTCTTTAGGAAAGGCAATTTTTATAAAGTGTTAATAGTCAAAATATTTTATTTATATATATATATACACACACACATTAAGGCTACATTATATAACAAGCTGCTTGACTTTTATGTCCTTAAAAGAACAAAGGTAGCTACATAGCATAGAAAATGAGGACGTGGAGCCCAAAGAGATTTACTTTCTTCCCTTCTCATACCAACTATCTACTTCAATAGATGTAATTTCATTTCATTTTCATTTTTGTGTCACAGAAATCCCAGATCTGTAATGTTTGGCTGCCAAGGAGGTTTTAAGCTATTCAGGTCTTCCTGGGTCTTGTAGTCATGGTCTACCATCCCAAGAGGGTGAGTGGCATAGAAATCTGCTAGAAAGAAATTCAAAAGGCATGTTCTCCAATGTGAAAGATGTTTTAAAATCTCTTTAAAAAAAAAAAAAAAATTAAAAAAACCCTGACGATAGTTAGTCCTACCGGAGACCTATGAAACACATTCTCCTGTATATGAGCCTTAATACTGAAAGCTTAATTTACCAGGCGTAATAACCTATATAGGAATATGATTTCCAGTAATGGAAAGGAACTGTTAAAATAGTAGAAAGGGCACATTGAGAACCATTCAAGCTAAACCTGTGCAAAATGCAAACTGAAGCTGAATAATTTATTACAAAGAGTAATTAACCACTGCTACAAATTAATAAACCACACGGCATTTTGTCTGTCACTTCAAATCCTCAAGAAAAGCAGAATGGTTTGTGACAGCACACTCTGGCAGAAGAATTAAGGGCTAGACACAGGAACTGCTGAATGAGGGCCCTTCAGCCCAAGTTAACTGAGAGGCCTAGGTGACCATAACGCTTCCCCCTAGAAATCTGTTAAGCCTGCTTATATTTATAAGATGATAAAGATAGTCTACTAGGAGAAGAAATCCTGCTAAATAAACCAGTACATTATTATCAGGACAACAGAGATGTCTTAACATACAGAAAACACAGAACCAGCCTACAATGGTCCTGATTTATAGTCTACAAAAAAAATCAAAGGTCACCCAACTCCTAGCACAATGTCATACTGCATGCATTAGCTACAAGGACACAGACAGCTAAATAAACATATTTTTAGAATTAGCAGACTGTGCTAATTGAGTGCATATTTACAAAATCAATATAATTCAGCAGGAAAAAAAAAAAAAGCGCTGTATTTGGATGTGGATCATGTACATGGTTACTTTCTCCTGCCAGCAGGGTCACAGCTGGAAGGCGGGGTAGGAAGTACAGAGACCATGACTGTTATAATCGCAGAACAGCATTGCCAGCTCTCACAAATAAATCATAGATCACAGCATTTAGCACTTGCAGGACATTGCAAGAGTCCTTGATGTGAAGTCAGCAGCTCCTCCAGCTCTATTCTTTTTAGGCCTGCTAATTCAAGCAGAGTTCTGTGTAGGAACCTGAAGCAAAATACTCCCCAATTATCTGATTTGGGGATTTTTTTCTCCACAAGGGACTAACTTTTTTCCTCCATCTTAAGACACACCAGCACCCACCACATTCAAGCTCTGTCATTTCTTGTTCTGCAGCTTCCATACTGTTCTCAGTTTTCCTCCAGCATAACTTTTTATTCCACATACCAAAGGGCTATACAGGAGAAAAAGTGCAAAGGCAGGAGAGGAAAAACTCGAGATCATAAGGAAGGTGGGTGGCACTTACTTTAGTGGTAAAGAAAGAATAATGGAGGAGTCACTGTCTCAGCGCCCAGGGAAGTCTATGAAGGTGAATGCATTTTTATGTGCACTCGCATCACATTGTTGACCTCCCTCTCCTATGAAGATGGAATAAAAGTCAAACCAGAATTAAATTCAAGATAAATCTGCTTGGTCTTTTAAGAATTTATTTTTTTAAAAAACAATCTCATGATTTAGTTTGATTTGATCTCTTAAGATCAGTAATGTTGTATGGAGCCCAACTCCTATCTCTGAGTATCCAAAGACAGCTTCTACCTTCTCTCACATCAAAGAGGGCATCTTACCAAAATATCTGGCTGAGAGATGCAGCCCTTCTGATTGCAACTAAGCCAGCAAGTTCCTATCTCATATTTGCAAGGGCAAAAGACTCTGAGCCTCCCATCTACATCCAGCAGAAGACCTTTACAAGAAATACGTTTGTATGTACATGGTAGAATACCGTAATGAAAGCTCAGTAGATATAGACCTTGTCAGAAGTATTTTGTATCAACTGTGAGGAGGTGAAGAAGGGTAAAGGGGCAGGCTGCTTTCATTAAAATCCCTCTTAGAACACTGGACAACGAACCAAGCTGTTGGACAACCAGCTTAGCAACAGCTGCAGTGCAGAGCAGTGTACAGGTGTGAGGCCCGCTTAGTTTGATATTAAACCTCTTGCCCACTGTGGTGTGTTAGCCTTAGCTAAGAGCCAAATGCCCACCCAGGCTCGCTCACTTCCTCCCCTCAGCAGGATGTGGAGAGAATAGTAAGAATAGGAATAAGAAAGGTCTTAATAAAGACAGGGACAGTGCTTATCAATTACCATTGCAGGCAAAACAGATATGACTTGAAATAAATGACAATTTATTGCTAAGTAAAATGGATTCAGGTAGTGAGAAACAAAAAGAGAAGACATTAAAACACCACCTTTCCTCTCCCAAGCTCAACTTCACTCCTTTTCTCCAGACTCCATCTCCCACCCCAAGCAGTACTGGGGGATGGGGGCTATGGTCAAATAATCACAGAATGGCTTGGGTTGGAAGGGACCTTTAAAGGTCATCTAGTCCAACCCCCCTGCAGTGAGCAGGGACATCTTCAACTAGATCAGGTTGTTCAGAGCCCCCTCCAACCTGACCTTGAATGTTTCCAGGCATGGGGCATCTACCACCTCTCTGGGCAACCTCCACCAGTGTTTCAATACATTCACTATAAAAAATGTCTTCCTTATATCTAGTCTGAATCTACCTTCTTTTAGGGGTAAAAACCATCACCCCTTGTCCTATCACTACATGCCCTACTCAAAAGTCTGTTCCCATCTTTCTTATAAGCCCCCTTTCAAGTACTGGAAGGCCACTATAAGGTCTCCCCAGAGCCTTCTCCTCTCCAGGCTGAACAACTCCAACTCTCTCAGCCTGTCCTCACAGGAGAGGGGTTCCAGCCCTCTGATCATCTTCGTGGCCTCCTCTGGACCCACTCAAGCAGGTCCATGTCTTTCCTGTACGAAGGACTCCAGCGCTGGACCCAGCACTGCAGGGGGGGTCTCACGAGAGCAGAGCAGAGGGGCAGAATCCCCTCCCTGGACCTGCAGCCACACTGCTCTGGATGCAGCCCAGGAGACAGTTGGCTTTCTGGGCTGTGAGCTCACACTGCCAGCTCATGTCCAGTTTTTCATCCACCAGTACCCCTAAATCCTTCTCCCCAGGGCTGCTCTCAATCCCTTCATCCCCTACCCCGTATTCCTGGACCCATGTGCAGGACCTTGCACCTGACCTTGTTGAACCCCACAGGGTTCACATGGGCCCCCTTCCTGAGCTTGTCCAGGTCCTTGTGGTTGGCATCCTGTCCCTCAAGTGTGTCACCACACCACTCAGCCTGGTGTCATCTGCAAATCTGCTTGATCTCACTATCCATGTCACTGAAGATATATGGCCAGTACATAACATTACCTCTCTGCTGCACCTTCCTTCTCACACCTTTCCTCTGCTCCAGCATGGGCTCTCCACAGCCAGCAGTTCCTTGGGAATATCCCTCTGCTTGTGTGATGGTTTTTGCCCTTTCTTAAACATGTTTTAACAGAGGCACTGCAAACTTAACTGGTGAGCTCAGCCTTGGTGTGCAAGTGCTCCCCTGAACATGTCTGGGGAGTAAATTTGATAATCTCAAATAAAGCAATGTAAAATAGACAATCAAAAAGTATTCTAAAATATTTCAAAATAGTAAGAATATTTTCCTTTTTATTTAAAAAAAAAAAAAAGCCATACTTCATTTTTTTTTAAACTTCCAGCAAATTAGTTTTGCCACTGTCCATAATCAGAACATAGTAAGTATAAAGTGTTGACTGCCAAACAGGATTTAAAATAAACAAAAATAAATTAGAACCGTATTTTTCATTTTGGGAACACATCCTGCCAGAGGACTACAGCTGTCCAATTGGCCCAGACCAGATAACTGAAACACATGGTCCCTGGGACACACACCATTGTCAAGCCAACACAAAACACAGTGGCTAACCAAGGACCCACCAACACAAAGAGAAAGAAACAGCAGCAGCAACAACCAAAACCTCAGAAAAAAATAAAGGTAAAAAGCATACAAAACCCAAAATGCTGAACACTCTCATTCGTTGTTAAAAACTGCCAAGAAATAATTAACTCTCAAATATTTTTTTTTCTAAACATTTTAAATTAAGTTCTCATTTGAAAAAATGTTCCTATGCTCCACCCAGTCCTTCTCCCATGGGCAGACTGTTCACAGCACAAGCTGTAATAGCTGCAGAAGCCAGTCTGTACAGAAATAAAACAGCACGCAGAAAACCTAGGCCAGCACTGGGGCTTTCCCCCCACCTCCAAATGGTCATTTTCCCCAGAAACCCCACTTCTCTCCTAACAGCAAAGCTACAGCCGTTCCAAACAATTACAGGCCATCACTGCATCCCAAAGAAGCAGCACTTTAAGAAAATTCAAAGCAAGAATCTTTTCAAACTCACTCCATTTTTGCTTGCTTAAATTCCCTATAATCCCCATCCATGCTCAAAGGTCCTGAGCCCCGCAAAGGTGCTCCAAAGCTCACCCAACATGATCTTATGACAGAGCCAACAGTAATGGAAGGGCTGTCTAGAGAAAGAGCCAAAGATCAGCGAGTTTGTACTCTGTATGCTCCTCTACTGCCAGACATCATGAGTGAAACAACAAATGATACCTGCAGAATCCTGTCTTTAAATGCCTTTTCCCCTGCCTGCTTCTTACCTTCCTTTTCTCTGCACAAAGAATAATTCAGAGTGCTATCCTGAGAGGTTTTGATGCCAACATTTTCGTTTATAGCAAAACCTCAGCAGTTTTGGCAAATACTTGCATGTGTGGACAAATAGACCATGTCAGGAAGAGCCCAAGGCCCTGACTCAGCAAAGCATGGCAGCAAACGTTCAGCACCTCCTAGAAAGAGCCGAACAACCTCCTGCTCAAGCATTTAGTGTAGAACTCAGATATCTGTGCTCCGAAAAGCCTGTCTGGCTAGGGGCAAGTCACTCCATCTCCATCATGTCCTACCTCCCCATCTGTAAGATGGAGACACCAATCTCTTCTCCTGTACTAGGCTGCTGCGAGGCTGGACAGTACGTAGACACGTACTTAGGCCATGTTAGTACTTGGGAGAGACAGATTCAGCAAACCCTTAGGGAAGGGAAAGAAAGAAGGCCTTTTAAGTACCTAAAAAGATTAAAGAGCACAAAGTCTGACTAGAAGCCACAGGGAACCACCTCTTAAATCATTTAAGCAGTTCTGAAAACCATCCCTTGATTCAAAGGTTTAAGCACCGCTTGTCTAGCACTTTAAGGAAGAAACAGTACCAAAGAGCAATGGACCTGCTACAATTTAGCACTGCCTAGACATTTGCTGAAAACACGCTTTTTGTGCAAGGACGACAACAATTTGGTGAACAAGCAAATGCTGTCAGTGCAGAAGGATGATGAGGACACAATAGAGAAGTATTTCAAGAATCCTACCTATCCCTCTTTTTCTCAGCATAATGCTAAGAATTTACTGTCAAGTGTTAAAACCCCTGAGCCCTGAGATAGTCAATAAACATGACCAAAATTTGGAATTTAATCCCATGAAATAAATAAAAACTATTACCCTGTTTGCATTTGGCAGATCAGGCCTATAACTCTGTGATGTTCAATTAACCAACAGCTTTGAATAGGCATTAGCACCTTAAATAATCCATGGCATTGAACACAGAGCACCACTATTAATTTTCTTACTATGGTGCAAGCTTCCCCCCCAAAAAAACTCACAAATCAACAAAAAACCCAAACACCACCATAAAGCTGATTTTATGGTCAGTAATTTTTTGGTCAAAACAACAGCATACAGCTCTCCACACAGATCCTATCCATGACACCAGGAAAAGAATCCCAACATCTCACCTGTATTCAGCAAACCAAAGGGATTGGTTTGCAAACTGCTTTTGAATTGTTTAACCAGCATGAGCTGTGGCGGTGATTCCGGAGTAACACCAAATCCCTGCTCCTCAGACTGTGTTGTAGGTCCCCTTGTATTCACAGGAGACACAAGGTCACTGCAGCTCTTTTAGTTTGGATTTTTTTTCCCCCCACAAAGATTATCTGCAAGACACAGTCTTTTTAGCTCAGACCAGAGGCTCTCACTAAGCACTGAAGTTCAAGCTCTGGTGTCAGCCAAGAGGACAGTCATTCCCCAAGCAATGAGAAGCAGGAACAGTGGCAGCTCCTCAGAGCAGCTTACTAACCCTGAAACCCAAAGAGTTCTGTTTAAACATAGGCATGAAGAATGTGAGTGCTGACACAGCCTCCAAGAGATAGAAGAGTCAGGAGAGAACAAAGCTAGATTCTATTATGAAGATCTGACATAGCAAGAGTGGCTCCTCCCTGCATCTTCTCAAACTGGGGATGGAGGTAGGGACAGAATAAAGGCAGCACTAATATCTTCCTTCCACAGTTTTCTTGTGACCTTTGGTAGATCCCAGCAGACATCTCTCCCATCTGTGCTGGATTCAATGTGCCTTTTCTGTCTCCAAGACAGCCAGGCAGGGACAAAAGCAGAAGTCAGAACATCTGTCAGCCTGTGCTACCTACAGAAAACAGTGGCTTTTTGCTTGAGAGACCACAGCACTGCAAAAGCATTGGCAGGAGGCCTAGATCTGCCAGGCTCTGTAGCTGGCTGAGTGAGAGGGACAGATCTGACAAGGGCAAACATTTCCAGGACACTAGCTGTAAGCACACAAATGGGCTTAGGGACAAAAACCAGTTGTCTGGGAACTGGACACTGAGCAACAGGGGGACAACCCTGAAAGGGAAAGATGAAGCTGCAGCAAGATGAAAAGGAGCAGGATGGCTGGAGCTAAGCAGCACAAGACTAGCAGTGTACCTGGGATTTAAAATTAGCCTCATGCTGATCTAACCAGCCTCAACTGCATTTCATTCTCACACAAACACTGTGGATGTGCTTGGCCAAGGACAACCCCTGCTGTGAGCATGTAAATCAGACAGCAGCACTGCCCCCACCTTCACAGCCCTCGGTGCCCAACACACATCAGATCCTGCTGGAGGAGATACCCAGAAGCAAAAGTGACCAGAAGGCTGGGGAGGACGAGAGGGCTGGCCAAGTACCTGCCTCATGCTCCTTTCTCCAGGGTATGCTCTTGCTCCTGACCAATAAGAAAATCCCCTACGTGCCCTTCTTCGCTCCTCTGACAGCCAAGGTCACAAATCAACCTTGTTTGAGTGGCACAAGCAGCCATCCAGGCCCCGCTGCATTCATCTGAGTCCGTGTCAGCTCTTGTACACAGAAAGCACTACTAGTAAACAATAAGAAAAATAAAAGATTGTCCTGCATATGCAAGGAATAAAACATTGAGATAGAGATTTTCAGGCAGCGATGCATCCCCTTCCCTCCCCTCTTCTCTCCTCCAGCCTTGTTCCTATTGTACTTTCATGTGCCTATCACTGCAAACGAAAGATATATGCCAAGCTAATGAAATGTCTGAGCTGTGGTATGTGGGTGTATAAATGAGCCAGCACGGCCCCTGTGTGCACAGAGTAACTGCGGGAAACACATTTCCAGACCTGTCAAGACTCATTTCTTTTAGAAGGAGTAGAAGATAGCTGACTTGTTTTTCCCCTTCAAGCAAGAAAGAAAAAGAAGAAAAAAAAACAAGAAAAAAAAAAGAGAGAGAGAGAAAGGAAAATGTATTAATAACTTAATAACTAAAAGGTAAGGAGATATTTCTCACGGGTGCCCTCCTTCCTATCATTATTAGTGTGATGGATGTGCTGGGAGACCCCAGCTGCTCAAGCAAGCTGGTGCTGTACAAACAGAGGGCACAACGCATTCCCCTCCCGGCAGTAAGACAGGAACAAACAAGAGAGAAAAGAAATATCCAAGGGGATAAAGAGATCTGCCTGAGGTGGCACAACAGACCTGCAGCAGAGCCAGAGATCCTAGCCACAGGAAATCCAGATTTCCTATATATGCCTTGATGTTGCAGCTGTGACATGCTCTGCTTTCCTGAAGTATCTCCATCAGCTGCCTGATCTTCACCTCACAAAGGCTGCCCAAGCTCCTGGTAACACTGCAGAAGCTGAGAGAGCAAACATCCAAGCCATGGTGAGGGACAGGGAGGCAGTCTGTGTCATTACAAGGTCCAGGTACCCAGACCATAGAATCATAGAATCATGTGGGTTGGAAAAGACCCTTAAGATCATCAAGTCCAACCCTTAACCTAGTGCTGCCCAGTCCACCATTTGTCTCTAAGTGCCGCATCTACACAACCTTTAAACACCTCCAGGGATGGTGACTCCACCACTTCCCTGGGCAGCCTGTTCCAGTGATTGACAACCCTTTCAGTGAAGAAATTTTTCCTGATATCCAATCTAAACCTGCCCTGGTGCAACTTGAGGCCATTTCCTCTTGTTCTATCACTTGTTACTTGGGAAAAGAGACCAACACCCACCTCGCTACAACCTCCTTTTGGGTAGCTGTAGAGAGCAATAAGGTCTCCCCCTGAGCCTCCTTTTCTCCAGGCTAAATGACCCCAGTTCCCTCAGCTGCTCCTCATAAGACTTTTTCTCTAAACCCTTCACCAGTTTTGTTGCTCTTGTGTGGACACACTCCAGCACCTCAATGTCTTTCTTGCCGTGAGGGGCCCAAAACCCAGTATTGGAGGTGCGGCCTCACCAAGAGCTGAGTACAAGGGGAGGATCACTTCCCTCATCCTGCTGGCTGCACTACTTCTGACACTTGATACTCCTTGGCCACCTGGCACACTGTCCTGGGTTGCAGTGTATTCTATTCCCATCCTCACGAGCTGCTGAAATCAGGTGGGACAGTGTTTCCTTGCCTCCCCCCCGCGACTATCTTTCTGCTCTTGGCCCATCAATGCCGTGCAGCATGACTCCTTATCCCGTTGTGAGATGCTCCACCCAGAGGGAGAAACCAAGCATTCCATCCTGGATATAACCTGAGATTCTGAATACCAGAGACGCTCTCTTTTCCACTGGATTTCCAGAGGATAGGAGCTACTTAGCCACCACTGGATTTTTCCGAGAAAGAGCAGACTTTTTTTCTACAGGATCACCGCTTCAGGGGGACTGCAGCCACTATTCTACCAGACTGCTACCACCACCCTGATTAACAGGGTGTCAGGTTGTATCCTGACTCTGTCAGTTTAACCCAGTGTTATCTGGCTATATAGATATATATATTCCCCCCCCCCCCCCCTTTTTATTTCCCTATTAAATTGTTATTCTGACGGTGTCTCCCACTAGTTTGTTTTCAAACTAGCACACACACTGCCAGCTCTCATTCAGCCAGCTGTTGACCAACACCCCCAGGTCCTTTTCCACCAGGCAGTTTTCCAGCCACTCTGCCCTGAGCCTGCAGCGCTGTGTGAGGTTGTTGCGACCCAAGTGCAGGACCCAGCACTCAGCCTTGCTGAACCTCATAGAGCTGGCCTCAGCCCATCACTCCAGCCCGTCCAGACCCCTCTGTGGAGCCTTCCCACCCTCCAGCACAGCAACACTCCCGCCCAGCTTGGAGTCATCTGCAGACTTGCTGAGGGAGCTCTCAGTCCCCTCCTCCAGATCACTGATACAGATACTAAACAGAACTGGCTCCAGTGCTGAGCCCTGGGAACACCACTTGTGACCAGCCACCAACTGGATTTAACTCCATTCACCACAGCTCTTGGGCCTGGCCATCAGCCAGGTTTTTACACAGTGAACATTATACTCATCCATAACTGATCTTAAGAGGCAGTGAGCATTTCTAATCTCTACTGAAAATCACTGCAATTTTCCAGTGCATCTTCTGCCATTTCAGGGCCCAAAAGATCCTACCATCACTCATAGGTCCAACACTTCTGCTCCGCACTCTCTGCATGTGGTCTGAGCACACGTGTCAGGGCTAAGGAATGAGTTGTCACCACAGCAGCTACACTTTGGCTTAGACAGAAATGCCTCCTGAGTTCCAGCACAAAGGGCTTAGGTCAGCATCTGCTACACCACAAAGTAGTGGCACCCAGGATGATGAAGATTTGAAAAACTACAATGCAATCAAGTGCAAGATATAAATTAACTGTCATGTTGTGGCTCCTTGTTCTTCTTCAGAGGGTAGTCTGAACACAGACACTTGCAAGCTGCTAGCTAATACACACATATTCATTCAGCACAAGCAATGCAGATTTGTTCCTTCTGATCCAGAATTCCCAGGTTCATTCCCCAAGGATGACCCTACCGGGGGTTGTGTCCTTTTTAAGAAGAAGCAGAACTTAACAAAGATCACATCCGTCCATATTTTATGAAGATCGACTACTTAACCAGAGCTGTGCAAAGCAGCAGTCCAACTGGAAGATAATTTCTCTCCTGAATTCATTTCATGAGGGCAAAGGTTTCTTTTTCAGTGCCTTGAAAGGTTACACTGGAGTTCTGTTTGGCTCTCCAGTAACTTGAGTAGATCACAGTACCTGTCAGACCCAGGCTTAAAGCAAGCAAGAGCTAGGGGTACTCAGTGCTAGGACTGAATGATGGGGAGCCACTCAGCAGCTTTCTGGTCCCTTGCTGGGATTTTCCACAGGTTGCAGGGGAGTGGTTTACAAAAGCCTCCATACTTTACTTGGGGAAAAGAACATAAGCATATTGGGAATGGGCAGACATACTTACTGGCCCAGATAAAAGCTTTTCTCTTTGGGTATCTCACCCGTTTCAATATATCTTTATCATCCTATCCCCACCAAGTCAAGTAGTATCACTTTCTTCTTCTCATTCCTGGCAACATGAGGCATAGAAAGGCTACTGGACTTATTCAAGGCCATATGGGAAAACATGAGACAATGCAAAAATGTTAAACTGGGGTTCCTGTATCACCAGCACCGTGATTGTACTCCTGAGGCTGTTTTCTCTATTACGTAACTCCCACACAGGGACTCCCTGGTAGTAAAGCTCTACTGTAAGTAGTAAGAGGATCTATTTAAAGTGCAACGGAAACACAGGACTTCCATCCAAGTGATAAATTTCCCATGACAGGATGATGCTGTGTGTTCTCCAATAGGAAGTCCTCAAAGGAGGTTTCTTCAGGGTTCCCATCACAGCCCAGGAGTCTAACCCTGATACACCAGCAGGAACAAACATCACAGGTTTCAGTTCCCCCTCTGCCTCACACATGCACTCACCCAGATAACTTTACTTACTCTTCTTTCAACAAATACAGGAAAAAACAAACAGCCAGAGTTTTCCATGAATCTTCACAGAGCACAGTTATCTAACCTTTCCCAGATCATGGCAAAACACAGCCTGAAGCCAGCTAACACCTGATTTTCCCCATAGAACACGAAACACTATGATTCTGTCTTCTTTTTACATCTGCTACACATTGCTGACGAGGATTAATTACTGCAAAACCTCAGGGTAAACGTTTGGTTGTAAGAACAAAGAACATAACCAAAGTTAACACAGTTCTTGCCCGTCTCTTATTCTTTCACCTCCTTTTTCAATCTGCTGATTGCAGATTTAGGGAAATGACTGTTCTTACATTATTAGAGCAGTACCTGGAGGACTCAGCCAAGGTCACAGCCCCACCACACAGCATACAGGCAGGGTACAACATTGGTACATCGCTGGGAGTGGAGACAAGACAATGGAAGGTCCTGTGCTCCTGACAGCCCTCCTATCCTCAGGGCTGCGCTGCCTCACCAAAACTCTCCTTTCTTCCACTATGTAATTCATGCATGTGCTTAAAGGTAGGGGGTTTTGGGGTTTTCTTCCAGGCTATCATGCACACACTTTCCCCCTATCTTCTGGACTGAGACCAAATTTGTCCTCTTCTGCCACCATTCTCCAGTACTTCTCATTTGCCTTTCTCACCTTCTTCCCAGTCATTTCCTTAACTCCTATCTCTTCTGTTCAACTCTGACCCTGTGCTGCTCTATGCGCTCCAAACGGCCTCAGAAAGCTTCCCAACAGTCTACCCTCTTGAGGCTGTTTCTTCTGTGTAATAATGTGCATAACGCAACATTTCTTTTAAGAAGGATCAATAGGTCTAACATAGCCTACCGTATGACAGCTCTTGCTTTTCAAGAGTCTGATCTGCAGAACAGCTGAACTACCACCACTCCAGCAGGTTTCCATGGGAGCTAGTGGGTGTTCAGTGCCTCAGAAAAAAAAAAACAGTTTTATTTGTTTAACTACATAAGCAAGGGCAGAGCCCAGCTTAATAGTTTCACTGTGGCTAATTTCTGTTTGCATACTTGACTGGGAGTCAGAGCTCCCCTTCAGTTCCTACCTGACAACAATTTACTAATTTTGGGTAAGCACCTGAACTCTTCTTCCTCAGTTTCGACTACAGAACAAAAGTGATTGCATCTCTGTCACAGAATTGCTGCAGATTTAACCCATTTGAGTTCACACTGCTCTCTGAGGTCTTCAGATCAAGGGTACTGGAAGGCACACAGTGCCATGGTTATAGGAGACATGCTCTTGCATGTCCATGTGCTGAAAAGCAATCAATCATCAAGGGGAATGGTGCTATTTTCCTCTTTGAACACAGCCTTGTTCATGTTTCATTTCTATCCTCTGCTTTCCCTCTCTTCCTGTTGGAAGTAAGCATCCAGGTACAGCCATTTCTGATGAGAGCAAAGAAAGTGTCCTGGTTTCACAGTGACCTATTATCCCACAGAGCCTTTGCCAGTGAGCCAATCATCCAAGGAGACACAGGAAAGCACTGCTTGTGCCACTGCTATCACAGGAATGAGCACCAGTCTCCAAGAGCCACAGGGAGGATAGCTACACGAACAAATTAAACTACAGTTTCCACTGTACACATTAAAAAGAAGAACATTCCTGCAAATCCTTATGTCTGAGATAAATTTTATTCCTGTGGGAAGATTCTGTAAGGCAATGAGGCTACCCAAAAATTTAAAGTTACCACCATGTGTAATTACCTGCATTCCAGCTTTGGTGTTGCAGTGATTCCTACAAGGCTGCTTCTTTCACATACATGCAGAGGAAACACGACACAGACCAGGCTTGCCTGCTGGTCTCCATACCTTGCCCTCTGCAAACTCAAGAACAGCTTCTATCAACATGTAGAAGTCCACATGCATGTTCCAAACATATTTCTGGCCTGAAAAGTGACACTCAGTGTTTACTACTCTGACTATACTCAGCACCTCCAAGTTCAACATCCTGTTCTGCTAGGCATGATAGAGGCATATACAGTAAAATACAATTTCTGTACCTGGAAACTTTTGAGAATTCCACTAATTTTTGTGAGGTAAGGCCTCAGCATGCTGGTGACAGATAAGGAAGTTTTTCTTTTCTTGCCAGTGAGTAAAGGGCAGCCTGCAGTGCCCAGAGCTGACTGGCCATCCCACTAACCCAGGTAACAGCCCACTGCTCCATCCGTGTGCAGAACCAGGCCCTAAACACTTCAGGGTAAAGAGAAAGTAAGGGCAGAAGCTGAGACACTGAAGGGATGGTAAGAGAACAGAAAAAGCACAAAACCCAAACAAGCACAGAGCAAGGACTATCCTTGAGAAAGAATAAGGGAGAATAGCTAAAAACCCCACCTGAGTAACATGACATCTTAAATATTTGTCAGCATTTAAAAAAAAATAAAATTTCCTAGCTGCCATTTTCCAACAAACTTTACCTGGGCTAGTTTCTGTGCCTTTCTCCTTTTCTGTTGTTTGTAACAGCAGATGATGATGAGCTGAACCCCCTTCTTTGATAAAGGTAAGGCTTCATTTCTGTGTCAGTTAAGGCCAATTGTATCTGCTCCTTCTGGTATCTCAAGGGCTTCAATTCATCATCGACAGCTCAGTCAGAGACTGGGCTCATCCTTTTGCAATGGCTGAGAGTCTGGTTTGGAATCCCAATGCAGGCAAACCCTTGCCAAGCTTTCCCTGGGTGCACATGCAGAAAGGACTAGAGAAATATCCAGGCTCAGGCACATTTGCGATTGCTACCCATGTACCTCCAGCAAGGCCGATGTTTTTCTTCCAAACCTTTACTGAGAAGCTAACTCCTCTCTGCTGTGTATTAAACTGTGCTATACAGGGAGGAGGCAGGGTATCGCAGGGCTGATTTGCAACAGCAAAATGCTCTGTTGTGCCATATGCTAAGAGCACATGATGGATCTTGTGCTGCATGATTTGCTTCAAAGGCTGGGTTTTACGGCCAGATAGAAACTGGCTACAGAGTCTCCTGCAGGCTGATTCAGAAACAACGAGCTTCAACGCGGAAATTCAGGTGCCTGAAACATCCACATTGGGCATGCAAATTCCCCTCTGGTTTTTTTTTTTTTAGAAGTGGCATGGATCCGTTCCTCTCTCTCTGGGGTAAATTCTTAAAGACTTTATCAGCCAAGATGGAAAATACTGCTCAAAGCCATCAGGTTACCACCTGTGCTCATCCTTAGCAGATTAACACCACTCCCTTGAACCAGGTTGCTCTATTTAACTCCCCAGTGCTCGAGATTTCAAAACCTGTTTCAAAAGCTGTTGTAACACACTGTCCAGACACACAAAGCAGCACAAGACAATTCCACAGATTTCACTCCTCGTTATTTAGGAGTTAATATTAATTTAGTGGATTAGCATAGCTAGAAGGGACAGAGAAGGAAAAAGGGAAGAGGAAGAAAAAGCATGGAGAAAGTAAGATATGGCAGCTCAGCTGATAAATGTTCCAGAGAAATCATTCAGAAAAAACATGCGTCAAAAGCAAAGAAAGTCGTGGAGGGGAAGGGGGAAGGGAGGGTTGAGGCCTCTCAGCTAGCTGTCTCCCTTCCTCAGACACCCTCAACAATCAGCACAGAGAAAGGAACTTCAGGAGACTCAACACCTCACACTGAATAAAGGAGCCCTTCTCCCACAAAAGCAAAAGGAGGTAAGGGAGATGTGGTGACTGACTCACCCTGACTAATCGGAGACACCCAAGCTGGGTATCCCTCAAAAGAACAACAAAGAAACAAACCAAAAACCAAAGCCCAAACCTAGCCACAAGCAAGCAACTGCAGCTATAGCATTTCCAAGGTATTGTGGTAACACAGACTCAGAAGTCTGTGAAGATTCAGTCAAGTCCTCCTTGACTTCCTTGCTTGAATCATACCCAGTTAAGGGAGAACTTATTTTCCTTGATTGTGTCCAAGACAGTGGTGAAGGAAATGACAGGTCCCAGGCTTTTTCATCCTTACCCTGCTGCTTGCTGACAAGCGATCTCGTGAAGTCCTCTGTCCTGGGAAGCCTCCACCAGGAGCTACCATGTGCAGACCCCAAAGCTCTTCCAACAGGACAGAACCTGCTCCAAAGGAGGGTCCTATGAATTCACAGCAGCAAGACTTTAGCCCAGACTCTGAAACCTAGAAGACTGTATTCCCTCCTAGCATCTTGGTGAGCTACAGCATTCCCACTACCATCTGACATGCCTGTTACCCACCATGGTTTAGTGACTTCCTGAGTTCGAGCTGTTTGGCCTCCTTGTCTGGTGGTGGCGAGGAGTTTTAGAGTCCAGCTGCTTTCCTGGGCTATGAATTTCTTTACACTGTTTTCCAGTTTCTGATTTTCACTGACCATCCCCCTGTGTCAGGCAATGAGGTGCCTGCATTCATCCTATTTAGCTTCTTTATTTACCTTTAATTACTGTCTTCTGCTTTGGCCAGATCCCTTCTTATTTGTCCTCTTAGAATAGTCTATAAAATTTCCAAACCTACCACAGAAGGATTCCTTTCCTTGCTTGCCTTTTTAGCATGAGAATGAGCTTTGTGAGCAACACAAGCAAATTACATGGCTAGGTAAACAGTACTTCTTCACTGGGGCCTCATGGAAATTAGTTGCCAAATCCTGACCTGACCTCCTAACGTATTATAAAGGGGAATTATTTTGGCCTTTTTCTGCTGCATGGGCTCCTAAGTGTTTGTGCACATTGAGAACATCAGTGAGCACAAAGTAATGCTACGCAGGAAGAAATCTGGGGAAGCATGACATTTTGTTTTTCTAACAGATTAACGATTGTCATCCTACCACATTCACCCAAGGAGCAAGCAAGAAAATTGCCTCTAAGCAGCAACTTGCTAAACGCCAGTGCAGTAGAATCCACTCATCACTTGCCCCACTTCCACGAAAAGAAAGCTATGCTTGAGGAAGAGGCAGGATGATAGTTCAAATGAAAAAATAAAATGAAAAACCAAGGCCGACAGACAGTGAATAATCTATCCCTCTGTGAGGTACAGTAATCCCTTTGAAAAGCACAGCCATAATTGGACACATCTACAGTAACTTTCTGAAAGCAAAAAGAGCAGCAAGGTAACTTGAAGAATTCTTTGTACTATGTCATTGTGAAAGGCTACTGTTGAAAAAGACACTTGATAAACATTAGGTGGTGCTGCCTCAGTTCTCAGCTGGGCAGCACTCCTGGAGCAAGCCCCTGAACTTCACACTCCCCTGACAGTGCTGGCCCACATCCTTACTATGTCCTACTGCTGTGCAACACACCCCGCTTCTCATCATGTTTTTTTTTTCCCCTCAAGAAGTCTCAACAAATAAAAACCACAAGGATGGTTACAAAGAAAACCGTCAACACAGGATCCTGACTACACCCTCAGTGCTGAAGCCCTACCGACACCTATGCAGGTTACCAAATTAGGCTTTAGTTTCCCAGTACAATTCACCGCTTTTGGAAAACAGTGGTTTAAAACCATTTCACCTCTTCTCCCAGCCCACAGGTATGCCTGCCCTCAGCCCAGCCCACCCCTCTCAGTGGATGCCAGGCCAGCTCTTCACAAAGCCAGGTAGTCCACAGGACCGGGGAAGTGAGTAGTTAGAAATAACTACTCTCTCACTATGTCCCTTCCCAAAACATGTTTTCTGTTGTTTTTTCTCTAGAAAGGTGAGCCAGGTTGGTGCCCTGAGCAGGGTGGCAGCGCAGTTGCACAGAACAATGGATGGAGATGCCACTATACCTTAGGGGTGCAAGGCAGCGGCAGCTAAAACAGGTATTGCTGTCAAAAAACGTGTATGATGGAACCACAGCCTTAATAAAATAGTGTTTTACACTCATTTTGCAGAGGGTTTGATGACTAAACAAGTGGCAAGACCAGGTACAAAGACTACTTGTCCTCCTTTGTCATGATGATTGATGATAATGTTAAAGTTAATGGTACTTTATTCACCCATCAAAATATTACTCCCCCCAAGGGGGTAGAATGTGGCAGAGATAAATGAGGAAGTGAGAAGCCTAGTGCTGTATATTTCCTCCTGAAGTCTCCTGATTTATGCTGCACAGGAGGGATGCCCTGCACTGAGCTGATGTGTGGCAGAGTTGTGCATCTGTTCAGTTATTTCCAATACTTCCAAGACAGCTGCCTGCTTCATCAAAAGCACCCACGTGTGCACTAAAAGTGTGAAAGGCCACGTATATATAAAACAAAAGTGCATGAAAAATATCTATTAAGGGTACCATATCAGCTTTTGTAACAGATTATTTTGTGAACAGAGGAGTCGGGGGAAAGCACAATTATTAAGATTTAAAATTACTGGTCATGTTTTTCAACCAGTGATTAGCAATTAGAAACTTCAGAGTTTTTACAGTACTATGAAGGAGCCACTCATGTTAAATTTCAAAAATCCTTCCCCCATAATACTGGCATGAAATGAGATTTAAAAGGGAGAAAGATTAAGTGTATGCAGAGCTCTCCACGGCTTGGAAAGCACTGATTAGCTGGCTCCTCCCAACAATCATTTCCTTCACCTTCACATCCCAGTGGATTTGAGGAGCTACATGAACTCAGGCAGTCAGCCTACTGGCATTAATCATCTCCAAGATTACTCTCACTATAAAGAGAGGTACACTTGTAATATCTATCCTTATATTGCTAGTATCTCCTATGCTGAGGAGCTAGGTTAGTCTAACTAGTGTCAACTGCAAAACCAGCTACTAAACCACCTATGTAGGTGGAAAATAACCCTGGTCAAAGCTGGTAGGGAAGCTCAACGAATCCTTATCTACAGTAGTTTCAGCACCTTAGATAAGTGCTGGTTAACTTTTTTTTTGGACTCTAATAACCACGAGAAGGAACAACATAAGAAAAGAGAATGAAAGATCTATAAGAGGTGCCTAAAGGCAAGGAAAAATGCAGTCTGTGTGAACTATTCAAATAGATCCAGTCCTCACCGCTTAGCAGCCAGGAGGGCCCATTTATCTTGCATTAGGTTTTTATGGCGTGCTTTTGCCTTGAGCAGGACTTTTGAGCTGTGACTATCTGAATGGGGAAGATTTAAATTTAAAAGAAGAGAGTGATTGTAAATGTGTCGTTTAAGTACTTTACAAACATTATTGCAAAAGGTAATGCAATTCAGAAGCTGCCTCTTTTCAATTAGTACAGAAGGTAGAAGCCAGGAGAGCCCACTCCACTGTTTCAAAGCTTTGGCATAGCAAGCAGGGGAGCATCCCTCCATGAAGTACAGTCTGTAAAACATCAGCCCCAACTTGCCTATCCTCAAGTTCACCCATTGTTGTCCTTACTAGAGTTGTCCGGGAACATCCCAAAGAAGTCAAGGGTAATGCGTGCTCAAGTATGTGTAAGACTAGATTTCACAAAACAAAATGTATAAATAAGATTTGTGTTGATTTTTAGTGCCAAAGAGACCTTGTAGGTATTTCAGGCATTGGCTACACCCCAAAACTGAAATTATACCTCAGAGTGTAATACTCCAAGTACTCCAAGCTCACATCCATATTTTCTACATGCAGTACAGACAGAGTGCTTGTTGGAAAGAGATGGGACCGACCCCTAATTGGCAGTTATCTTATTAACAGTGGCCATAACAGAAATCATTCCCTAGGATATATAGGGAATATATATAGTCAGCCCAAATCTGGACACAGAGGAACAGGTGGATATGTCCTCACTGGTTTCATAATAGAGCCACGTTAAATCTGTCATACAAGCCTTCAAAATGGTTGCAAATCAAGAATTAAAAACAGCTCTCGCTGTCCCTAATTTCAGTTGCACCACTGATGACAAAATAACACATCGGCGCTAGAAACCACCCCTGTTAAATGTCCCATTTCATGCCAGAGGGGCAGCACACGCTCTCTCTAAGCCCAGGAGACAGCACGCTAGTGAACGGTGCTGGGTATAAACGCAAAGCATTCCAGAAGGCATCACGGGAAAAATACATGGGGAGGGTCCAGATGTATTGGTCTCACACGTGTGATAAAGTTCTGGCTGCTGCAGCAGACAGTGCTGAGAGCCTGTCACAACTAAAAGGTATTGGTCCCATGGCCTGATTTGCTCTCCAAGTCCCAGTCCCTGTCTTTTGTTTGCTATTTAATAAAGCTCTTTCAGTGGTTACATATCTTGAGTGAGAGACAAGGTGAGGTAATACATCAGTCCTGTTGCTGAACCACACCAGCAGAGTATTAGCATCTGGAGGATTGCAAAGTCTCAACATGTGTTACCCTCTTTAATGTCTCTGCTAAAGACTCTCCAAGAAGAAATATCTGTGATAGGCAGCTCTCGAGAAACTGCAGAATCAGCTCAGAGGGAATTTGCTGTCATCATTACCTGAAAACAGCTATTGAAGGCAACCCAAAATTATGTGAAAACATGAACTGAAATGTTCCCTATCCTTTGAGATCACTCCCTTTGAACAAAAGCATCCCCTTTTCATTTCAATAAAGGTGGTTGTTCTATTTCCTCTTCCCCATCTCACAAATAAAAGACCGGATCATTACCGACTGCTACTACAGCTGGTATCAGTGACGTTAAACTGCTTTATCCCAATTAAGCATAGAGGAAATAAACCTTAGATTTTGTGTAACGCTTGTAGAGTGATTCCCAGCATATGATTTTTCTGTGACCTCCACCTTCCATACCTTACAGCTTTCCAAACATTCTCTTCCATCTCAGACTATGTGGATATAAACACAAATAAGCCAAAACCCACCAAATTCTCTCAGGTTTATGAAAAGTCAGGTTAAAGATACTATATATTTTTACCAAGAAACCTGGGTATGAGAATTGAAATCAAGCATAGCATACAGCTAGAGATGTGAGATCATTATCTTCCATTCTCGGTATGGTACAATATCACAGATATTTCTCCATTTGTAATTCAGCAACAGTGCAAAAATGCAAAGCCAGGCAGTGAACTACATTTGGAGTTGACAGGCTTCTAGAAAAAGAAGCCTTTGCTACTCCTTTCCATCCCAAAACCTTTGCTCTGCAAGTCAGGTATGCTGCCCATGTACCGGAATGGCAACCAAAGATGTGGAAAGGGTTTCTGCCATTCTTCCCGAAGAGGAATACTTTGCCCCAGAATCTTTCACATTGACAACACATCACAGAGTGCACACACCAGCCCCCCAAAGCACGCCAGCCTTTCCACAACCCTTTATCAAACAAGTCCCTCCAGTCCAGGTGTACTCTGTGCCCATGAGCATGTTTCCCATCCGATGTTCAAGACATAGAAGCAACTTAATTTTCTTATAGCAAGTTGGGAAAAAAAAAATAATTCCATCTCCTCTGCTTTCTGGTCAATGTTTACATGTCCAGGTATGCTGTATCAGTGATGAGATTCTGTGTCATAGGAATGACAGAACTAGCATGGACCAGGAACAACACACTGCCTTACACCAATGGCCAAGCCACAAAGAAAAGTAGGATCGCCTAAAACGTCTGAGAGAAACAGCTGACCTGTCTTCTATTTATACATGCTTATACTCACTGTCGAGGTATATTGTCATACAAACACCATTCCCCATATACACACACACTTTTAAAAACCACCTGTATGTTTAAAATGTTGCCCATTGTCTGTGAGTTTCTTCTCAGGAAAGACTCATCTACTGGGCAGATATGTACAGATTGCACCATCATCATTCACTGCCAGGGCTCCTATGAATAATGTCACACTTTTTCTTCATATCTATTAAAGCAAATAAATATATAAATCACAACTCCTATTCTGTTTTCTGTGATGGATCATAAATTCCTCTGTCATCGATTGATTTATTTGTTGTCAGCAACCTTGTTCTGACTTACATTCTCCCAGCGAGGATCCAGCAGTAACAAATCTATGCCATATAGGGAATTCAAGTGTTTAGATGAGAAGCAACATGCCACCACCTCCACCATAAACATCATACACCTTTAAACTTAACAGGACTAGAAGACCTCAGCATTCAAGGGAGAACCACCACTGGTTAAAGACAGACCCTAGGTAGGCAGATGAAAAGAGCTCCTTAAAGTTTCATTAAAACCAGTGAAGCAACACTTTAATGAAACAGTGTTCATTAGAATTGAAAACATTTAATATCCTGGTATGCAGCAATACCAGGGATACAAATAAAACCTGCTGCAGCCTTCCAGTTTTCTATTCTCAAGTGCAAAGTACACTTCTGCACCACTGTCAGTGTTAAGCACGTACGTCAGTCCAGCACAAAGCCTGTTCCAAGCTTAGCAGACATGAGACAGCGCAGCTACCCAACACCACTCTGGGACTGCCCTTCATGCACCAGGTGCCCTGTCAGCACAGGGTAAGTTGAGACAGTCTTTGGCGCAGCTCTGAGGGAAAACAGGAGCTTATTTTGCATGACAAAAAAAGAGATGATGGCAGGACATAACATGGAGGTAGGCAAGTCCATCTGAACTGGCTCAAATAACATGAAGGGGAACAGCCTCCCTTAACTGATTGAAATCTAATGCATACAACAGTACTGAATGCTCCAGACATCCAAAGCAGAGCATTTCCCTACCCTCTTGCATATTCTGTAGCAGAAAAGCTTTATGCAGTGAATCCCGCTGTGGCCACCAAGGGTTTGCCAGTTTAGGCAGGACCACAGTACACTCGCCCTAGGAAAGCACCAGGCAGATGTGCTATATACATCATCCTCTCTTGCTCTGCTACTCTCAGGGAAACACGGTGAAGTTCTCTGCTGAAAAGAAGGTTGTGGGAAAGAAGCTTCCCTGTGAACAAAGAGGCGTTAGCAGGGGGCAAGGCCTCTGGCTCAAGGAGGAATCATAGGGCATGGGAGAAGGAATGAATTGGGTGTGGGTCGTTCTGAGCCTATTATGCACTTTCAGTCAAAAGGAAAGGATTCACTAGACCTAGGCAAAGGTGGCTTGCAATAAAGAGATGCAAAATGAAAGGACTGTATTAAAGTGAGATGGGGAAAGGGACAGATGAATCAACAGAGAGACCACAGCAGCTATGGGAAGCAATTGGTGGTGTGAGGGAGCGGGATGGGGGAAAGGAGCAGTTGAAGATCACAATAAGCAGAAAGTGTGAAGGCTTGCAAGATACTTATCCTGCAGAGACAGCAAAATGTTAAGTGAATGCTATCCACAAGAGTGGTTCAGAGATTTTTTGCTTCTATAGTCTTGATGATACAACGACTTCTTTACAAATGTCTAAAGCAACAAAAATAGTAATTCCTCTACTGTCCAATCTTTGCGCTGAAACATCAGCATATACTTTAGAGCTACCTCTACTTTCTCTTGTTCTTCTTTTTTTTCCTTCTTAAGCACCTTGGACAAACTGCAAATGGTTCCAAAGAGATGAGCTGGGAATGGCATTTAACGGAAGAGTCATTAAACACTGGTACACTGAACAATGCTTCTTGAAACAAGGAGCCATAATTATTTTCCTCCTTTGAATAAGTCACAGCAGATAAAGATGAAAGGCCTACTACATTTTCAGGAAATTTATTACTACTTATTTTGTTCACAACTTAAGGCATTGAAAACGGCTAGAGTCAGGAAGTTTTCAAGTCTGTGCTCTCAAAAGCAGAGCCACTTAAAACTGTCTTTTGCACATTTAGGACTAAAATAAAAGTGCACTCCATGGGCTATTGATTTATTCCGGCCAACTGCAACTTCAGAGAATACATCTCATTATAAAATGCTCGTGGACGTTCTCCTAGTTCGTGGTTCATTTACAGATTATTATAGCACTGTTATTTCATACATCAGTGCTTCATAATAAACAAAAGCGTTGCCCTGGAGGGGCTTCAGTTTAATCGACAATTCTTCCAGTCACGTTCTGTTTGAAGATGGTGAGAAACTGCTGGAACTCCCTCAAGGACAATAGGCTTACAAGGTCACCCTATCAATTTTATGAAAGCCTGCACATCAATTTGTCCATGTGAGGCCAAATGATGAGTTCTCCTCCCACTAAGAGGACTTGCAAGGCTACAGTGTGTCTCATCACTTGCCTATTTATTTGAAAACAAGTTTCACAGGGTGATTTCAAGCACACAAATGGCTGAAATATCCCATTTGACAGACATCACATCAACAAACTCACATTTGATTAGGGAGCTCTAATGCTTTTTAGCTGGTAGGGATCGTCACTGAGAGCTCCTGCACAGGTACAGTGTGTGATTCCTGTTCCAGCGGGTTGGGGTGCCAGGAGCGGTGCTGGCACGTGTTAGCTGTCCTCAGCACAGCAGGGAGATAAGGCCCAGAGAGATTTTACCTAGGGTTATAAATTGTGGTGGAGATGGACCACATGTCCCCAGGGAAAAAGCCACGCTGGTGGACAAGCTTTGTGATCTAGGGCAAGGCATCCCTCTGGAAAATTAAGAGCAAAAGATCAAATTTTGTTAAGTGTTTTTACAGCCTTAGACAACAGGCATTACATAAATACAGATTCATTCTATAATTAACACATGCACTGTCCTATAAAGGCACTTGACACCACTAAAAGCCTAAAGAGAGCACCTGGACAATTATATTTACATCACTGTAGGGTTCTAAATTTTTATCTTGTTTAATTTCCAGTGAAAGCACTCCTCTCGTACCCATTCTCTATTTAATTTTTGTTCTGGTCTAAGTGCTACTTCTAAGACGCAATAGATTTGAAAGTTAAGTGGTTCCCTACCATACAACAGCACAATTCATGTGAAAAACACACCCACCAAAATTATAAATTCCAAATGACCCAGCTGGAAATCACAGTTCAGAAGAGGATACAGGACACTCACAGGTCTCTGTAGACCCCTGCATTGGAGCCCCAGCAAATACACACGTATTTTATGGAACAACACAAACAGCAGCTTGCAATACAAATCTCAGACAGCAAAGTCCCCAGCCTCCTAATTTTCTTACATGATCCAACTGCTACATCCAGCTCTAGCAGAGAGAGTTTAGATTGCAATGCAAAAAATGTAGCAAAAGAAATAATGAAAACTAGTACCAAATTATAAAGTGGTAAGGCCCTTGTTCTTGAAGCCTCTTTGGGAGTTTCCCAAATTACTCCACTGGCCTGAAAGACAGGGTGGGGGGTTTTAACCATTCACCTGCCTAAAAGCCCTCTATATAAATGCAGTTTAGTATTTGTAAATACATGCAGGCCAGCTCCATGATTGCCCAGGTTGTATTACGTCCAAATGCAACTAGCAGTAGCATTCGAGAAAGTCGGGGGAAAACATGGATTTTTATTCAAACACCTCCGCAGTTTTTGTATCAATGTAGGCTGACATACATGTGTGCACACCCAAAGCACTACTGCAGGTGAGTGTTGAAAAGGTCTCAACAGTTTTTCTGTCCAGCTCCCCAACAATGTAAACACAGGTACATGTGAGGTCATATACTAAAACTGTGTCCTCAAATAACAGCAGCAACAGCAAATGCTTGTCCTGGAACACCGTCAGGGAACTTGAAGTCCCCTTTGTAGCTTCAGTGTCTGAAACTGGGCACCAGAAATCATGGCCCCGCATAATCATGATTATACACATTCACCGTGTCTGTGCCTTTTATGTATACATTTAGTATAATCTCTAGCAACATACAGATGTATTACATACATGAATTAACAACTTATTTTTGAGAAGCAGGAACAAGTTCCTAATTTCATAGAAATGCCTTCTCTCTACACATCAAATTTTCTCATGAGTCCATGTCTCCACTCTCACTCTACTATAGCTGGATTCAAATAGTTTAAACACAGCTTCCAGTGATGCTACATCATGTGTTAAGTGTTATACTGAGCAGCCGGAAGCAAAGATGTAAAGAGGAGGAGGAAGAGAAGGAGGAGATGCCACTTGGCTAGAAAATGAGCCAGGAATCAGATGCCAGCCAGGGAAACAAATTGACTTCTGCTGAAGAGGTTTTTTTTTTTTTTTATTAAAAGATTAAAAAAGCAGATTGTCTGGCTGAAAAATGAACAGGTGGTGACTCTACTTAAATTCTGTTTTGAACCACAGCCCAGGTTCAAGAACGAATAGAAATGATTGCCGCACTGTGAAAACACAGCATCATCGTCGTCATCAGTTACACTCATCAGAATAACAGCTCACTGCGAGTCTTTGCCTTAAACTTACACTAAGACATGGTGATGCAAGGAAGTCTGTTGCAGCAGACAGAAGTCTATAAAGAAAATCACAGACAATGACAGGTTGTGGCCTGATGCTAAATTTCATCAAGCTGGTCTCTATGAATCCAAATGGGCCTTAAGGAAGATCTTTTTCCAAAACTCTTTGTATGGAGTGAGGGATGGGGGATCAGCACCTGTGTTTCTCGAACAGGACAATGCTATGGATCAGATTAGCAGTGGGGGAATTTATATGTCAAAGTGATGACCCAAACGTCCAAGAGCAAGATTTAAGTGTCCTGCTAAAATCCTCCATTTAAAAACTAAGATTCCATGCAAACCAGACTGGCTAGAGGAGATTTTTGTCTTAAAACATCAGTCTGATCAGCTGTGAAATAAGATGGCCAATGCTTTAGCCAATGCCCACATTATTCAGGATCTCAGGAGACAGATAGACAGGTTGAATAAGGGAAGACTACGCATGACAGACCAGCAGGCACTGAGTCTAACCACCAAGGGTCAGTGTTGATTCACTCAGATGAGGAAACAGTGAGGAAAGCACTTTTGATTATAATAACAAGGAACTGACTTTGTCTGCGAAGGCCTTCTAATCCCTGGGATGCCTGTCAAGGCTTGATGATGCTCTTCTAGGATACTTCCCATGGCAATAGCTCTCCTGACTGCAGCACACAGCTACTAAGAGAGGATGCAGCTTGGTTGCAGCTGCCCTTCAATTACAATTTTCTCCTCAATCATTTATACATCTCACTCCAGAACAAAGTATGCCAGCAAGATCCTTAACATATACATGTCCACAGACACCAACAGCAGTCTGGGTATCTGACCACTCATCCCCACAGCATATATTAGCCACTAGCAAATCTCAACCTGGAATCTCTAAACTTTTCATCTTTCTTTGCACAGGCTAACAAGGGGTCACAGGACCCTCCTCTCTGTTGCCACAGATAAGGACATATAATTTATCTTGGGAATAGCTTTCTTGCTGGTTTCTGACTTTTTTTCCTTCTTTTAAGCTGGTTGTCAAAGCTCTGTCCACTGGGCTAATATCAGCTGATTTCACTACTCAGACTTACATTATCTTCCTTCTTGTTCAAAAAATTGCTACCATGTCATCATCTTATTTAACAAAGGAGGAAAAGATGGTTTTAAGCACAAATTTACTGTATCTCAGGCCCTGTCTCCAAATGCCAAGGAGAAAGAACTCCAGTGTTAATGAGACAACGTGCTAACGCACACACCGGAGTGCTGCATTACCTCAGAAGGTGGCAGCGTATCTTATATACGTGTAGCATTTCAGCTTTTTTTTTGTTTTTAAGAAGGAACAGTATGCAGGGAGAAACCACCCTAACACAACTAATTTACATGCTCTGGGATAATCCAGCTGCCATACTGCAGCATCACACCTGCAATTGTCTGCAGAGGCTCTGCAGTCAGTCATCAGGCTTTAGGATATCTCACACCTACGAAGGGTGAGCTAGCACCAGGCGGGGGAACTCGGCACGATGCTCTGCAACGGCAGCTCCAGGTTGAGCCATAGTTGGGTCTTGACACTGCAAAGGTGTGAGACGCATATGGGAGCACTCCAAGCTCTCCTTGCTGTCACTAACATAGAGAAAGTGGCACATGAACCAGGGAAAGGAGTCAAAGCACCAGTCACGGAGAGAGACAGGCGGGTGAATGAAGACCTAAGCATTTTTCAAAGTTTGTACAAGGCAGCAAGGATTGGGGGAAAAGCAAACTAAGCGTTAAGAATAAAGGGGGGAGCAGGAAATTGCAACTGGAAAAACTGTATTTGATGGAGTCAGGAGAGAAACTGTAGGTTCAAGGTACACAAGAGATCAAGGGCGTACACAAGAGATCAAGGGCACAGGGACTGAAGCAGAGCTATTGGGAAGGGGCCTGACACTGGCTGTAGGGCCACACTGAGAAAAGACAGGCTTGGAAAAAGAATAATCTAGAAAAAGAGGCAAAAGAGGTTGCTCTTGGGAAAACAGGCATATGCATAAATCCTGTGCTCCAGTGACTATCCACCTCTTGACCTGGGTGAATGCTTCCTGAGTCTCATTGCTTCTCTGCTGTCAAACTCGTGTGGAACCTGCTGGCAAAACGTCTCAAAAAGAGCACTCAGTTATATAAAGATGAAGAAATGACAGAATTTGTGTCTTAAACTTTTGCCGATGTGAAGTCACTCATATGGGCCTCCATCTCCACCAGAGGACAACTGGCCACTCAGCTGCAGGTAAAGGCACACAGCATCAGCCTTGAGGAAACCTGCTGCAGGAACTGGTGTTAGTGTGTATGCAGCCACCTGGGATTATCGGTCAATCAGGAAGATTGGCTGGATGAATATTCAAAGCCCAATACTCAGAGGACAGCAGGTAACCAAGCCTCTTTTGCTGTAAATCTTCAGAAGGAATATGAAGGCAGCAAACTATCTTTAACTCTTCAAATTACATTATACATTAATTCATTACATTAAATATTCCCTGAGCATTTTAGCTATAACTTACATCAATTATTTGCATCTCTGTTGAATTAGGGGACAACTCACTTATGGGTCAGGCAGAAAAATCCCATTTGCCCAGCATCAGCATGATAGCACCCCTTACGAAGAGGTGTGGCACATTAACTCTGGGGCTTCAGCACAGAGCAAGTCCCTGCCCTCCGCACATTCATGTGCCTGCTTCATGCCAAGACCCTCTACAGCCATTAACAGGAGTCCTCATGAGAGGAAACCACATCCCTGAGTATGGACCACACTGAAGGTTTGCTGAGGAAGAAAATGAGTCCCCATGAGTGCTGGGGAGCCAGGGCCAAGCAACTGCAAAATAAAACAAATAATGAAATATAGTCTTGTTCAGGCTCTCATACGGTATTGAAACTCCTCTCTCGGGAGAGAGACAGCTGGCTACAACCTCATGTCCAGAAATGGGGCAAGGAGCTGTGGGTCAGGAGCCCTCCCCTCGTAACTCCTGCTCTGGCACCTGGTCTACATTGCCTGCATGCCTGCAAAACTCCTTGTCTGGGATTCAGAGATGCTCAGTAACAACAGGCCTTGAAAAGGAGCTCCGACAGAAACGATAAAATAAAATGTGAGCAAGACAAGAGCAAAAGCTTAATTAATTTGTATCCGTTTACTAACGGCAGACTATTTGCACTATGCTGGGAGTGCTCCTCCCATTTAGCAGTACACGTAGAGTATTTCTGACCTGCTGACAAGGTTGTAGCTGACCTCAAGCGTAACAGACCTAAGTAAAAGAAAGGAAAATGTTGCTGTGGTTGTTACCACAAACACCTGAAAGGTCATAGTCAGCAGCACAGCAATACTCTGAAATGTGTGCTGCTGAGGGACTGCCACCATAATAGTTTCAGCTGTAAATATTGTCTCTGCAGTAGCAGAAACAGAAGATGTTTTGTGTTCATCGTCCAAATTGAATTAAAAAAACCCTGAAATATCAACCATTCAGGCTATATATGTATACACACAAACATGCACACACATAAATCTTTCATCAGTTGGGAAGTTTTCCAGCTTTTGATGCTGTGTCTTGAATTAACATTGTAGTTTCTCTCCGAGTTACCTCAGAGCTCTAACAGATTGTGTGGTGCTTGTATTAGCACCCACCTGGAATGAACAGAAGGGGAAGGTGGTGAGGGAAAGACAGCAAGAAGCATAGCAAGCTCACAGTGGTTTAGGTAATAAAATAGAAAACAACTGAGGCCATTTGACTCTCTCACCAACTGCTGCCACTCAGGCTTTAGCACAAGACTGAACTAAAGTTTGCTCTCACAGTCATACATACACAAGTAATCATCTTCACTGTGAACGGTTCACACGCACGTGAGGACAAAATTGAGCCCAAAGCGATACAGAATGTCTGTGTCAGCCACTCTAAGACAACACCCAGCACTGAAAGCTGCATTTAAAAAACACATTGGCCACCCAGACCTAGCTGCCATCATCCATCCAGTCCCTACTGTCATGATCAGCTGGTCTGTAACTGGCTGCAGCCTGCCATCAGTTGGTTCTCAAAACACATCTGGAAACAGAAGATCAATGAAGATACAGCGTAGGCAGCTTCTGCCTCTGCACCAATATTCATCAGCTGAAGCAAGGAAACACACATCAATCATTTTGTATAATAGAGTCACCTTAACAAAGCTTTGTCACAGCATCCATGGCTCTTGCTGTCAAAATAAACACTGACAGTCTGAATGCCCTTTATATAGTTACAGAGACATGAGCCTCTGACAATATTTGATTTTACTAACCTTATCTCTTAAGCTTATTTTGGATTTCACAACACATCTGCACTAGAAATACAAGTGACTAGTAACACTGTCAGCTGTCCTGGTGGATACTACCTTGGTGCTTTCTACAGAGAGAAGGGAAGAAGTCCCAGAAATGACATTTGCTTTCAGGCTCTGCAACAGTCACATAATCTTCCTGATAAAAGCCAGTAAAATGTGCATTTACTTGGAAGAATGAAGACCCAAGTTCCCACCTACCAGTGCAGACAACTTCAACAACATTCATTATTTGTAGTAATATGACAGTGCTGAAATAGAAATGAATGGAAGAGTTGTGCCTAATTCTGAGATCAAAAAAGCATTTCCTAAGGTTCCAGGAGAAAAAAAAAAACAAACAAACAAACAAAAAAACCCCACACATACCAGAGTCCAGCCATGAACCCTTCCCTGTTTCTGTGTCACTCTGTATAAACAATTTGGTGGTGTTTAGAGGCAGTAGCTCACCAACCTGAATACAGAAAACTGCTGGTAGGCCAGAAAAACAGAACACAAGCATCTCTTTGCTGTTCTGTTCCAGTATGTCTGTATCGTGTCTTTCTTTCTGTAAGATGCAGACCTTCCACAAGATCATCAGCAAAGGCTTATGCATAACATGAGCCATCCTGACCAGTGGATCATGCCTGCTTTAGGAGCACGATAATACTATTTATATCTTGAATGCATCTCCCAGTGAATAAGGTAAAGGAATCAGGAAGAGCCTCTTACTGTAATCCTATGAGAAACAAACATACTGACCACTCATTCAGAGCCCTATGATGCAGACACATGCCCTTTCTAAACAAAAAGATCATCAAATCTGTTGACGAAGGCCTTGTAGCAGCTGTCAGGAACTGATAACTCTAAGCCATTTCAAGGGAAAATTCATCTGAACAAGAGCAATTTGAGAGTAAAATCTGCTGCCTGCTAAGCCCGAGCCCCTGTTTCCCCGTCAGAATGGTTAGTGTTCCTTGGGGCAATGCCTGTGCACACCAAGGTGGGCAGATGTCTATGCTTACTGAGTGCTGTCAGAAGAACTCACTGCTGGTTATCCCCTGGGCCACATTCTGATTTGGAGAACTACAAAGCAAAAGTGAGCAGGCAATATCCCAAAAGATCTGTGAATGAGATGGACTGTTCTAAGTCCAGATAGACCTGGGGGAGCCATGTAAATATATTAGAAGCACCAAGATTTATATCAATGCCTGGAGCTGACAAGGTCTCTCCTCCTATTTAATTGCCCACTCCAGACTAAGTTAAGCGATTCCACGTGGGACCGTGAGGTAAAGATGAGTGGCTCTGTCTAGCCTCAACACTGAATACAATACAACACTAATATAAAGAGCGAATCTCCCAAGCACAGATCACTATATTATCAAGCATTTGCTGACAGCTAAAATAATTCAATTTAGGGCAGAAATACACCTTGCAGTGCACAGACAGACTGGCACACTAATCTGGCAACAATCTTGCTAGGAAATCTGCTACTGAAACCTCTTCCTCTTTGCTCTTGATAAGTGCAATCTTGTGCTACTTACATTGTTTAAAATGCAGCTGTAGAGATTCCTTCCCAACTTAAAGTTACAATCACAATAACTCCTATGATTCTCTCAACCTGCTCTCAGTTACTTGTTTTAACGCTGAGGGTCCTGCCTGGCTTCTTACCACACTTACCCCCTATCACACACTGACGTCCCAGCTCCACTATACCAAAACCAGTCTGTATCATTCATCTGCAAAGCTTTACATGAACCAGTTCTGTCCTCTCTTCTCCCCTTCCCTGGTAGTGCTTATACATATGAATATCTGTTTAAAATCCTCATGGCCTCCTCTTGGCATCAGAAATCTCATCAGGTAGAAAGGCCAAAAAGTCACCAGAAGCAGCCACCTGTGAGTGGTTGGGCAGCTGTATATATATCTACATCTATATATCTATACATAGTGTACTGCATTGCCATGCTCTCCCCACTCTCTTGTGTTCCACATGTCCATTTATTGCCTCGGACTTGACTGCAAGTTCTTTAGGGCAAGGACTCCTGGATAACAAGCCTTTGTGTAATACATTATTGATGTCCACATGGGCTTCTAGGCACAACTGTGATACAAATCCTAAATGACAGTAGTAAGACAACTACTGGCATAAGCTTAAAAACCAGGCTGAGCCCTTTAGAAAAGTCTGGCCTCAGTGATAAATTCAGGTTTTTAAATAACGCACAGTCCCAGAGCATTCGAGTGACTCATCTACGCCAGCTAATTTATTCTTACAACACCTAGGCTAGACAAGGAAATTTAAGCTCCCTCACTTAGTGACTTTGGGATACTGAAGGATAGACAAAGAGAGGGACTGAATTCAAGATCTGCAGCCTTTGACCTTAACCATAAGTTTATATTTTCTCCCTTTGGGAACTACAGCCTGACTCCCGATCCCAAGTCACCCAACATCATGCTTAACACACTCTCCTGATAAGTAAGAAGTAGTCTGAAGAAGTTACCTCTAAAGAGCAACATCTTTTCCTACACTTATGACACAAGGTCAAAGAAAGTTAGAATAAGCAGGTGTTACCCTGTGCAATCCAAAAGGGATAACGCATTTAAAATGTGTGTTATTTAAATCATTAACAGGTGCAATAACTTCAGATACACAGTATACATGCAATGCTGAGAGAGAGAAGGAAAGATTGGATCTGAAATATTTACTTTCATCTTTAAACCATATTAACTCTCTTCCTGACACAGCGAAAAAGAAATGAACCTCTTAATTTATCCCCACAGCACAGTATTAAATAGGAAAGCTTTAGCTCTGCTTTACAGATGAAAAATTGACATATATTGACTTAACTAAACATAAAAGAGTGAAACATCCAGCAAATCAAACAGCCCATCTGGCTGAGTATTTTTTGAAGCTGTGCGACAAGAAATAGCAAATAACCCCTGAAACAACACATAGAGGAAATGTCTATCTCAGAACAGCTGGGAGATCTGTGCAAGGGATGGGCAGCCTTGACCCTCTGCCCTCTGCCTAAAACACAGAGCTGGGTCCAGCTGCCAATTTCCCATAGAGCTGACACAAGCCTACCATTTTTAGAGTCCTGAAAGGAGTATTTCTGGAAAGAGTATAATAATAATTCCTTTCTGCCTTGCCCATCTAGATGCTAAATTCTTCAGCGTCACTTAACAGCAGCGCTCACGAGGGAGCACAGTGCAATGAGATCCTGACAGGGAACGAGGCCATCATTGCCATGGCAAGTGTGATAATGCCTTCACGTCAAAGTGACAGTAGAATCACCCAGTTCTCACAACTACATAGGTGCACAATTACAGTTTACAATGTATTTGTACAGTCCAGGTGTTCTGCCCAAACGTCTTAGGGTTAATTGAGATGCATTAAGGCATCCTCGCCTGCACACCCATTAAGACCACATATGAGTACTAAGAAATGCTATGGCACTTTTCAAGAAGAAACTGGCATTTCAGAGCAAGCATGGATAACATACAAGATGATGTTATCATCAGGCATCTTGTACCTTCCTAGATAACTGCGCCGCTGATCATAAGAGCCAGTAACTGCATTTAACTTGCTGAATGCTATTTAGCTTCTAATAGAATTTTTCTAAACAAGTCTCAAGAAACACAAGGAAGTAATTTCTTTTAAGCAGACTCTTCACAGAGCAGAATTAGAAATCCATAATCACAAGTATTTACGCAAAAAGTTGTAATTCTCCATTACTGCATAACAGGCAACAACAACCGCCTGGTGTATGAATATATGATACAGTGCAATAGAGTTGCCAGCACAGAATACATACACTTAGAAGAGAAACAGCTGCAAAAAATTCAAGAGTCATGAATCCTTTCCAGTGTTTAAGACCAGCCAGAGAAATTCCCACAGGTTACCCAAGAGACACCTGAACCATGTAGGAGAGGAGCGCAGGCACACTCACATAGCAAAGACCATGTCCACAGACTTGTGACGTACACAGCTAGACAGTCTGAGGAAACCACCATCTTTCTGCAGGGCACATCAAGCCACATCAGTAAAGACACAGCCACACTGATACCATGATGTGACCTCCAAATCCTGCACTACCTTCAGCCAGCACCAGCTTAGTTTCATGCTGCAGTTTTGGATGCAGAATTCATGGTTCAGGATTCATGAAACTGTGCATTAATTCTGTCCTCTCCTCAAACACAATCAACACCCTGAAAAAGGAAAAACGAGCTCAAACATAAAACAGAACTTCCCTTTACTGGCAAAAAAAAAATGAACTCTGGGATAGAAGAGGGCTTCTTCTCTTCCAGAGAGCGTCAGATGGTACCACAAAGCTAAAATGACAAGTCCAGAATCAACACAAATTATAAGAAACAATAGATTTATTAATTTATATTTTTTTTAAGCATTTAGGCACTAAAGGCATTGAAACAGTTAACCTTGTGTGAAAGCGACAACTCCTGGAAAGTTCCAGAGTGTTTGACTATACAGAAATAATACCCAGAGTTTTGTTGTTTGGAGGTTTTTTTAAGTATAGTCTAGTGGGGCTGAAAACTGCTATTGTAGATGAGATCCTCTCTGAAGAGGCTTCAGATTCTTAACTGCCATGATGGTGAGGAAGTGAATGAAATTGGTGGACTTGTTGGGGGGGTTAATTTTCATTTCTTTCTAAAACAGGTGTCATTCCTGCCTCCTCCTGACTAACACGCAGTGCATTTGGACTCCACAGTGAAGGAGCAAAGCCCAGCAGAATGGGAAAGAGAAAAAAGATAGGTAACAGACATGAGAAACTGGCATTTAAAGCAAAGCCTGAACAAACCCAGATAAAAATCACTTCATGAAGTGCCTCAAAAACAAAGGGCTTCAGCTTAGCAGAGAAAGCAAAACCTTGAATCATTCAAATTAAATCCTCATCTGGGCAAAGTTCATTGTGGTTTTGTCAATGACATCAACAGGGTTCTTCTGTGTGTTGAAATACAGGAACCTTATTGGGATACTCTTCATTGTATGGATTCCAGTTAGCATTGTGAAAATCTAATCTAATTCTACCTCTGTACATCACAATAATGCAGTGGTAGCAACAGCAATAACAGAAAAAGACAACATTTCAAAAATCCACGACTCATCAGAACAAGCATTGCTGCTGTAATCTTAGTGTTCAATAAAATCAAAACAATTTTGACAATATTTAAAAAAAAAAAGATACAAGTCATTCCACTCCACCATGTTTCCAGAAGAGATTTTTGCTCACTTTTCATTTTTAAATGACTTTCCCTTATTTAATTTCCATACTTTTTTTCCTGTATATTACATTTGCACTTCAGATGTCAGAATCTAAATGAAACATTTCAGTTTTGAAATCTGAAACAAAAAAAACATAGACTGTAAGTCAAATATCTCTCTATACACACATGTGAGACTCCAGAGGTTTTGTTTGTGGAGTCTTTCAACATTTTTAGGTTTTGCTCAAAGTCAGCAGGAAGCAGAATCCATAACAAATTTCTAAATGTCAGGGGAAACTGTCCTTCCACCCTCCACACGGCTATTTCCACATCCCTTTGTATCAACGATTTTAAATGAGGATCAAGAAAGGTGGAACAGTTTCTAAAGGTAATTAAGGAGAAAATCCAGAAATCCAAAATTTAAAGGTGATTTATTTTTAACTAATGGTATAACTGAACTCACAACACTACAAAAGACACTTCCTACTGATGAGTAGCATCCAAGGCTCAGAAGACAGAGTGCAGTTTCCCTGAGCCACGCAGCCCGCGAAAGCTCCAAGGGGAAATGCCACATTTAACAAAATAAACAAAGCTGGCAACTGTGAAATGAGAACGCTTCACATTCAAGAAGAAAAATTTAAATTAAGAAATTAATTAAGAAAAAAATCCAAAACAGTCGATCAACTAAATTTAAAGTTTTGTGTTACGTTGCAATTGGTCTGTCTCAGAGATGACTGTTTGCATCAGCTGTTGAGTAATTAGGACTGCAGCTAGTAACGAGCATCTCAGCAGCTGCCGCTTTGTCCAGACACACGTTGTATAAATGTCCACAGAGAAACACGGCAGTGCTATCACGAGCTGCCTGTCTGAAAACACCACCCCTACACGGTCACTGCTCCCATTCAGGCATGGATTATAGCTACACAGATTGACGAGTAATCTCAGTAGACAGTGCAAGACAGGACATCGTGTTGGCAGTCAGCAGAGCTACAGCTAGAGCCAGTCCAAAGTAAACATCCCTGAAACACATATAAATGCGGGTGTTGAGTCCTTCAGCACTGTCTTGTTAGACAAACACACATCTATGAAGCTGCTCTACTAACTTTTTAAATACATATATAAAAATACATATATATATTCTAAAGTACCTAGAGAGTATGGGAAAGGCACTACGGGAATTATCTAACATGAGACCTTGGAACCTAGAACTCAGTGCTTATCACTGTGTTTATGTGATTCATAAACAGTGCGGTGAAAACTCATTAATCACTTTAATGATTTTTCCTCACTAAACCTTAGTACACGGAACTAATCACTTTTTCTCAGTATATGAGCTTTAGTCATAGAAAATACATATTTATACAAATTATTAATTAATCCCTTCTTGACATCTACTGTACCCAAAACATCTGGCATTTTTCTCTCTTAATCAACACAGTTCCCACAGGCTTGGCGTTTTAAACACAGTTATTGTAAATAACTCCAATTGTCAACACCAAATCATGTTTTGTGCTTTTAGATGGCTGCAAACGTAATTACTAGAGACAATCCATCAATTGCTAACTCCTGAACATGTCCATTGAGACACAGAGGCTCAGACAGGACATGCATTCCTCTCTTCCTTGCCATCTTCTGCATGCTTACACTGGCCTGCAGGACTGTCACAAAAGGCTGCTTGAAAGCCATCATGAGTTATGAAGTTGCCTGCTTTATACAACTCTCAGTAGGCAGCATGCATACATACTAAGCAAGAAGAGTCTTTTTCATATTCCTTGGCAGGAAATAAACTCCTGATGAAGGGATCACATGCCATAAGAATGCCTGTTTTATTTTATTCTCTATTATCAGAGATCAAGGACTAAGGGAAGGATGAACTTTTTTTTTTCCCCTCCCACAAGTAAAGGTTCCCTATAGGTCTGGGAACTGCGACCATGGTTCACAAGAGAATCTAATGTATATGTTTTTATAGGTTTCCAGTCCAGTGCTTCAAGCAGACCTCAGCCCCCGAACTGGGCTAATCCACTGTCTTTTCCAGTTCAAGGTGCAAAGCAAGAAAGGCAACCAGACCTGAGAAATACTGAGGGGCAGGCTGGTATCCAAAGGGATATTAAAAAAAAACCCAAACTCCACATCTTAAATTGGACTGGGCCTTTCAGGGCTATACTGTGGACTTCAACCCCAAGATACTCCAGTGCAAGAGTGGTGGTTCACCAAGCAACCAGAGAGCAGGAGGACAAGGGGAGAGAAGGCAGGGCTGGGAGCTGCCAGGGGTAAAAGCAGGTCACATGCTGGAATGAAAGGCAGACAGCGTCCCAGAGCAGAGTGGTTAGGAGCTATATGACATCGGTGCTGGGCCCACAGCTGTTGTGGAACCATCAGGCTCCCACATTTGCATGAATGCTGGAAGGGTGCTAGAAACAGGAGTGCTCTCTACCCTTTGCTTTCACAGACAAAAAGTTCTCCCACGTAGTATAAAGCTGCAGTGTTTTTTAAAAAGCTCCCTCTGTGGGGACCCTGGTGTTGGCCTTTCCATTACACACAACAAAAAATGTTTTCTCACCTCTGACACCAAAATGGGTCCTATTTCTAAAACAGCTGTCTCACACCGTTTGTTACTTAAGAGAAAGCCCTGAATAAATGGAGAGTACATTGACCTGTGGCTAAGAAAAATGTTGCTAAGACACACAGCTTAATTGCATCTGTCAAAAATGTATTCGTGCTCACTACACCTGATGAATCATCACCACACACTTTCCGACTGCCAGACTGAACTCTTTAAGGACAACAGAAGTCTTGGAACTCAGCCACCTAGAAATCTTTAAATAAAAGTCTATAAATAAATAACAAATGTATTATATAAGCCTTCATGCAGGTACTTGGACAAATCCCTTGTCATGGCACTAAAACCATTGTGATTACCGTCTTCCTGAAGTTTTCACAGAAGGGTCTTAGCACTTCCTTTTCCCACCCTTCAAACGTGTATTGTATCCTCTGAAATGGTTATCACAGCCACCCCTCCACAACCACATTTCAGTTGGAAGATAAGCGAATTTTACTGGCTGATATTTATTTTGTCTCCGGTTCAGTGAATACTTGCAGTATGTGATCAGTGATTTCATCTGCAGCATTAGGACCATACAACATGCCATCTTAGAAATAAACTATATTTCAATTACTTCATGATGAACTTTCTTGTGGAAAAAAAGCCAACTTAATGTCTAAAATACAGCAGTTCTATGAATCTTGTAATGGTGTGGCAATGGAATTTGCAAACCTAAAGCTCAGAATAAGGAAAACCACACAGGTATTTATCAGCTGCTTTGACTAAGTGGTTTAGTCAGAATTAGAGATACACTCATCACAGCAGAACTCCAGATTACTTCTCTAAGCATGATTTGGTTTTCCAGGTACAGCTTTGTAAGCAGGAAGTCACAAAAAAGCATACCAGAATACACTGAAGAAACAGAGACTTCGGTTAAGATTAAATGGAAATTTCTTTCAGTTCCTTCATAATTTTTTCTCCTCCCTTCAATCTCATCAAGGTTTGCCTATAGTCTTTCAGATTCTAAATCAATATGTAGACCTGGGCTACACAACCCTCAAATCTTCTTCTAATGTCTCCCTTGGCATTCACCTAAGCTTAAAGGCAGGTTCCAGATACAAGTTTCCAGGGGTTTATATGAAATACAATTATATTTCCATGAAGGTGAAGGCGTCTTTTACGTTCCACTTGAAATACTTTACAATGTGCAGCAATTATTCAATTCTTTTCAACTAGACCTTGGACATGCTCCACTTTATTACTGATCTGACTGCTTTCAAGTATCCTCCTTCTGCAATAAGCCATTTCATACAGCATGTTGATATGGTTTACATTATAAGTAAGGCTGTAACATGTATTTTTAAAGTGCCCTTATACTCTTGATTGAGGAAAAATTTCTTTCCTTAAGAATCAACAATCAGTTCTGCTCTTCAACTAATGAGAGAGATCCATGTGAGGAAGAAGTGAGTTTACAGCCATAGCTCCTTCTCTTCCACAACAGCGTAAGACTCTTCAGTTCTCCATTGAAAGCTGCTTGATCTCTCCTTGATTGACAAGTTCCTAAAACTCATATTCCTTTGCTCTACCAGTTGTAATAACTGTGATTGCATGTATGGAAAGAGCTCCAACAATAATGTTAAAATCTTGATCAAAGAGCTTTGCTTTGGTTCATTGCATATGACTAGCAAAAGTTATTTGACACTTCTGTATACCTGTCTCTGTAAAATGAGAGATATTTATGTTTACCTCCTCAGAAGAACACTGAAAGCTTGTTAAGTATTTAAAAATTACTGGATGGCAGATGCTAAGTATTTTCGGTAGGATTTCACACCAGCAAGATTTTAATTACTGCAGTTCCTCATTTGCTTGATTCCCTGATGAACTGATAGGCAGACTCTCATTTATTCACAGCTGAATACCCAAAATGTCAACTAGGGTTGAGACAGTGTTGTACGTAACTTCAAACCTGAAGTGTGCTACACTGCTCTTTCTTTTTTTTCAGACACACATACAAAGACAGCAGATCATCTCTGCTTCTCCGTGCACGAGAGAGGAGAGCGACCCCATATGAGATTGATCACCACGAGGTACTAAACCAAATTATATCAGGCTCATAGCAATGCCTTGAGCTAAGCTACTTAGCTAATGCTAACCTTTGCAAAAGCAGATTGCTTTAGGTGTGTCAGTCAAGGAGATACAGGCTCGTTCTGCTGAGAGCTTAACTACACTACATGAAGATGCACTTCCATTTGACTAATCCTGCAGTGGTGCCCTGTCAAACTAAACAAACAGTCAGTGTACTGGGCAAGCTGGTAAAACCTCCTTCAATGCTACTGCAGCTTCCCAGGCTTCTCTCACCTTGCTACCAAGTTATCTAGATGCTGTCTCTGCACAGACCTTGTTCAGAAAACTGAAGTGCTCCTCAATCTTCTCTTCAAAGTGATCCTTAAGCTTTAAATTTAGTTAAGCAGCTTCACTTCAGACTTACTCTCAGCTGTAGTTTAGCATGTACTTTATTCTTCATGTTACGGTGACACAGGAATTTTTCACTTGAGCTCAAGGTCTGGTTGTGGTACAAACAAACTCTGTGTAACTGTTAAAATTAAGAGTCAGCGACAGAGCTGAAAGACCCCCTCCAGGTCAGATTACACCTGTGTCACACAGAGTACTAACTCAGCTCCTGAAGTTCTGGTCTTGGCAGCAGCACCATCCTCTCATGCATGCAGGCAGCCTGGTGAGTTGTCTCATACTGCATTGATCCCTGCCTCAGACTTTGCCACTACAGGAGACATGATGTAAGCACCTAAGAAGTCACTGTCTGGCACCTCTAATTTTATTACAAGATGGCTTGGATCAAGGAAGCCATCAAATTGGCTCATAAACATTCTGAGCTGTGCAGCATAAACCATGAAAATGGTCACTTTATGAGTGCAATGATTATCTCCAGGCTAGGCTGCTCCAGCCTCGGGAACTTGTTTCCTAGGCGTTGAATAAATTTGGGTTTTTATCTTGTGCCCCACAGCTTTCCTGAAGCTGGCCCAGGTGACAGCGGAGAAGCAAACCTCATCATGTGTTATTTGCTTACATTAGTAAAAATCCTCCTTGCCAAGGCAACAGCTACCAAAAGCTTTCACAGATGCTGCTTGTGCAGGATTACTAAAACACTTCCCGAACAATACCCTTAATGAGGAATGGTGAGACTTAATTAAAGTGTAAAATAATTAAAAGGCAATCAAGAGCAATAAGAAGTTTCTGATCATTTCTCCCTACATTTAAAATGTAAGACATGGGGGAGGGGATTGTCCATTCTCCGTGATTTTCAAATGGCTTTTAGAAAATGAAAGAATAAAGAAGATATTAGACAAAGATGTGTAATAAAGGTTTCAACAAAGCAATCAAGTTATGAACAAATATAATAGATATAAAAAGGCACACATTTCTCATGCAAATAAAAATCCCCATCTCGCTTATCTCAGGATATAAATGAAACACAGTAAGTCCTGGGATATAAATGCATTGCCCTGCCCATTTGGTTTCAAACAGTCCCTTGTTCCCTTTGAGTCATTTTGATGGCCTGGGCTCATGGCATTTCCAAAATGTAATTATTTCAGAGGAAATGGGTAGCTGGAGCAGGAAACACTAACCTTGAAGAAACACCTTGAGAACAATTCAGTTTGAGCTGATTTTCTTTCTTCCTTTTCAGGAGGAGAGAAGGGATTGAACAATACTTTCTATTAAATTTTATAGCAGTAACTCAGCACAACACTTTTACTGTTAGAATGAAGAAGTCCTTGAAAAACAAATCCTTTACGTTTCATTATATTAAAAAGGGAATTTTGAAAAAAATAAAATTCTTTTCTTTAAATCCTGAAAAATGGGAAGGGTTAGATTTTGTGGGTGGGTTTGGGGAGTATTTTTTTTGTTGTTTTGGTTGTGGTTTTTTAGTTTTGTTATGGATTTGGTGGTTTTTGTAGTGGTTGTTTGTTTGGTTTTTTTAAACACAGCTTCACCTACTACTTAAGCACTGAGAGACTGTAAACAACAATTGATTTGTAGGAAGAAGCTATGCCTGGCCTTTCCAGCCACATGGCTCAGGCTGCTTTGCTCTGTATCCCATCCTTACTCCTGGAGAGCACGTGGCGGAGCACATAACAGTACCTCCAAAGTGAGCATGCGAGATATTGGTAGAGGACATCCTAAATGCTCTTGCTCACTCACTCCATCATTGACTACAACCTCATATAATATCTGTTCACTGAATCCAAAGCATGTAGAGACAGGAATGCTTTTTCCTTGTGAGTCTGTCAACCAGGCAACTCCTTGTCCATCTTCTCCTTCCACAGAGCAAAGGGAGCCAATACTGCCTGCACTGATGATACAGCTCCCCTCACAGTGATGATCTGCATCACCCCAGCTATTATCAGCCAGGTTTATGTTACAAATCTGGTAGAAGAGAAAAATCACAAGACGGGCTTGTTGGCCATCAAAACAAAGGACAAAAGAATTTTCCTAAAATAATAAGAAATTAAAAGCTGGAATGGTGACATACTTGCATTTTCCTGTGATTTACTCAGAATGCAAACTTCAAGATAATCAGCATCTCTCCCTTCTTAAGTTCACAGCATCAAGCACCAACCAGTACAGAAGATGATTTGTTCAACACAACACTACCTCTAACACAAGCAGTAAAACACGCATGCTCTGAATATGAACCTGTGACAGGCAGAGCTAAAGACAGAGAAAGAAATAAGATGCTTATCAAGTTTATGAATTTATTATTTTTCTCAAACTCACACTGGCTTTGAATACAAGTAACAATGAAATAAAAGCAGGCAAAACATGCCCCTGTAAAACATTTTACATTCACAATGAACAAGCACATGGATTTTTAACTGAAAGAAACCAGAGAAAGGAAAACATCCTGGAAATAAGCTACATAACACCTCTACAGAGCATGTACCTCCTCATCATTGACTCTTTTTCAGTCCTGCTAACTTCCACCCAAGAAAACATTGATCAAAAACTAAACCCAAGATGACTGAGGTGCTGTCACTGCCCTTTCGTTCTTCTGTAACTTCTCCTCCTCCTGGAGGGAACATGTCCATTGAGATCATCACCTCTCCAGAGAGAGGAGATATCAACAGTATGCATACAGCAGCTGACACACCAGGCCCCAAACTAGTTTGGACCTTGGACAACATGCTGTTAAGAATAATTATCCAGAAAGCCAAAACCCACAAAACAACATTTGCAGAGCCTACCATCTCTTGGATTTAAAGTGATTCTTATTACCGTGTTTCAGAAAGCCTCCATGGCAAAATCTGTCACATCTATTTGTTATTTGGGGCCCAGGACATCATTTTTCTAGAAGGTAAAAAGAGCTCGAAGTGGTCTTGATGTCAGCTTTAAAATAGGGATCGAGTGACAACTAGTGGAGATTTTCATAAGTGCAACTCCATGGATTTCTCTGCACGATGCAATCTACATCAAGGTCCTATTCGTTGAAATAAACCAGAAAAATGTAGAAAAGCTTTGCAGAAAAAATGTGTACACATATGTGAAGCCATGGGGAATGTGAATGTGCTCCTGTTACTCTAAGCTGTTTCTTCCCAACCTGGTAAAGCTGCTCAGACACGCAGACCTCCACAAACCCAGGAACTAGGAACAGAAGCAGCCAACCCCACAGGAGTACACAAGCTTTAGCAGCCCACCACCCACTCCCAAATCATGAACAGGTGGGAGAGAAGATGGAAGGAGTCAGGAGAAGGTAGCATGACCTTCCTCCTGGTGCATCCTTTCCCTGAAGTGTTCCAGCTGACTATTAGAAGCTTATGGCTCTTCAGCTAGAGGCTGGGATTGAACTATTCTGTATAAGAGCTCAAGAATCTCTCCTCCATGAATTTCTCCAGTCTGTGTATGTTTTTAGCCTCAACAACATGACGTAGCAATGAGTTCCACAGCTCTGGCTTGAGTTGCAGGGAAATATATTTTTATTTACTTAAAAACTACTTCTTATTTCATTGGATGGTTTCTAATGCCTGATTTATGAGAAGGTGAACAATCATTCCCTAATTCATCTTCTCTCCCTTCTTCATGATTTCATTAGCCTTCTCCCGCGACCTCTCATTTACCTCTTTTCCAGGCTGACGAGTCTGGAAATTGATGAATTCATGCACAGTAGAAAAAAAAATCTTTCATTTTATTTGCCTCTTTAATCACCTCTGAACACAGACCTAATGCTGCCAAAGACTTATAAGGAGCAACTTTCCCGAAACAGTGTTAGTTGAGGTATGACTCACCAGCACTACCCTCAAGTACTTTGTGGGTTTTTGGTAGGGAAGGGAAAACTGTTATTTGCTTTTCACATGCAATACTTTGCATTCACTGATGATACATTTTAGCTGTCATTTTATCTCCTGGTCACTAAGTATTGAGAGAACCTCTGCAACACTTCACACTGCTTTTAAATCTGGTTACTCTGATTATTTTTATAACACCATCATCTTTTATTAGTATCAGGCCCTAGTCAGTACTACAGCTCTAACATACCATAAAAATATTAGGAAAATAATTCTCCCACACAATGGCTAGAAGCAAACAAGGACAAGAAATTGCAACAGGACCTTTGAGGCAGTTTTCAGAGTTTACCCTGCTCAGGTTTCCTGTCCAAAGTGCTGTGGTCCTGGTGCATGGACACTGGGAAAGTGGTGGCTGATGTTATTATAACAGTTTCTGAATTTCATAAAAAGGGAAAAAAAAAAAAAAGCTAGGATAAAAAGTGCCAACTATACATCTGTTTCAAGAATCCTCAATTAACATTATTCATTGCTTGTCACAGGGAGCTGTTTCTTTAAGGTGCTTTAAATCACAACTGAAAGGATACAGATAAAGTTGTAGATCTGTCAGCTTTTACTGTTATTATAAGTCTCCTCTTGATCATAAGTGTCTTGTCTTTAAAAAAAAAAAAAAAAAAGGTAAAGGTACAAAGCTAAGCTTTTGCTCCTCCTGATTGCAGAAGAAAGCCTAGCAATACTAACCCTAAATGTTCATAAGGGAGAAGACAAATTAAAACCAAAACCCAACACTGCGAAATAACCTCATGATTTAAAAAATATCTCCTGCTTTTGAAGGTATGACTCATCATTTGACTGCTTGTGGACTGGCTGTATCATTACAATGAGACTAGCAAATGTGTCAATTTATTAATTTTTGCAGTTTCAATTTTCATGGCAGGCAGAGATACACAAAATACTGAACAAGAAAACAGTTTAATCTCTCTCCAGAACACTTCATGTTTTTAAATCATCTCTCCATTCAATTGACATACTGAATGCAGCCTGCTCAATACATAAATGCCATAAATTAATGTGGGCTACAGATAAGATTCAGATTCTGCAGAAGCTCAACTTCCTCAAGAAATAATAAAGACTTCCTAGATGCTCCCTGAGATGCCCAGAAATATTTTCCGGACATGGCTCCAAGCAGCAAACAATGCAGCATTGTTCCCACAGACAAAACCACAGAAAATGGGCACGCAGGCATGTGTTCAGCCCTTCCAGAAGGTAATGATGTCACCACGAAGTCTCAGTGGAGATCCTGAGGATCAGGCATCACCGAGGCTAGGTTTGTGGCGTGGTGCAGTCACTCAGACATTGATGGGCAGATCTGCCAGCACAGGGGAATCACAAAGGCAGATTTGGAAGATATCCTGACCGCAGGCACTGCCCTTCCACCGTGAGCAGCACGCTAGGGTACCTGATGATGGTTTCTTTTCAGGTAGAGGCATTTGTTCAGGAATCAGGACAGAAAATTTGCAGAGGTACAGCAAGCAGTCACGTAGCCCAGGTCAGCACATAGCTAGTTGCTTTCCATACTTACATTTTTGCAACCTAGACTGTCAGCTAGAAGGAGAGGGTTACATGAGGCAGTGCCTGGTGTTTGAAACAAGCAAAGACCTTGCAACAAGGCCACAAAGCACGTGTTGCTGGATCTTGGTTCTGCATGCCGCTTGGTTCTTCAGGCCCACCAAGCTATAAACTGTTCCTGTGAATGCTCACCTAAACGAGTGCCTGAATTGTGACTATATTAGTGACCCACCCCGATACAAATCCTGCTCCTGCAATCTTCCTTCTGACTGTCAGGAAAGACAGAGCTGATGATCTTTGTCTGGATGCACACCCAAAGCACCCACTCAGCTCCACAGAAAAGGGCTGGATGCCTGTCCAGTGCTACATGAGATAAAAAAAGCCATAAACCATCAAGGAACAATACAGAAAGTGACATTCACATAGCTGGGAGTAGAAACCACAGGAAAAAAAATGGGGACAGAAAGGCCACACACACACACAAAAAAAAGTTGCAAAAATATCAGTGGGATACAAAGTAAAGAGGTGGATTCCTAAAGAGCAGGAATTCTGAGGACGGACCATAAAAGATGGGCAAAATAAACAAAGGACAGAATGACACTTTATCCCTTCACAAAAGCAATGCAGGAGTTCAGATGTAGATTGAGGGGGCAGCCACAGTCACCCATTTATACCCTGGCTGAGAGGAACATGCAAGACCTGAGGACACAAGGGTTCTGCACTAGAGCAGCTTTGTCTCCAAGGCACAGCTAACGCTGCAGCACTTAGTAGCATCAGGATGCTGAGATATAAAATGATCATTGTACAGGTGGAAAAAAAAAAAAAAGATGACTCCTGGGAATACATCTCACCAAGGAACAGAGCGATCCTTATCTCATCAAGCAAAGTAAACAGAGCAGCACAGATTCACCAAGAACGATAGGCAATTAGAGGTACAGTCAAAGCCTATCGAAAAATCAATTGAAAGATTCACAGTCCCATGCAGATTTCTCAATCAGACCCTTAGTTGTGATGCACATATATCAATAACAGAGCTGGATACATCATTTTGCCACAGTAAAAGGAAGTAATTCCCAGGTTAGAACAGAACTACAGTGAGCTAAACAAAAAGCGTTAGAAGCAGATTCTGGCTCTTCTGGGGGAGTGCAAGCACTGGGAGGGGGTATAATACACTGTGTCCTGTAAACAAAGATTAAAAAAAAAATCCATGTGAAGCCAGCCATGAGAAACACATGGGTCCAACATTAGGGTGTTTATTCAATAACTCTACTTAAGAGGCTTTATAAAGTATACAAAGAACTGAGGCATATAAAACATAATGAGATAAAAATAAGTCCATAAAATTGTCCGCCAAGGGAGACGGAGGGAGAAAAATTCTCTTTTAGGGAGGCTTTGGTTGCTATTAGTACTGAAACCACAGCTGGCACTATTTCTCTCATTGATGAGGAAATGTGCACTCCCTCTTATGCAAAATTTAAATTTCACTGTGCTTTTTGGGGAAAGAGAGGAGGACAGCTGAATCAAGCATGTAGTGATCAGCAGTAGAAGTACTGAAGAAATTGCTAAGCATTTAAACCACAGCAGCACCTCAGAGCTCCTGAATATTGTACTAAGGACCTTACCAAAGACAGTGGTCACACAGTTATGAGGACATCGCCCCTGTCCCGAAGGGCTTGTCCTCCGAGTCCCCAGGAGAGGAACAGATTCAGACAGCTGTGAGGGAGGTGTGTGAAGGAGACTCTCATGATGGCATCACTTGCTCGAAGCTTCTTAGCAGGGCAGCCCTTAGTGAACACTGAGGAGAGCTGCGCGAAGGCAGCCTTGCTGCTGCTGGAGGGACAGGAGCAGGGTGGCTCAGCAGGGACCACGCTGAGGGACCCCGGCAGGCAGTGCTCTCCCATCCTCCACACCCCTCCTCTCCCTGGGCAGCCACAGGGTACTGTTAATGGGCACATGGCCAGCTTCAGTCACCCTCAGCAGCTTCTCCCTTGAGCAACTGCTTGCAGGGCCATGCCTGGAGCTGGCTCTGCAGGTATTCCCCATGCAGCAGTGGTATCATCATCTCCTAGCTTGTTGCTGGTAGAGGAAAGAGATAAGGAAGGATTGAGAACGAGAAAAGTTGACAGCTTTGTTGACCTTTAACCAAGAGTCCTCTTGGATGCCAGATGTGACACGGACGAAAACACCGAGGAGGCTTTGTGGAAACGTGTAACAAATGAGCAGATAAGACTGACAAAGTAGATGAGGGGTGATGTCCAGTGCTGCACTGGACAAGATATGCAAGGCAGGCGTAGGATATGAAGAGCTGACAATGAAGACGAGTGCTTTGCACTTGGGTGGTGGAAGAGGAAGCCTTGTGAGGTGGCAGAAAAAATGTTCAAAGCAATAAACCAGAAATACAGTATTTGTAACCACATTCTTGGAACAAGTTAAAAACATGCAGCTCTGACAGACAATGAACTGCCTTGGGAGCCACACAGACTAGAATGAACTGCACAGCCAGAAATTTTGCAGATCACTGTTATAGAACTGTGCCCTGGAGTCTTAACTTTGGAAAACCTTGGAGGATTGCATTTTAAGCCATGTCTGCGCTTGCAGCCAGTCAGCCACAATGGACCAGAAGGGCACAATTGCCTTCCAGGCAGCCAGTGACAGCACTGAGTTCTTTGTTGTCCCTCCCAGACACAGAAAAGAAACCAACCTACATTCATCTAATTCACAACAATGGAGTATGTTCCTCAGAGCTCACTATTCCCCCATGCTTCCCATTCGTTTCCCAAGCCACCCGGGGCTGCACAGAGTGAGGCTTAGGAACTAAACCCATCTGACTAAACTCAGGAGTCCTTGGTTGGGATGAGACATGCCTCAGGAAGCATAAAACCAGCAGAAAAAAGCAGTACAGTCTTTCCTGCTGTTCATTAGCGACACGACTGCCACATCTTGGTAGCTCTTCATCCCGAGATCAGCAGACCACAGGTTGCATGGCAGTCCTGCCACCAGTCCTACTCCAGAACCCTGGCACAGAGACCTCCAGCTTATAGGCTGATCCCAATACTAAGCTCAGAAGTCCTCCCCTTGCTGGTCACAAGTACATCATGCTGTTTTACAACAAATCCACAGCCAGTTGAAAACAGTTAAAACAGAGTGTGAATATGTTTCAATAGAAAAAGCAATTCTAGCCACTGGGATTTGATGCTTACTCCACAACTAAAACAATGCAGTTCTACTTTCTACTTCATGAAAAAACACTGCAGAACTTCTGGTTTCCAAGTAGTCCCAGAGCTTGCAGCACAAGACAGATGTGACTGGCCAAGGGATGTGTGTCAGATCCATCAGAAAATTACAGTAAATCAAGCAGGTTGCAGAGTGCTGAGTCATAGTATCTGACTTTTCTCACGTGTCCTCTCAACCTGCTGCAATCACAGGAGATTTAAGCTATGTAGCTACAGAATCTTACACCCGGGCAAATCAAGAAATTTGTTACCACAGCTCTACCCACAACACGCCCAAGGTCAAAGTCAGACAGAGACTACATTTGACTCCTCAAAAGGCTTTGTCTAAACACCATGCAACGATGCCACATCAGGAACGATGTGGACCACAAATTCAATAAAAGACATGAGCATAAGTTATTAATTCATTACAGATATTCAAGATTATTGATGAAAAAACATTTATCCTAATAAACACAAGGTACACCAGTTAACTCCACACAGATTCATGAAAAACCCTCATATATTTCAAATAAACAGATTGAGTGAAAAAAAGCAATAAGCATAGGGGTGGAGGGGGAAAGAAGCAAAACATCCTACTCTGTACACCTCAAAAAGTGTAAATGCTAGGGTGAATATTTTGCTTCAGGACAAAAAAACAGCCATCGTATCAGACCATGTGGTTTTCAAGTTTAGTTTACAGTCACAATGCTGGGACAAGTCTTTGTCAGTCACTGGGTAAAAAACAACTTGTACAGAACAAAGAATATGGACCACGACTGGGATTACAGTCAGTTTCAGCAATTGAAAAAGATGAGTTTTGTGAGCTGCAAGGTGATGGCAGCTTTCTTCTTTCAAAGTATTCAGAGAAATTTAAAATTTAACCCCAAGCTCTCTGTTTCCTACCTCTTTAGCAGCCAGCTTTAGTAACCGGCAAAGCCGACTGCAAGTCTCCACAAGTGTGCTGGGAATACACTGCAAGCTCCTGCACCTTACCTGGAAAGGACACTGAAACAAATAAAGGGGGTTTCTGCAGAATGTTCAACTGAGGTGGACACAAAAGGAGCTTGACAAAGAAACAAATTTTACAAGTCTCAAAGAACTGCATGGATGTGATATTTGGAAATGCTGGGGAAGTGTCATTATTTTAGTGGTCCTTCAGCCATCACTGACTCTTTCAAGAAGTATCTGCTCTTCGTGCTCTTTTTATCCACTGTACGATGAAAAAAAGTCACAAGCCAAACACATATTTGTTTTCTTTTACAAGTCACCTTTAAGATTATAATCCATCCTGACACTGGGACAAGGAATTCATTTTCAAGTTTAAAGTAATTCATCACTGAGCTAGAATCTGAGCTGCACCAAGAGTAAATGTGTTTCAGAAATATGTAGTTCCCAAGTCTTTACACCGCCATTTGAAATGTCTAATGCAATCGTGCAATCCTGCGGTTTGCTTCCACTAGAAAGGTTTTTACATTTACATTAATCTCTGGGAATTGTCCTACACTACAGAAAACCACAGTGTTCACATTATTGATTTGACCACACATTACTTTGAGCTGCAGACTCTGACTTTTGACTGTGTGCTTGAGCAGAAATCTCTGAGTGACAGCTCTGTATTCTGGCATAAGGCAATAATTACCCTGTGATGAGAGCCCCAGCTGAGAGCATGTCCCCGCTGTTTTGAAAACAAATCCTCAGGATAAATCCCTGGCACCTCTACACAGCCAGGCTGAGAAGCAAAAAGATGAGGTAGAATTTTATTGATTTTGCAAAAGGAGAACTGAAGCAGGTAGAGTTTTGATATACAAAGCCATGTAGACACCTAATCCTCTTGAGATCAGTGGGAGTTAGAGAGCTAAATGATTTTGGCAGATTTGGCTACAATAGATATGTCCACGGTCACACCAACGAGATTTATGTTTTCCTGGGTAGTTGGGGATCACCCTCGAGCCTCAGCCCTGAATCCTAAACTCTCAGCCTATGGTTTCAGTCTTAAGAAACTGCATGGCTCTGAAGGCTGGGATGATTCACTAGTACGGGAAGACCAGCCTATGCTACAGCTCTGCCCCTTTCTGCAGCATGGACAACTAACCAGTCCCTGGCCTTCAGGTGACGCATGTACATAGTTGCCAAAATCTGTATCAGAGCCCCTGAACCCTTGCCTGAAGCTTACATGCTCTCTTCTCATACACATTTTGGAAAGCTGCAGGGCACTATCCACTTGTTAAACAGGCCACGGAAACCCAGCTACTGCCTTACTCCCAAGGAGGAGCTAGAACAGCTCTAGGTCAGGATTAGGCATATAGATGGACTAATGTGGGGAAAAACTGCCCTGTTATCATCCATCTATTACATCAGCTCTGCCAATCTCCCCATTTTATTTATACTTGACAACTGACTAAGCACCTACCCTTCTCAAGAGAGATCATTATACAATAATCACTCTTTCATTGGAGGTTACATTTTAGACTAAGTTTTTGTCCTTCATGTTTGTAAAGAAAAAACAAGTGTGACCTTGAGTAGGGTTTAATGCACGATGACCTGAATAAAGCAGCATATTGTGATCTTGTGAGGCCTGTAAATCAGATTTGGGGATGCTCAGGGACCACAAAAGTGGGACGGAGGTCTTCAGCCTCACAGATCGCGTGTCAACAGTCGTGGACATAAAAGAACACAAGAGGCAGAGTTCAGATCATTGTGCCAATTTAGGAAGGCTTCTAGTCTTAGACACTTTGTGTGCATGCAGTAAGTCAGCCTTGCTGGTTTACCACACCTTGTGCATGATGAGACCAGGCTCAGTGCATACAAACCAGATTGTAACAGATACCACAACATTCAGAGGGGCACTTCTGACAAGGGGCTCCAGGACACAGGCTTAGGTCTCCTGGTGACACGTCCAGAAAGAACAAGAGGTACACAAAATACTTGAACAAATGTCAGTGCTCCTGTCTTGTCCAGTTGCAGCCTTCTTAGCCATCAAGTCCTTGTGACATTGCAGGAGATGGCATCAAAACATTAAGATTAGAATTTAGTCATGATAGGAATATGACAGCATTCTGATAGTAAATGCAAATGCCATTCAAAAAATTCAGGAAAAGACAAAATTCTGACGGTAACATTAAAAATAACATATGCACCATGTGGATATGGTAATGTGCTGCCTTTCAGTCTCACCGGCTGGGCCGGGGGATGGCAGGGGTATTTTTTGGTGTGTGTTCCAAAAATAGTTATGACCTTAAAAATAATAATTCTTGCTCACTCACACTCCAGAGTTCACACCTGGGATTTTCCGTCTCTAATGGAGAACAAAACTTTTTGTCCTCAGAATCTTAGCAATACCATTTCAAATAACACAATGTTAAGGCCGTTACGCTACCAGTGAAAGGTGCTGCCTCCACAGCCATGTCGACTGAAACCCTCCCTGCTGCAGCTTCACTCCAACAACTGTAACACAATGCCCTTCAGCCACTCTTTGGCCCGATTTAGCATCGCAGGTGATTTGGCTCCTCTTAAGGACCATTAAACTGTTGACCTCTTTCTCCAGATGACCCAAGGTGGCTGTGCCAGCTCTAACACAATGTGCCAACCAGATGGCCCTGGCATCACAGCATCACAGCACTTCGTTAAAGCCACTGAAGAGCTTGGACATGGCAGGATTAGACAGCAATGCCATGTTAACAAGAAGGAACGCTGACTTCTAGGGTTGGCAATCAGGATAGATGCATGAGTTGCTCTGGAAAGTATGTTGTCACTAAACATAAAACACAGCACAGAAGTGGGGTGATTTCATGCTGCTGTATTTAACTCCGCCACTACCAGAGGATTTGTTCCCCCTCCAACCTGGCACAGCATAGTACAAAGCCTCAAGAATCTCCACACTGATAAACGGTGCCCGAGTGGCAGGTTTACACCCTGGACACTCCACCATGGTCTGACCTCACTGAGCAGCTGTGAAATCTCCCCTAAATCTCCTCACCTTCATGCCCTGGTCTGTGCTATGGAAAAGGTCTCCATCCCTGGTTTGACGGAATGACAAAAGCCCAGTTCTGAGTGTGCACACTAGTCTACCATGAAGTGGATTTTGCAGCAGACCACTAAACAACAACAGGCAGCAGTAATTTCAGAAAAGTACCACTCTAATCCTCATACTGGCCAGGTACCGAATATTTAAAGACTCTGTGGCTGGTCTTTGATTGCTCTTATTCAACACAGCGCTGAAAAACGAGTTCTGCATTGCTTAGCCTCAGCTGAACCTTCACCCCAAAGTCCTCAGTACCTATAAGAGCAGCGGTTTGATTTAAGTACCCTCCCCCAAGCCAAGACTCACCATTTCTATCTAAAGGAAAGGACAGTATATTTGTTCTGTGCTGAAGCTCCTGAGACTCAGAAGACAGGATGAAATGGAAATTTTCTTTTTTTTCTTTTTTTAAAAACAGGTTTATACAACCGGTATGGGCCAGATGAGACAAGATGGGTTCTTAAGAGGCTAGGTCCCCTGGTACAGAGCACAGACTGAATGTTATCAAGATGGTACATGCCAGTCATTAGGATGCTAATTGGCCCTGACAGGGCTCTGGTGACTGAAGTGAATATCCTCACTGTCACTACCTGGAAGCATTGCTGCAGGGAACAGCTCCAAGGAGCCTAAAGGAAAGAAGTGGGTGTGAGGAGGTAGAGACATGGGGGATGTTTATAGCTCTCTACAGCTGTCTGCCTCACATATTTAAAAAAGAGAAAAAAATACTTCCATCTTTCTACACCGTGCTGCTAAAAATTCCACTAAAAAAATCACTTTAGGTAATTTACATTTAAATGGACTTTGCACATGAAGTAGATTATTTTGCTGATCATGTTTACAATTATCTTCCCTCCCCCTTTCCCAGGACTCCATGACTCTTTGTCTCCAGCACCATCTTTTCTCTCCCTGTCTCCCAACCTATCCAATTAAAACATCAAAAATAAATTAACTTGTCATATTTCCCCACCACCAACTCTCTCCAACTGCTCTCTTCCCGTCAGAGCTTTACTTCATCTTGAAATTCTGGTGCGTTGAGTGTTTTTGTTTGTTTGCTTAGGTGGCTGGATTTGTCATCTATGTACTAGATTTCCAGCACTTTCAAAGCAGAGAATCAAAATTTTCTGAACAGCTCACTGGTCACAAAGAGGGACTGTTTCCAGTTTTGATTGGACAACATTCTTGTAAGGCTGAGAGAACACTAATGGGCAAGTGCAAAACTGAGACTGGATTATCTAGAAATTAAAGAGAAGGCACAGAGTTATCAAAACATGGATGGCTGAAAAATGTTATTTGAAGGTGTGCTTTGTACTTCACCGCAAATAACCAACAGCGCTGAGTGAAGCTCTTGAACCAATGACTCACTGGCCTGGATGTGACAAGTTAGCTGTATCCTTTAAGAGACCAGTTGTGAACAAGCCAAGTCTGCTAACAAGATGCCAGAAGAGACACTTACAACACTGGTCCTCAACCCTGAATCACAGGTCAACATTTCATCCAGGCCCTGTGCACGTGAGATGAAACCCAGAGAAGCTATAACTATATTTAAACTACGACAAAAGCAAGGGGGCTCTGGAGTAATATTACTAGACAAACAAAAACGAATGCTTATTTTGACAGCCACAATCAGCTGTCCACTTTTCTTAATCCCTCACCATCCCTGCCTTAATCCCAGGCAACGCAGCATATTATCTCCCTAGAACTTCAGGGGGTGTAGACCAGAACCAAAGAGGTAGGTAACATCCCCTCTCCATGCCAGCAATCTACCCAGGTGCTCCTCCACAGCCTGTTACGCCCCATAAACGTCAGTTCTGTGGTCCAAAAATCTGCTGTGGATGAGAAGATCCTGGCAGAAATGAAACAAGAGCTTCCACATGTGAACACGTTGGTAAATACTTGCAATGCAGGTAAGTCACCCTTCCTCCCTTGCATGTCCCATGAATTCCTAGCCTTCTAAAACATGCATACAATAAGACTGTGTCAAGACTATGACTAAGGTGATGAGGGGAGGGGAGAAAAGTAACATGAAAACTAGATTCAGTTGCTGGAACAACAGTGTCTCCTAAAATGACTGTAGAACGTGGAAGGGAAAAAAAAGCAGAGGGCAGGGCAGAAACCAGGATGCAAGCCTCCATACACTCTCTTTTGTACTGAAATTGCAGGAATAAATTTTCTTCTTGAAATACTTTGCAGTGCAAGCAGACAAAGAAGGGGGGGGGGGAAGAGACACAGAGGTGACAAAACAGCTGGGATTTCCACTCGCCTAGCACCAGCAGGGAGAAAAGGACCACAGCTCGTCACTCTCTCTGCTCAGCTAAACCCTTTCCAGCTAGCCTCAGCACAACCCTTCCCAGACAGACTGTAGGAGAAAACACCTGAATACAGCCAGAAGGATCCTGGAGAGTCACAGAATTTGTGCCTCTCTGCTGCATGCCAGACCTCATCTATACAACAAACATGACTCGCGAGTGTGTGCTTCCTACTGTCACTTCCATCAAGCCCCTGCAACCAGCTTCACTTTCCTTTGTAAATAGGTTTCAATTGCTTCATAAAATGGATGTATTAGTCATGAATAAAACCCAAAAAATTACTGGGGAGGGAAGCAATACTCAATGTACCACAGTCAATAAAAGGCAGAAGAAAAGAAAAATATTAGCTGGAGAGTTCCAAGAAGGTTAGTGTTACAAAGAAACAAAATATTGGCTCTGACACAGGAAAAAGCTCTTCTGAATACCAATGTGTTCCATATAGTGACAAAGAAGCTATACCTACCTCAAAGGAGATTAAGTAATATACTGTAGCACCTGAGGAAAGGGAGGAAGGCAGAAAAGCAAGCAAGCATAAACACAAAGAGAATAAGGCCCCTGAAGTCTGTTTCATATAGCTGCTTCTCCTTCACAAAAGAGATTTATATCTTTTCCTTGGAAATTCAGCATTCAGGAAAGTGGACTTAGAAGTATAACTCCATAATAATACCCTCTTTTCCAGTCCCCAGGAAACTATAATACTGATTTACTGGTCAAAGAAATAAATGTGCCTCAGAGTTCCATACAAGGCACTTCTGCCTTTCTGAAGTTAATCCAGCTCTAAGATGGATAAGCAAAAGGCCAACACTAGTGGAAAAATACAGCAGAAAGTATTTGTGTAGATAAAAGGAGCTTTCTAAAGGCCAGTGTTCCTGTCATGATGGAATAATTTTCATTCTCTAGATAAAGAGCTGGAGAATAAAAGTAGAAAAAGTTACAGCACACAACCGGCTCCCTGGGTACCAGGACGTGTTTGCTGGTTGGGGACTACACTTTACTGAAAACGATCAGTTAAGTTTAAAACCGGACATATTTCATATGGGATTCATTTGAGCAAATGTTGACATCAACATCTGTACTAGTTACCCAGACTGCTGCTACAGTTGATGGAGAGAAATAGGGACCTGCATCTGTTTCTAAAGCAGTTGTCTAAAACAGCGTCAGATGAACTGTGTCCTTCTATTATTTCCTATCTATTTTTCCTTCCCACCTGGAAGGAGAGTCCATATAACTCAGCCAGATGCAGACAGCTGGTCTGTAGGCATCTGAAGCTAATGGTGGACTCATTTCACTGAGCATCAAAATTATTGCGGCACCTCACTTGAGACTCAAATACAGACACAGGGTTTGCAAAAATGAATCCACTTTCTTCTCACTGTGACAACAAGAAATCTTACTCTGGAGAACACAAACACAAGTCTCAAGCTTCTACACAATCTATGTTACCAATTAAAGTGAATCAAAATGCAACCCTTATAGTTGCAGAGATAGCCTTTTAAATTCAAGCAAAATGCAAGTGGGAGCAACACTGTATTCCTGAGCCTGCAGATTGATACAGGATTTCAGTGATGCTCAAGAGCATGAACAGAGCCATCAGAGGAAAATTTGCAAGACTGACAGTTTTGCTTTTACAGAATAATTCTCCCTTCGATTCACATAGACAGAGCTGTCCCTCAGCTCCTAATCCTGGGTTTAAATGCAGCTTCCAGGAGCAGAGGGGAAGACAATAAGCCCCAGATTTCTGTTAGAACAACATTTTTTTAATTGGTGAACAAGGCAAATGAGTCCTAAAATAGAACTTAATGATACAGACTGCCAGTGTCCAAATCCACGGCCTGATCATATAGCCCAAAAGAGATCATAACAGCCCTAATTGACCAGCCCCTGACAGAAGGGGAACCCTAAACTCTTCCCTTACTCCTCTCCTACCAGGTGCTGTTGTGCCCCCCAGGTGGCTGGCAGCAGGGTGCCAGAACAATTCACACAGCTCACAGCTCCTCTCCCTGTTCACTTGCAAGGGGTTCTCTGGGAAAAGCACAGACAGGACTGGGTCACCTTCACCAGGATGCCAGCAACCCACTGCCGGTCACCATCATTCTCCACGCGCTACTCAGGAAGAGAAGCATCTTCTGTGCATGTTCACATCTGGGAAACATTAGACAACTACTACAGACAGACCAACTGTACTGTGTATGCAAGAAGTACAGCTCTCATCAGCTTGTAGTAGAAACTGTGTTCCCAACCCGGAAGGGTTGGGCACAACTAGGATGAAGTCTCTATTCAGGCAGGAGCATTTACTAATGCAGTGGGCTTTTATGCCACATGGGCTGAAATCTCTCTGATTAGGGACCATTTTCTTGTCCTGTTATTTGTACAATGCTTACACAGCATGAGCTGCCAGTTGGGGCTCCTGAACACTTATATGGTACAAACAAATAAAATCAGTCTTATTCAGACCAAATTCCAAAGGAGAGGCTGTTTGCTCGCACGCATTCAAGATTAAATACAGAGGGCTGGGCTAACCTCTCAATTCAAAATAAACCAGACACTGACCTTCTCCTTTGGCAAGGACAAATAGCTATGGAGAAGCTGCTTCAGACCTCAGCAGTAGTCATTTACTAAAACTGAGCGATTACTCCTACCAGTGAAAGACAAGGGGACTCCAGCACACATGAGACCCTGTCCAATCTTAACCTCCATTTCAAATGCTAATTACTTTCCTGAATACTCACCTGAATTTTTCCTCGCTTCCACGGAGGATGAAAAAAATAGACTGGTACTGAGATCTTCATCTTTCCCTTTCTAAATTTATATAAATTATGTAATTGCGCTTTTAAAGGACTATAGCAAGCAACTAGACAACTGCACAGTGAATTAACACTGCATGTGACAGAGCAGGAAAAGAATACTTTGAAAAGCAAAGGAGCATTTTCTCCCCCAAAATAACTTGAAAAGAGAAGGCAGAAGGCACTATAATTGCACATGTGAAAAAATTATTCAAGGACAACAGATGTATGGCAAGTTACTTAATTGCTGAGTTCATTATATACTTTAAACAATGTAAAGGATGCCCAGAGCACAAGGATAACTGACATCTTAGAGAAGATGAATGCACTTAAAGATATGAGCTTTCTTAACATACATATCTGATAAAATATGTACGTGTACTGGCAGTGTAATCTAGCAGGAGGAGCTCACAGGCATTGTCTAAAGGCAAAAGCTTATCATTGTGAGAGGATTTATTAAATTGTTATAAATAAAATTATGATCATGGAAGTTAAACGGCCAAAAGTATTTTGCCAAAATCATTTAGCTCTGGACTAAAACTCCAAGCGAAGAAGAAGGAAAGAACTATTCATTTTCTGATGGTAGGATTTCAGTTAAAATCCAGAAGGCAGCCTATATCCATTGGTATTTGGTTTTTTTAAAGAGGTATGGGGCATTGTTTTGCCAATTATTAGGCCTAGCATAAAGGACACAGCCAGCATAAAGATGAACCAATAACCAAACTGTATTTGATACAAAAGGGTCAGTACATAGGTGAGCGCTGGGGGTACAAACAAGTCAGTCAGATTATACATAATCAACATCAATCCCACTGACCCCAACAACGACACCGCACGACCAACAATGGGTGGAATAAATGGTGACATGCAGTCTCCCATAGAAGGGACAGGAGACAACTGAGCCAACAAGCCAAATACATAAGACCAAGGAAGCCACACACTGAATCTCTACACAGCCCGCGTTTACAAAAGCCAGACCTGACTGGAGCCCAGTCCCAGGGAGGCGGGAGGTCCTTCCCCAACAGGGAACTCTGCACAGGGCACCCACCTCACACACAGACACTGCCCCTCCTGCAAGGGGTCCCAGCTTTTATCCCTCAGTGGACACCTGACCTTGGGTTACTTAATGCAGACCCCTGGGGCTCATCTACCCAACGGCTCTGTCTGCCAGGCCGGCACCACCCTGGAGGGAAGCCTAAAGGCAAACTCACCCCCCTTTGGGAAGGGCTGTGGGAAACACCCATATGTCAACCTTGATTTGGGGCTTGGGGTTGAAACCCCAGCATTTCAGGCATTTACTCAATCGATTTTAGGACAAATGCATTTGTATTACTACACCTTTGATCAAGACTTTATGTAAGGCACTGTGAAGCTGAAGAAAACCAGACCATATGCTAAGAGTAACACAATGGTTCCCCAGCAGCAGCTCACAGGGCCACAATAAATATTTTCAGCCTCTCCAATAAGCAAAATTAAGTGCATCCTGAATGCAAGAATAGTGATATATGATAAACAAGGAGCTCAGTCTGCCAGAAACTTCATGTTTGGCAACAATCCATTGTTCCAAAAAGGTTAGAAGCCACTGAATGAGAATATATTACAAGAGACAGTGTGAAACAAAAACCAGAGACTAGGAGAGCACAAGGAATGAAAAAGAAAACCACAGCCAGCCTGAGCAGCATCCTAACACAAGCAGTCCTAACATCCTAATGCAAGCACTGAGAGTGTTAAACTCAGCCAGACCATCCTTCAGGTGGGTTTTGGGGACCACGAGTTGATCTTTGCTAGCAGCCCTGTGCTACCATCACTGTAAGCCCAGTGGCTAAGCAGTCAGAGAGCGTGGCATCAGAAGGGTTTAGGAAAGCACAAGAGCTCAGCTGGGCCAGGCAAAGTGTCATTGTCCCCACTTTAAAGGCAGATACGGGAAGCAATTGTGCAGCTCACTCCTAGGCAGGCAGAGCGCCTGCAGCACCGCCAGGCAACAAACCCTGACTTTGTGCACAGCAGGCTGTGCCTTGCTCCCAACCACTGCCTGCTATTCTGCACTGCCAGGAGAAGGAAAACGGCACTATACCAAACCGTGGGCAAAATCCCTCAAATCTTCGTGATAAACAAAGCCTGAAGGAATGCGCATTACAGAAAGATTTAGATTGCTGGCATGAAATCAAACGTATAAGCCAAAGATTATTCACAAAGATCAAGACAACCTTCAAAGAAGCCAGAAATCCAGGGGGAGGCAAAGTATTTCCAAGTAGTTCCACTTTCCTCACACAAGCCAGGGAAACTCAGAGAGAGGGTCATAAATAATGGACTTTATTTTCATTCTTTGCATATACTCTTGCTGGTGCAGTGCCCAGTGTCATCCAGAGATGGAAGCTGATAGTGAGCCATTTCTGGATACTCAAAGATACCTTAAAAGGGACCTTTTCTTGGAATAGGCATGCTGGGTTTCTGAAATTCAAACTCTTGTAATTTACTAATCGCTTTACATAGTCTGCAAGTATAAGAGCACTTCTAATAAAATTCAGATTTCTGATAATAAAAGCCTCTGTAAACTAACAAAAAAAGGCATTTCAAGATGCAGTGGCTAAAGGTAGCCTATTCAAATTAAGGTAGATATTTAAATATCAAAGTAACCAACCATTGACAGAACTCCCCCAGAGCAGAGAAAGTCACCATTACTTGAGGTCTTCAAAGAAAGACCAGAGAATCCTTCTCAAATATATGATCTAGCTTAAGCTACAGTTAATGGTTAAATGCTGAAATTAGTGCAGGCCTTTCCCAGACACTCTGATTGTGAGCAGTCACACCAAAATTCAAGGATAATTAACTGAATCAAGAATAGGTGCACAGAAGTGCTGGTAAGAATAAGAAGCCTATCTCAGGAAAATTTGGCTTAAACTGGCAAAACACAGCCTGATTAGAGACAGGACCACTGCCTGCATATACATTTGAGGAGGGGAGCAGCAAGAAATGAGAAGAGCCACTTAAACGACAGGATTATCTTGGTGCAGAAATGAGATAAATCAACCATGAACATTTCTAGGCTGGACGTCAGAAAAATCTGAGTAGGGAGTAGCTGTGATCTGGAGCAGCCTCCCACTGGGAGAAGTGGAAGAGGAGAAGGAAGCAGATAAAGAGAGACCCTGAGACTCCACAGAAAGGGCTCCTGCCCCATGTTGATCCCTCAGCAGCAGAGAGTCTTCCCTGGGACTGAGGCTTGGAAAGTCAAGTTGTCCTTTCCAGCTCTGAGCTCATACACAGAGTTTAATAACTTGGTAACCAGTTATTACTAGAAGAGATGGATTTGGTTGGGGGGGGGGTGGGGGGGTGGGGGTGTTTTTTGTTGTGGTGTTTTTTTTCCTGTTTATTTCTAAAACAGAAAAGTTTCTACTTTCTTTAGACACAAATGTAACCTCTGATTTTCATTAGTTCTCCAACAACTCAGGAGAACACACAGCAGGAGCAACACATGGCAATGAAAAGATAATTTAGGAGCCAACTTGAGTAGCCCGTGCAGTCAGAAAGACCAGCATGAGCATCTCCACCACCACCAGAGGTGGACTTCACAGATGTTACATTGTAAAGGTCCTTCAGCTCTTAACAAGAGGGAGGGGAAACTAACTGGTACTGAAGAACCAACATTAAAGACCAAGAGTTTCAGAGAAATTAAAAAAAAGCAGCAGTACTCTGCAGTGGCCAGGCAGCACTGGATGCTAGGTTGTCAATCAGTCTCAAAGTATGTATCCTTCCTTCTACAGACTGGATCCACAGGCCCTGGACTCGGCAACCCCTCCTGCTGCACACTGAAGTCAGTAATCATATAAAAGTTAAAGCCAAAGTCACATCAACCCAGTGAGGAAGCTGTTGTCTTGCTCTCTACTTCAGAAGCAGCTTACCATAAAACCATCAAAATATATATACTAGGACTCAGGAGAATTTGGTTACCCTCCTGACAGTTCATCTTCTACCCTTAGTCTCATGTCTTTAGGTCGGGTTCCATCTCTTACCAGATATACATGGGGATCTCAGGGAGAACATCTATCATTAGTGGCTTAGCAACATGTAAATGACCTTCCTGCTTATAGCAAAATCCTTCCCTTCATCTTGCAATACAAGGCATTTACTGGGAGCTAGGAGCTGTGAGAGCAAACTACCATCAAGCTGCACGATTCCTTGGAAATAACATACTAACCCTAACAGAAGTAATTAGAAAAAAAAAAATTCAGGAAGCAAATGTCATAAGCTTTCCATAACCACTTCATTGTCTCAGAGGCTCTCCCTCTCTCCCTCTGTACACACAAAGCTTCCCCTCTTTGGAAAGTGTAAAGAGACTCCTGTGTGCTCCTGTGTGCTCAGAACCGTAACGTGAAAACAAAATTGTGTGTTGATGATCCTGAAACTGATTTAATGAAGCGGTTTCAATTCCACCCTTCCTTCCTCCCAACTCCACCCTCTCCTCCGAGAGGGAAATTTGTTTGTGTTAATATAGAGGGAAAAAAAGGGAAGCTAAAAATAGCCTCCTTTTTGCCTTAAAAAAGTTAAAGCTATGAATAAACAGCCTGAAGCAGGAATGCAATTAATCTGTCCACCAAATTCTTACACTACTTTCTTGTTCAGTTCTTCAAAACATTTTCATAAGGATTAAACACACAGACCTATTTCTGCAGAGAAAGTATCCCAGAACTGCCTGCTTCCTTGCAGGTAGGGCTTTGGCATAAGAAGGAACAGGTTATGGGACTGGATGAACCAAAGATATAAACCAAGATCGTAGAATACTGAGCAATATCCTTGCATCCTAGGAAACAATATGAAAAAAAAAAAAAAAAAAAAAAAAAAAAAAAAAAAAAATGCACGAAGAGAACACAAAAATATTTCTGTTGTTTCCCTTCACTGTGGAACAGACAAATTGCATTATCTCCTAGAATCTACCTTTCCACTAAAAAGCGCTCATACTGTTATCTCTATCTTGGACCCAAGTCACATCTGTCCCTGACAGCAATAGCTGTCAACACTGAAAGAGCAGGGTGATCAGCCATCCTTTTCACCTTGGGCTGGGAGCCAAAGCAAGGTTGGCTTATGTATTTGCAGTGTAAAGCCAAACAAACTGCTTTAATCTATTCAGTTCCCCATGCTCTGCCATTAGCCAGCAAGCAGACCAAACCCCAGGGAGTCACCTGAATATTTCAGCAATCTGAATACTTGAACTCTCACTTGATTTTACCCTATTCCTTTTCTGCTGTGTCACCAGTGAGATTCAGGTAATGCCACAAGTGTCACATGTACTACCCTGTCAATGCAGACAGAACCTCTGGCAGAGCTGCCTTTCATTCCCGTATTCCCAGTCTCCCCCTGCACGAGGCAATCACAGCATGCTGCTCTGAAGCGCTATAGACACTGCTATGATACCTGATACAAGTTACATTTTGAAAAAGCAAACCACCTCCCTCCTCTTAGAGCAGATGAGCCCTCCGGAAGGAGAAAGGAAATGCCTCGCTTTCATCTCAAAGTTCAGAGGGAATGTTTTATAGCTGTCAATCCTATCAAGATCCTATTCATTGACACACCAGGGACAGCAACTATTCTGAGGTAGGCTGTGCAACTGTGAAACAGCCAGGGTCTGAAAACAACTTCACCCAGTGACATTTGGAAAGCAAGTTAAAAGACTTTCCTGCAACCCTAAAGTAAATGCTGAAAGCCAGCACACAACAGGCAGGCCAGCTGAGTTAAGCAGATGTGACTACACAAGGCAAAGCCACGAGAAACAAAGCAGCACCTGCTGCTGAACCCCTGGTGAGGAACATGAACCCAGGCTGTCCCCAACCTCTGGTGTCCCAGGTCCAAGCAAGCACTTTCACTCAGAGAGGTGGGACACACTCACTGATCAGGGTGGGACAGCAGATGTTGGCTTCTCCTGTCACACCTCACCATCACTGGCACGGTACACAGCCCTCCCGTCCATACACAGTGCTCATGATCTAATTTTGACTGCTATAAAGACTTCAGAGATACTATTTGGGCTGTGTACAATTATAAGAGCGAGACATCCTGATTAATACTTACATTACTTCTTCAACCACTATACTGGAGCATTCACCATTGCACCCTCGGTTCCCATCCAAGGTGGAAACTGTCCTTTGACAGAAAGAAAACTGGCACAGAGACTAAGTCACGCTACTGAATTCTCAGAGGGAATCTGCAAGCAGACCATGGAGCTGAAACTGGATTTGCAGAGCTCTAAATTAGCTATCAGATCACGCTCCTTTCAAGAGGCACACCAGCCAGCATGCACGTGTGCAGCCTACTTGGAAAGTCTGGTGGCTAAACACAACAACAAGCAAGTCAGAGCAGGAAGCCAAGGGTGGTGTGGGTCAAGGTTAGAAGCGGCTGCATCAGCAAGGCTGCCAGTGCAGCATCTACCATGCAGCCAGCGTCACACCAGGGCACAGAAAAGGCCTTCGACATCACTCGTCTGCAACCTCACCCTCTGCTGCCAGCTAGTTTTAATAGATGCCAAGTAGAGGTGGCTTCTAGGGGTTCGACAGGGATTCACCTTTCTCGGGGCACTGTAAAGAATCAGAAGAGAATGGACATTGACTCAAGAGAAATAGAAAGCAGGCTTAAGTGTGTTGAAGCAATCCCGGTTTTGATCTGAAAGCCAAGAACTTCAAATAACAGTCTAGACTGTTTTTTTGCAGAAACACAGAAGTCTGGGGCTCCTTTACAGTACTCAGCTGAGCTATGCATACAGTCACTGTTCCCAGTGACACCTCTTGACAGTGACTCTCTTCAGAAAACACCCACAATCGCTACAGATGATTTGTCAGGAATGCTAATTGATATGAACTGGCACGTCTTTGCCACAGTCAGTAGATTCGGTCAAATATCTCCATGCACCCATACACTTCTCCCCTGAGTACCATTCTCTGTCAGCTGACACAGAATCACAGAACAATCTAGGTTGGAAAAGACCTTGAAGATCATCTAGTCCAACCATTAACCTAACAGACACAAGACACATCTTAAACCTTTTCTCCTTCCTGCATTTTACCCAGTCAAAATTCATGGTCCACAGTAAGATCCATCCATCAGAAAAACACCTGCAGTCAGGATCAAGGATCTAAGGGATTAACAGGGGGAAAGGGAAAGGGGAAAATCATAGGCAGCCTCTGTGACAAGATCATGTTACCTTCAGCAGAGGCAAAGCTCACTTGCAGGTTTATTAGAAGACCTCAGAGGAGAGTAGAGTAAGCTCCCCATGACTTTTCAGCTTTTTTTATGATTAAAACAGTCACTTCTGCACAATACTAAATCAGAAGGGAAGAAGGGTCAAACCAGCCACCTCCAAGTGCTGAGCTACCCATCACATCAGCACCAAGCTTTGCACTTGGTCACAGAGAAAGGAGGGGAATTCAAAGAGTTAAAAAATCTTGATCACAATGATTGAGAAGAACAGTATTAATGCAAGGTACAATCATGGCCTTGATCGATATTTCTAATAAATAAAATATGCATCTCAGGGCATGTCTGCAGCACTAGAAGCACTCTTCCAGCTGAGCAGTTGTTCCTTCCTTCGACTCAGCCTCACTTTTAACTACTTTTGATTAAAACGATTACTTTCATTCAATATTCATTTTCTGACAGGTGTTATTCTCTACATATGCTGCAAGCTGGCTCTATCCTTCCAGGCAAAACACAACAGCTCACTAGAAGCAACCTTTATTTTACAAGTCATATAAAATTTATGCATCTACAATATTGACAAAGGCTAGAAACACACATTGCATCCAATTCTCTTTCCTATAACTTTTCAAAAGAGATTTTGGGGTGTGCTGGGTTTGTGTGTGGTGGGTTTTTTGGTAGCAGGGGAGGGGGCTACAGCAGTGGCCCCTGTGAGAAGCTTCTCAAAGCTCCCCCAGCTCCAGGTCAGACCCACTTCTGGCCAAGGCCGAGGCATTTAGCAATGGTGGCTGCATCTCTGCGATAACATATTTAAGAAGAGGAACCTGAGAGGGGGTTGGGGAACTTTGAGGCTGAGTTACAAGGACACCTCTGCAAACACTGAGGTCAGTGGAAGGAAAGAAGAGGAAGCAGGGGAAGTGTGCCAGAGCATGGAGCCCCCTTATATCCCATGATGAGATGGCAGGGCCATCCTCCCCACCCCCAGCCACCCATGGAGGTCACCAGGGGAGCAGAGACTCGCCTGGGGCCTGTGGGGGACCCCTGGGACTCTGTGGGGAGAAGCAGCCCCCACAGTTGTAGTTTGGCACTGGGAGGACTGCAACACGTGGAGGTGGCCCACGCCGGAGCATCTCAGGCAGAATGTACCCCGTGGGGAGGAGTCACGAAGGAGAGTTTGTGGGGGACTGTCTCCTGTGAGCGGGACACACATGGAGCAGGGGAAGAACGCAGAGGAGTGCTGCCCCCCTCCCTTGCAGGAAGAAGCACCAGACTGACTGCACCCTCATCCCCTCCCTGCCCCTGCACTGCTGGAGAAGGAGGTAGAGATATCGGGAACAAAACTGAGCCTTGGAAGTAGGGAGGGGTGAGGGGAGGCGTTTTTAAGATATGGTAACGCTTCTCACTGTCTCATTCTGTCTGTTAAGTGTCATTACCATTAGTGTTTTAAATTAAAGTGACATCCTTTTTCTTCCTCTAACAAGCCTGCCTTTTGCCTGTGATGACTAATGAGTGAGCAACCCCTCCCTGCCCTTATCTCCATTCCTGAGCCTTTGGATTAATTTTTCTCCTTCCCAGCACTGGGGTGGAAGGGGTGAGTGAATGAGTGCATCATGCTCAGTTGCCTTCTGGGCTCAAACCACAACATGGGGCCTTTTCCTTTTAAAGCATTGCTTCCTCCTGCTATTGCCATTAGTTTCTAGGAGAATCAGTTATCTGAGCACGATTACTTCCCTTACACCCAAGCCCATAACCCAAAATCTAAGCCACGTCAATCTTCAATGCCATTTAATTGTACAAGTGTCCTACACTCCCTTCAGCACTTACCTTTTTTTTGTTTTGTTTATTGAGTCCTCAAGTTTTTCTCAAAGCAAACACTTGCACACGCATAGATTTGTTCCTGCCCTTCTAGTCTTGCAGATGGATTCTGCACAGGAGATACACAACCGACATATTCAGCTTTCCCAACCAGCGCAAGACAGATAAATAATTGTCTGAAAACCAGAGGTGGCTTTGCAAGCAATTGTTATACCATCCTTCTAAAGGGTCTGAAATATTAAAACCACCTGAGTGTATTTTACTGAGGTATTGCTACAGTAGAAGAGAATTATTGACAAAACAATCACAGTCAGGTTATATGGACATTCACAGATAGCTGGTAGGAGCAGGGACACATTTTATTCACTCTATTTCTTTTAGGTAGAAATTAAAAGAATTTGGGGGAGTGAGGATTTTCAAGAGTTTTCACTTGGCATCCAAATGGCACCAAATTAGCTAGCTCGCTTACGCTGCTGAGAAAATTCCAGCCTCTCATTTTAAGAGTATACTTAAGGAACAGGCTCAGGGACACTCCAGCACAGACACTTTCTCCTTCCACCTGCCACTGCCTGGGACTAGATGCCACACAGGTATGACGTGCTTGTTTCTGGCACTCTGAATGACTAGGATAGTTTAATCTTCTTTGTCCAAGTAATCATTTTCATTCCTCTTTTTATCTAAATACGTTTTTCTTTCTGACACTGTTCTCAGGAACAAAGTATTTTGTCCAATTCTCATCCAGGCCATTGGATGAATAACCAGAACACACACTCAAAGCACATAGTCTTTCATCGTTCCCCCACCACAAGGTGTGCAGGTGGCCAGAAAAGAAGAGTTTGCAATGCTGAGCTTCCAGTATGATCTTTTGGGGGTGTGTGGGGAGGGAGAAGGTATGTATCCATTTGGCTTGGGACTGGTAAATCAAATCTTTTTGCAGTATTAAGTGTACTGACAAAGTATAAATAGAGAAAAAGATTATTATCGCAGATTACAGCTAACAAATGCTCACTGGGGAAAACAGAGTGCATGTAGGAGAAACTCACTGTGACCGGTGGTTTTGCAGATGACACACAAGATACAACGGGAAGTAGCTTTTGATCTCCCACAGCAATAACAGCCAGCCCTTCAGTGATGCCACTGCAAGACACAAACCAACAGATTCATGAGTAAAAAAGGCAGGTGGTGATCAGGAGTCACTTCAGGAACAGACTTTTTAGTCCAGGATTACAGGTCCCTGCTTCACAAACCCCCCTCCTCTCTTCTCTGTACTTCCCTACACACTCTTCAACCTCAATGAAATTTGTTACTAAAATGAAACTTGTTGAAGAAAATTTTGTGTTGCACATTTCCAATACAGAATTAAAAAACATTTCAGAGGTTACTTTTTTCTCATTGAATCCACACACAAACTATTAAAGTGAGAGTGAGTGTGCAATGGGCATGCAGAGGAAAGTCCAGGTAGAGTGTCTACAGAACAGCACCCTCTAACTTATGGTCCACCAGCATCCCACCAAACAAGCTTTGTTGTTCCCAGGGAACAATGCACAGAAAGCACTAAGAGAGCACAATCTTATGTCTCCTATGCAGAGAGAAGGTCATGGTAAGGGAGAGTAAAATTGATAAATACTTCTAATCATTCGAGTTTCTGAGACTGACGAATGCTAACAAAGCAAGCTCAGCTGGTGGAAACTGTGTATGCAACAAATACCCACAAATGAAAAGCACCTTCTGCTGGGAGTGGTAAAATTGCACAGAGCGATGCTGCACAGGGAAAAGTAAGGTTCTAGCGATACTGAAACACAGCAACATTCAAACACATAATCAACCAACAGTTTACTTCTAACTTCAGAAGCAGCAGTGAAGTCTGTACTGTAGACAAACCTCTCTGAAAAACACAACCCCTTTCCCATTGCAGCTTTATGGTTATAGTGGATAATGAATTACACCACTGTTTTGTGTCTCAAGATTTTTACTAGTGTGTACATCTCCTTAGCATTAAGTTCAGAACTGTAGCTAGATTTTCTTTAAGCACAATGCAATTAGCCCTACTGTCAATTACTTTGAGTTAAAAAGCCAACCCCTACAAAAGAACTATGACATCTTTACTGGCCACAGACAACCAAGATTGCAGCTTATCCACCCTCTTGAAAGGCATTTGGTCTGTAGATCAACTGTGCCTGGTTTGCCATACTGTAACTCCTACTTTTTGTTTGGGTTTGTTTTTTTTTTTTAAACCTTTCTATTTCAGGTGCTTAATGCCACCAATTTCCTGATGGTCTAGAAATCTAGCACAACAGAAAGCAGGCTACATCCCTGTTATGTGCTGGAGCGTTGCTGTCTGACATTTTGCTGTCACATAAATCAAGCGGGTCCCAAAGGGGAATCAACACTGCATTTCTTAAACATTGCTTTATTTTGGTTTTTCGAAAATAAAGAACTAAGAACTAATCAAGTGTTTCTTGAGAAGAGAGCTGCCTGATGATTTTTAGATTTGGATTTTCTTCCTAAATTTGACAAATATCAGAAGCAACATCACCTTTTAAGGCAAAAGGCAGCTGAAAGCTAAATCCTTCCTTTAAGCCAGAGTGACTCATAACAGCAAAGATTCTTCCTAGAAAAACAAATTCAATCACGAAGCAAGAACAAGCTAGAATCCTTAGTAATAACAATGCAAACGAATCCTTCTTTCCCCGTGACTTTTGTGGGCTGGTACTGGCTGATTCAGCAGGTGCTCTTGGCTACTGCGAGAAAGAAAACAAGCCAGACGGACTACTGGCCTGACCCAGTCCTCCCGTTCATTTGCATTCCTAGAGAGTACAGTGCAGTAAACACAGGCACAGATGCACAGGAACACATTTCATGCCTTATCTTTTCTATAAGAATGCAGGAGGAAGCATGTATCTGAAGATGTATCTGTGCTACAGTCACACGTGCTTCCACCAGCTCAAGAGATAAAGCAGAGAAGATGCAGCAGCGTGCACACAGCACTGCCGCCAGCGAGCACGTGTAGTCATGTATAACCCCGTACCACCACAGCATCGTCGTGCCTGTTAAACGTTAAGGAGGCTTAGGTCACAGACGGCCACTCAGACTGCAATCCTCCCTCCTGAAACAGAGGTTGTTGCTGTCATCACAAGCGGCAGCATTACACTGATGAGAGGATGTGAGATCTCAGTGGGTTGCATCTACTCCAGTCCAGAAGAGATGCAAAATCCTTGTCTTGGAGTATCATAATCCTTGCACAGATTTCCCTTGACCCATCCAACGTATCAGCCCAGGCAACTACAGTTTCAGGAAGGTGCTGGCACCACCATCAGAGAAACCATGGCTCCATTTCCCTCTTCACAAACGACCTGCTGTATAACCCCATGCAAAACATTATGTCTGCTTCTGTCCCACTTTCATTCTCAGGTTGATTTTTTTTTTTTTTTTTTGGTCTCCTCTTCTGACCAGGGACCATCTTTTACAAGATGTTTATGTCTATTTATCATGTGTTGCTGAGCACAACAGGGCCTCTCAGCATTAACTTTAATAACAACAGGAATGTCAACTGCGGTGTAACTCCAATTAGTGCTACAAGGCTCCCCTCAAACCCAGCCACACCAGACATCCTGCTCCAGAGACCAGAGCCATGTGTTTAATCTTTCTGCCCTGGCTTGTGTCAAATGCTTCCTGGCTCTCTGGTGTGCACCACACAACCTGGAGTCCATCTAAAGAGAAGGAAGTCTCTGACAACCCCCAACTGTTAAAGAGATTTTTTTTCAGGCTAATTTCACAGGTTCTTAAGAGGGAAACTGCAGGTTACCAAGAGAGGGTTAACTGAGTTCTAATGCCTAAACCATCTGATTAAAGACCCATCACAGACAGCTCAGCTTTCCAGGAACTTGGACACCCCGAGCTAGACAAGAGTCCTGTTCTCTGATGATCTTGCTTTGAAACACCTGTACTTGCTCTCCCCACTCTTGCATTCTTCCCTGGGCACTGCTGCCAGAGGCAGAGATCAAGGGGATTTTCTGCTGTGACACAGGACAGCTGTTCCTTGCAGCTTATACTTCTCTGCACTTTGGTCAAGGAGTCTGGTTTCTAGATGCAGGACATCTCTCGGTGCTCTAGTACCGTCCAGAGCTTGCTGCTACTTCATAAAATCATAGACGGGTTTGGGTTGGCAGGGACCTTAAAGATCACCCAGTTTCAACCCCCCTGCCATGGGCAGGGACACCTTCCACCAGCCCAGGTTGCCCAAAGCCCCGTCCAACCTGGCCTGGAACCCTTCCAGGGAGGGGGCAGCCACAGCTGCTCTGGGCAACCTGTGCCAGGGCTTCACCCCCCTCACAGGGAAGAATTTCTTCCTCATCTCTAATCTGAATCTCCCCTCTTTTACTTTAAAACTGTCACCCCTCACATTCTATCCCCACATCCCTGATCAAGAATCCCTCCTCCCCTTCCTGTAGCCCCTTTAAGTACTGAGAGGCCGCTCTAAGGTCTCCCTGGAGCCTTCTCTTCTCCAGCTGAACCCCCCAACTCTCTCAGCCTGTCCTCACAGGGGGGTGCTCCAGCCCCCTGATCATCTTCGTGGCCTCCTCTGGACCTGCTTGAGCAGGTCCGTGTCCTTCTGATGTTGGTACCCCCAGACCTGGACACAGCACTGCAAGGGGGGGTCTAACAAGAGCAGAGTAGAGGGGCAGAAATCCCCTCCTTGACCTGCTGGCCACAATTCTCTTGATGCAGCCCAGGACACAGGTGGCTTTCCGGGCTGCAAGCGCACAGTGCTGGCTCAGAGTCAGTTTTCCATCCTCCAATACCCCCAAGTCATCTCCCAGCCTGTATTTGTGCTTGGAATTGTCCCAACCCATGTGCAGGACCTTTCACTTGGCCTTGCTGAACTCCATGAGGTTTGCACATCCCACCTCTCCAGCCTGTCCAGGTCCCTCTGGATGGCACAGCCCTTCCCTCCAGCATGCTGACCACCCTACACAGCTAAGTGTCACTGGTGAACTTGGAAGCTACACTAAATCACACTGTCCATGTCACCAACAAAGATGTTAAATAATACTGGTCTAAATACAGACCCCTGAGAGACACCACTTGTCACTGATCTCCATCCAGACATTGAGCTGTTGACCACTACTCTCTGGGTGTGACCATCCAGCCAATTCCTTACCCACCAAGTGGTCCATCCATCAAATCCACATCTCTCTAACTTAGAGACAAGCATGTTGTGCACGACAGTGTCAAATGCTTTGCACAAGTCCAGGTAGATGACATCAGTCGCTCTTCCCTTATCCTCCAACGTTGCAACCCTGTCTTCTAAGTCCACCAGATTTGTCAGGCACGATTTGCCCTTAGTGAAGCCATGTTGGCTGCCACCCATCATCTCTGTTTTCCATGTGCCCTAACAGAGTTTCCAGGAGGATCTGCTCCATGATCTTGTTGGGCATAGAGGTGAGAATTATTGGACTGTTTAAAGACAATGAGTGAATTTGGCAGATAGGAGACACTTAGTACCGTGATATGCTAATACTGCCTGAGTTTTCATTCATCTGACCACAGACAACAACATTTTTTTTCTTTCCCCTTAAACCGGAAAATAGCTTCACCCTCACTATTTTGAGGCAAGACCCATAATGGGATAAACACCAAGCTGCACCCATTTGGGAAGCAATCCTGAGAAACAGAACCGCTCTCAACATAGACATCATCAACAGCGTTCAGTGGTGGCCCTAAAAAGCAAGAAAGGCTTTTCTGCATGGGTCTTCCCACAAGGCATTCATTACAAATTGACTTCTTTTTGACAGTGCTCATGCAGATACCCAGGGCTAGGTATTACCAGGGCCAGGAGGCCAGACATCACCACTTTTAGCTAGGCTATGTACAAGTTGGGCTAAGGAGTACTGCAAACACCCAGTGCTGGACATACAACCAGAGATAACAGCACCAACTCGAAAAGTTGCTTGTAGCACAGAGCAACACAGCCTCAGTCACCATGGGGACAAGGAGAGGATCCTTCTCTGTGGGACATGCTGCATCTCGCCAGAGAGCACAGCAGCAGCTCCCACGACACCTTCTGCACCTGCCAGGAGGGAGAGGCTGCCTGACGCTGACCATTCACTCATAATTCACCATTATGTCCTGCACTAATAATTTAATAGTTTCAATATTCATAATTAAATCAAAGCGATTAGAGGTCCAAAACATGAAACCTTGATAAAGGTCAGACGCTTTAAACTTGGTTTCCATTTTTAGCTGCTATGCCTGAAAAAAGGGTGATCCTCCCTTCTTAGTAACTATGAAAACATACAGATGCTTAGATTAAAACACCCCATACACTAAAGTTCAGCATGCAAATTCATTAAGGAAGATACATCATCATTCATTTAACGAAGCAGTTATGCAACAAATGATACATTTATTGAAGTTTCAATTTTTGCCATTTTTAGATGAATGAATGATGGATTTCCTTTTTACTAAAGTTGGGGTAGGGTTTTTTTTTCTTTGTTCCTTTTGTTTTGTTGTGGGTTTTTGTTTGTTTGTTTAACATTTACTTTATGTCAAGCTGTCCTTGGAGGAAAATTGAAACCAAATTAAAATCTGCAGAAACTGCATTTATTTATTACCTAAACTGCCCTAAACTTGATGGCTCACCAAGAAAAGTACGTTTAACAAACTTTACATTTTAAATTGTTTTCGAAATAGTATTGTCTATAGTCAAAGAAAGTAAGGAAATGTGACTGGCTCCACCAGAATAAAGAGAATGTCTCATCACCCTTCATTTAATCTTTCTTCAACCCATCCCTGGCCCAAGCTACATGGCAATCCCAACTCCAAATCAGTCTCACAATTTCATAAGCTACCCATCATGGAAAATATATTGCTGTTCAACTTCAGTGACATAATATTCTCCCTACACCTGCAGAATAGGCTATTGCTCTCACAGGTTATCCTGGCACTGAAGTGAACTCTTTTTCCAGACAATTGAGCCACTGATTTCCTGCAGTTCAAGCACTTATATTTTCCTGTAGAGCTCTAGCCAAACCTGCACTGGTAAATACTTTTTAAATTTAAGTGCTATTAAATGGCAAAGGAAAGTTTAAATCTTAACCTGATTTGTCATTATTTCAAATTCACCATCGAAGAGGTTTCTTTTCAAAGAATACATTGAATTTCATATATCAGATTATATATACACACCAATATAGGCATAGCACTGTTTAAATGAATTGATTCCAATACTCACCCAGTGATTCTTAAAACTGTGCCATGGCTTTCGGAAGCATAAGGTGTTTTTAAAATATGACAGGCACTTATCTGCTGAAATATATTCTCAGTGGACAGAGCCAACTATTTCACACTGTAAGCCTTTAAGTAGAGATCACAAGTATTTTCTGAAGCAGTCACTCCAATTCCCAAAGAGCTGATACATCTCTTCTAGTATCACAATATTACATACATTTGTCTCTGTCACCCTTACAAGCACAAAGAGGACTGTCCTTCCCATGCTGCGATGGGTATGGACACAAGACACTATGCAGAAGGCAACACCAGCAACAGGAGGATCCTCCCCACTCTCCAAACTCGCTCTGAGCAAGGGTAATGCAGCACCGCCTGAGCTAAATAACGGTTTACCAGCTAGCTCTGGGGTCACACTACACTCTTTCAGAGGCCCACCTAACTTTGGCCACAACAACCCCAGCAGTACTACAGGCTTGGGGAGGAGCGGCTGGAGAGCTGCCAGTCAGAGAGGGACCTGGGGGGTGATAATGAGCCAGCAGTGTGCCCAGGGGGCCAAGGAGGCCGATGGCATCCTGGCTTGTGTCAGCACTGGCGTGGCCAGCGGGGACAGGGAAGGGATCTGAGCCCTGGGCTCGGCACTGGTGAGGCCGCCCCTCGCTGAGTGGGTTCAGTTTTGGGCCCCTCACCCCAAAAAGGCCATTGAATGACTCGAGCGTGGCCAGAGAAGGGCAACGGAGCTGGGGCAGGGTCTGGAGCACAGGTCTGCTGGGGAGCGGCTGGGGGAACTGGGGGGGTTCAGTCTGGAGAAGAGGAGGCTGAGGGGAGATCCTCCTGGCCCTCTGCAGCTCCCTGACAGGAGGGTGCAGAGAGGGGGGATGAGTCTCTGGAGCCAAGGCCCCAGCGCCAGGCCCCGAGGGAATGGCCTCAAGCTGCCCAGGGCAGGGTCAGGCTGGCTCTGAGGAAGGATTTCTGTGCAGAAGGGGCTGTTGGGCGTTGGAATGGGCTGCCCAGGGCAGGGGGGGAGTCCCCGGGATCCCTGGAGGGGTTGAAGAGTCGGGCTGAGCCAGCGCTGAGGGATCTGGGGCAGTTGGGAATGGTCAGGGTGAGGGTCATGGTTGGACTGGAGGAGCTGCCAGGGCTTTTCCAACTGAGATGATTCTGAGATTCTGCAATACTGTGGCATGACACTGAGGCACAACAACACTTCCAGCTGCCCTGAGATCATCCACAACACCTGACATCATGCAGGAAGACAGAAGTGACCTTCCCAAGGAGCCTCCGCAGAGCTGGGAGACGAACCGAGTGCCCCCGCTCCCAGGGAGCAAATGCCATCCCGCAAGCGTGCCCTGAGCAAACATTCAGAAGCACCCATGGAGGAGTAAGGTAGACAGGAAAATCAGCCCGTGTACACGAAGGAAATTTTGGTGGTAACAACAGCTTACATGTCATTTAATTTCCTACCTCAATCAATCAAGTGAAGCACTTAAGGACACAGCACTAAGTTTTCTAGTGCTGTAATGTCTGCAAAGTATAAGCTTCACTTTTTTTCTATTTTAAAGCTTTTCAGCTTTTTCTTTTAAGATAGTGACTTAAAATGACTGTTATCTTAGTTTTGTTGCTGTGAATACACCAGGACACAAACTTTGCTCCCAGAAAACCTCCAAGGCAGTAAGCTACATCGTACAATTTTTTAACCACGGCATTTCCAGGGAGAAGACCCACCTATCCTATCTTTGACCTTTGTGGTAACTTCATGGAATTAAAACAAAACATTCCCAATTTTGAGGCGAGTCTAGAGCAAAAAACTCTCCTAAAGCAACCATCCAAAACACACAAGCCAAGTAAGTTTTCCATCTCGGGTTGTAGCTCTTGCCTCTGCTCTAATCTTCCATCTGGCCACAGAGTAACTGGATCCACTGGCCCCACGCCAGCAGAGCAAGGCAGCATCGGCTGTGAGCACATCAGCCAGCTATTACAGGAGAACTCTCTTGCTGAGCCAGAATGGCTGCAGCTACGGCAGGCACTTCGTGGTAAACGAAGAGGTGCTGTGCAGTAATTTAAGAGCGCTGGTGTTTGGCAACGGTGTGAGCACTAGATGTGACCTCATCAGTGGGCGACATAAAGCACAACTCAGATCCATCTGGGCCAGGACAGCAGCACTCATTGTCCAGAGAGTTCTTTGCTTTTACAGGTGTTGCTCTAAGCAACTTTCCAACAGTCTTAACTGCTGGATTTCCCCACAGACTTGTGGGCCCATGTTCCCTTCTGTGTGGGGTGAGCACTCACCTTCAGTTTGCTTCCAGCCAAACCCCTTCAGACACATGCTCATCCCCTTGTCTTGTCACAGAGCACCCCCAGGACTTCACAACATGCTGCCCTACCCTTCTCCGGTCCTGCAAAAATTTGGATGCCTTGGGTAACACTCTCAAACACATAGCCCCATGACAAGATGGGAGCTCATTATAGGATAATCGCACAGAATACCCTGAAAATGTATTTGTGGTCTATACAGGAATCAAATTATCACCTTTCAGGCAGGATCAATAAATTTCCAACCCGCACTTACTTGTAAAGTTTAGACAGCATCTAAACCAGTACCCAGGCATCCCAAGGATACTAAACAACTATATACATTGCTGGTACCTCAATCACCTCCTCTCTGGAGAAGGATTTAAGAAACCCCTTTAATGAGATCACTATCACCACTAGGCTTTGGGAAAATCAGATGCATCTCATGAAGAATCAACATGGCTTTCTGTGTTTGCTTTAAGTTCCGCTGTAGATATGAAGGTTGGCTTAAATCACTGCAAATATTTTGGAATACTTCACACTCAGTCAAGAGACCCTAAATGGCTTTGGAATCAACATCTTTACATTATTTAGAGAGGGTTTCAAAAGTTTTGTGCCAAGTCAGTTACAGTAATGCTACATCACACCATATTAATCAAAGCAACTTGACAGCGGATGCAGTCCTTTACCTCCTCTCCAGATCCCTGCCATCCAGGCAAAGCAGTTATCAATGGGACTCGAGTCTTCACTTCTCTGCCCCTTCAGTTATCACACACAACATAGAGAACACTCCCAACTAACTGGTCCATCTTGAGACCAAAATCTGCCCTTTGATAGCAGAAATCATCTCTCACAACACCTATTTTCTATGTCTAGCTCAGGAAATTTCTGATTCTGTTTGGGGCAGACTGGGCAGCACTGCATACAAATAATTACCTGCTTATACTTCACAAAAATGGGAAAAAACAGGAAAAGATACATACATATATATTTTTTAAATGTAAAAAAAAAAATGCAAACCTCATACAAGTCTATGACAAGATAGAGAGCCCATCTTGGAGCTTCAGAAATGTATAGAAGACAAAAAGCAGGAAAATACAAATTTAAAGCATTTCACTTTGATTGTCCTTGCAGTTTGATACAATCACACTAGAATTGGTGTCCTGGTTTCAGGTGGGAAAGAGTTAATTTTCTTTGTAGTAGCTGGTATAGTGCTGTATCTTGGATTTATTATAAGAATAATGTTGAAAATACACTGATGTTTTCAGTTGTTGCTAAGTAGTGTTTATACTAAGTCAAGGACTTCTCAGCTTCTCATGCCCTGCCAGCAAGGAGCCTGGAGGGGCACAAGAGGTTGGGAGGGGACGCAGCCAGGACAGTTGACCCCAACTGGCTAAAGGGATATTCCATACCGTGTGGTGTCACACTCAGTATATTAACCAGGGGAAAGCTGGCCAGGGGCCACTGCTCGGGAACTGGCTGTGCATTGGTTGGCAAGTGGCAAAGCAGCTGCATTGTGCATCACTTGGTTTGTCTATTCTAATTATTTCATTATTATTTTCCTTCATTTTCTGTCCTATTAAACTGTCTTTATCTCAACCCTGAAGTTTTACTCTTTTTTCCCCCCCAATTCTCTCCCTCTTCCCACCAGCAGGGCAGGGGGAGGAGGGGTGGGGGCAGCGCAGAGTGGGCTCAGGTGCCAGTCAGGGTTAAACCACGACAGTTGGTCAAGTCGATGAAATGCTACAGGTGGAGATTAAACTTGCAGGGATAACAGCTGTTCAGTGGCCACTGGTATTCTAACAGCATTATGGCTAACCAGCATTTTTCTGGTTAGAACCACACCAGGCCCACAAGTCAATAACAACCATAATGTCTTTCTTTACCTCCCCCCAGCCGTTTCTGCCATCTGCCTTTATATACTGCCTTTATAGTTCCTATGCATGTTGCTATTCACTTCGTACAGCTAGTGCTGTACTCTCTTGCAAACACAATGCTTGGCTGATGCCCACACGTTACAACTAGCATGCACTGCTCTAATGAAGACAAAATGCCTCTCAATCCAGAACCCAAAAGCACGCAGCCCCCTTACAGAAACGCTCTTACAGTGCTCGTACAGTGCTGTAAGCACCGCTGATACACTGGGGTTGTCTATAGCCCGTGAGTTAGCTGGTCCCTGCCCTGAGCAGATGGCCAACCAAAGCACATATTTAATTTTCAACTACGAGGAATGCTGCTGTTGCTACCTACGGTGAAACTATATCTAAGAAATATGCAGTGGCTGTATCAAAACTTTGTATCACTTAAGATATAAATAAACTCCTGCTATGAAGATAACATTGTCTCACTTCTGGTCTGCTTTAACATTAGGTAGTCCATGGGAGGATAAGGCAGAGGGATGATACCACACAGCTGGATGGGAACAAGAGCCACAAGTCAGCCACAGGAAGTCAAGCAAAGCCTGGAACCAGCTGGAAAAAAAGTAATTCATCATTATGACCAGGCTGTGAAGTATAAGCTGATAAAAGTTTCTCATGTTCTACAGAGCAAGAGAGGCTTACGAAACAACAGCCGAACTAAGAAATGCAAGTTGTATCTTGTACCTGGTCCATGCTTTCTACGATATGCCAATGCCACAATATTCCCAACACTAAGCCAGGTACACAATTCCATCTCCAGTCAACACAAATGCAGCCAGCAGTTCCGCACTACCTCCTTTCTGTACCTTTAATCTCTCAACATAAGTGATCGTATCAACCAGTACCAGTTCCCACAGACTTCCACTTCCCTGCAAATATGACTAAGACATGGCAGTTCCTGATACAAGGAACTGATGATATTTCTTCACCACACAAACATACACATTGCTATGTCCTCCTGGCACCCCTCCACCTAGAGGGAAATCCAACCACTGAGGGGGGCAAGTAGGAAGAGTGTGGTAGAAGAAGAGGATGAGACTCAAACAACTTCAGTCCAGGGATTAGAAGGCTCCAGGGAGACCTTACTGTGGCCTTCCAGTACTTAAAGGGGCTACAGGAAAGATGGGGAGAGACTCTTGATCAGAGGATTCAGGGATAGGATGAAGGGTAATGGTTTTAAACTGAAAGAGGGCAGATTCATATTAGATCTAAGGAAGAAATTCTTCCCTGTGAGGGGGGTGAGGCCCTGGCACAGGCTGCCCAGAGAAGCTGTGGCTGCCCCCTCCCTGGAAGGGTTCCAGGTTGGACGGGGCTTTGGGCAACCTGGGCTAGTGGAAAGTGTCCCTGCCCATGGCAGGGGGGTTGGAACTGGGTGATCTTTAAGGTCCCTGCCAACCCAAACCCATCTATGATTCTATAAACTTGGAAGCCATCCTCCTTCCCAGCAAAGAAAGCACAGATTACCCTGAAGATTCATCTGTGCAGTGAGGCACATTCACAAAGCTACCATGGACCTCAAGCTTCCCCTCAGCACTTCCCAGCTCTGCCATGCTCCCTAGAACATGGGTCCTCAGGTGGGGTGAAAGGCATGAACCACCACCCCCCCCAGTTCCATGAAGCAAAGCCAGTTTATACTAACAATCTGGCTCAACATATCCAAGGAAATGACATGCTCATTAGTTATCCTAAACAGCAGGATATTACAGTAAATGATGACAGCTGCTCTGTGTAGCTTTTCAAAACTCTCTTCTATGACTTTACACACAGTTAGCATTGGAGATGTCCTTTACTAAGAAAAAAACACCTATAGATCAGCGCCCTGTGCAGAGTCCAGCAGTCTATAACAGTATTGCTGCCCAGCGTTTACAAAGCAGTGACGCACATGGTGTAAAAGTTTTGCTAACACCAATTCACATGTACTGCTTTCAGTAAAAGTAAACTCAAATACACTCTCATCATCATCCCCAAAGTTAAGCACCACATCCTCCCTCCCTCCTCCATAAGCCACCCGGTTCTCCTTGCTGCCTCCTTGCTGCCTCCACCGTGTTACGTTTCACTTTTAAAAGGCACGTGAATAAAGGCTGAATTCATGAGGGAACAAAAAGTTTTCCTACACCTTCTGAAATCTCACAAATTCTAAATATTTAAAGATGATTTTCTTATGCCCCTCTACACTACTACGTCTTTACAGTTCTGAGTATCACTCCGTATCTCCATATCTTCCAGTCTCTCCCACACCCTTGCAGCTGTACTTACCGCAAAAGAAGGGAGCAGACAGGAAACTCTCCTGCATTTGCACAATGTGTACTGTCCCTGCCTCTCAGACATCACAATTTAAACAGATGAGGTTGGGAGAAAAGAAAAACAATTTATCTCATTTAAAGGTTTTCAGGAAACTAACAGTCTTGCTCATGATCACCCGAAGAAGTTTATGGCTGAAGTAAGAACTGAACTTGTAGATGTCCATTCATTGGTATGACTCCAGTAACACCTTTCCTTTCAAGAGCAGTGTGCCCAGTCATTCCTCACCATGAGAGGTGAGGAAGGATTTTGGCTGCAGACAGACATTTTTCTCTCGTTCTCCCCCACCAGAGAAGTGATCGTGTTTTCCTGCACTTCATGACTTGAACGCACAGGTAAATGTCACAGGCATAAACATTCGCAGCTCTATCTGCAACAAATGAGGTATGTCCTGTTCATACTGATGGTAACAGTTCTCTGGAGTACTGTAAGAAATTCCCTCACAAAAACATCCCAGTGGAGTCCCAGACTCATTTGCCTGACTCTAATGGATTTGAATGTATATCAATACATAGAATAGAACGTTAGGCACATATAAGAAAGAGGACTAGCAAAAATCATTCCCGTAGACTCATTCCTCTTGAAAACTCCCAGTTGACTGCAAGATAAAATAAACTAACAGTCTACAGGTCCTGGAAGAAGAAAAAAGCAGCTGGGAGTGGGGAGGGCAGTGGGGCACGTGAGAAAATAATACAGCAAAACAAGCTGAGGAAGTCCTGCCTTTATCCCCTCATGGAAACTATGTGAATGGAGCCCAGGGCTGATACTTTTTTGGGTAGAAGAATCAAGCAAGAAAAGAACAGGAGACTGAAGCCCACTGTTACAACGCTGATGGAACCAGCAGAAGGCTGGTCTCGCCAGCTCAGGACAGCTTTTCCCATCTTGTGACCTCATAGAACAAAACAACGTCACAAGACTAGTGCAATGGTTCATGCCTCCATACCCCAGTCCCCACAGTGGCAGCAGCAGATACTCTAAAAGCATAAATCCCATCCTATAAAGCTGTGGTTGCAAGGCAGCATGCTACAAGAAAGAGCAAGTGATTCTAATCACAGCTCCGATCCCTTCACTACTGCACCTGCAAGAAAGTCACGTTCAAGGAATCTGCTCTACCAGTCATGCCTTTGCTGTGGTACACAAAAGCCACCCCACTTTGTATTCTGAACTAGCCAGTCAGTGTAGTCTTAGTCTCACACCCAGAAGCCTCTCAGCAACTTAGCTAGTCACAATTACGTATAAACTCCTACAGAGGACATGACAGGCACTTTTGAAATGGGAACGAAGTCAGCAGATTATCAAACTTAGGACTTCCATAACCTCCCAGTTAGCATCTCCTGCACATAATGTGCTTCTTCAGAGTCTTCCCCTTTTTTAGAGGCTTTGTCAGAGCAACAGTCCACACACACGCCTTGAGACACCAACTGGAGACACTTCACGTGCCTCTGATCCACCCTCATGCCAACAACTCCAGTTTAAAAGCCAGAGCAGAGACAAAGGGAGAACATCAAAAACAAATTCAGCAAGTTTGTCTCACCTCTCACTTGCCAAATGGAACTATATTTACACTGGTCAGCAGCATCTGTCAGAGAATTAATAAAAAAGCATTGTTCTGGCCAATTTATCCAGTAGCAAGGATATTTTCTGAATGAGCACTTCCCTCACCCTATTACTTGCACTCATCTAACCACTGTGCCAGTAAAGGCACACAAAAGAGTCTCCTCAATAAGGAGAGTCACAGGAATGAAAAAGGGTTGCAATGGGTGTGAAAAATAGCCCTTTTCAGAAAAGCATCAGTATGTTTAAATAAAGATATTAGCATAACAAGAGCAAACGAACTGCAGTACTTCCCTTCAGATAAGAAATAAGCAATGCTTAATCAAGGTAGTAATTTTGCCCTGACAGAACTAGTCCAACTATTAAAAAACAACATTTTACTGAAAAAACTTTCCAGTTCATAGCCACTGGGGTTATTATCCCAAAATGAGAATGCCCGATATTGGTATAGTTTGTATTCATACAAGAGCAAGTTAGAGCAGTACATTCATACTACTCTAACAGGGATAGTAAATGTTGTTAATATATTCAGTAAAGTATTTTCCCTCCCTCTCAATCACAGATGTAATCACCATCACAAAATGTGGGACAGTCCTACTGCCAGGCAAGTGAATGCTAAACAGCAGGGATGTGAAGAGCTGGATTCCACAGAGAGTGGCCACTGGGGAAGAGAAGCAAGCATGCTTTACCCTCTGGTTCCTGTTTTCTTTTCAATGGGCATGCAACTTTTGTGGATCTTGCTACTGGGCACATTTTGTAAGGCAGAAAGTAATTCCATTATAGATTTATCTCTCTCCTCTGCTAACACTTCCTTTGCAAGACCAGCAAGTAAGTTTCCGTAAGGTCAAAATTGGCTTTTCACTCTCTAGAGACCCAACTGGTCTTTTCAAGCAGTTTAATAGCCTTTATCTCCTGGAAACATTTCAGTTGTGTGGGTGGCTCCTCTGATTCCCCTTGCATTATAAATATATCTGCAGGCCCTGCAGACAGCATCAGGCACACATTATACAGCATAGCCAACAAGTGACATTTTTCTGTTGAATACACATAGATTACAGGAGCACAAACCAAGGATAACATCTATCCTTTAATACCTATCAAAGCTAAGGAGACTCTGGACCAGCTCACAAGACAGCCAGGCTGATTCTGTGACTATGTAGCTTCAGCTTTGCTCCCCCTTTAGATGCATCCCAGCACACTTTCCAAGCCTGTTACAGTAGTCACCAGCACCTGCTTCCAAGCAGAGCCAGCCCTGCCCAGGAGTACCAGAGAGATTCTAGGCTGAACAAAACTTTCACCTGAGGACAATCAAAGTTTTGGAAGTCCATAAATTAAAAACATTCACCGGGTAACAGGACATGTCTGCTCTATACGTGGGGTGCAACATGCTTCAAGGAGACCAGCTTCTAACACAGAACAGTCCTCAGACTACAATACTTCAGTTACTTCATACAGCAGTGCAGAAAGCAGGCACAACAGTGTGTGAATGTGAACTGACATTGTTCACATGTTCATGGGTACACACACATTAGTTTAATCCCTTCTTTATTACATAGAAGATCAGTATCAAGAAAGAACATGACTCCTTCACACAAGGCACCATACCTGTCCACCTTTAACATGCATGGATTACTTTATACATGCCTCTGCCACAAGCTATGATTTTTGTACAGCTTAGTCTTTACTGCCTATATTCTCACCTGTGAGACACGGGTTATCATCATTATGAAGACCAGAAAATACAGGTATACTGATATGTTCATATCGGCTCAGGGTTCAGCCTCCATACAGACCACCCACACTGATTACTTACACTGCCTCTGATGCTGGTTTGCAACACTAGTTTGCTGGTACAAATTTGATCATCTAAACAACCAGTCTGAATTACATAATCCAGCAAGCTCAGCTGTACTTGGGGTACAGCTAAGAGCATACAGACACAGCTAGGGGAGCCTGGGTCTGAGGCAGTTCCACGGTCACTTTAATCAATGGGTAGGATGCTGTTAAGAAGCAATCTGGCTCACACTCCCCTCACCTCACTGCTCTTTGCCTCTCTCCTCCCTCACTCTGACACTAGAATCAGCTGTGAAGGAGGTAACTCTGCAAGAAAAAAGTCTGGGATAAGGGAAACAGTGAGAAAAACACAGTGCCAGGCAAGAGAAAGTCAGGACCATCCCTTTCTGCAGGACACTAGATGGCAAGACCATTTTAAGTTAATTACAAAAAGCAATTCCAGGAGCTACAAGCCAAGCACATTTTTAAGTGTCACACAATGAGTCCTAGACAGAGCAACTTCAAAATAAAGCTCTTATGCCTGGGTCAACACACCTACACCTTATACAACAAAGAAGAATCATCACAATCCCTGATATATAAAAGTTACAACCCAAGCACGCAGAGGTAAGAATATATAAGTATTCAGTGAAGGCAACAAACTTACTGTCTGAACTATAAATCAAAGCATCACTTTAGATTCAAAGTTAGTGCTAGACTGTGTTTTGCTGTTGTCATTATCACTGCTTCAGATTTCAGAAAAATTCATGTGTGCACTCAAACTCTGTCTTCAGGAATTCATCAAACGTTTTTGAACAGATTAACAAAAGTTTAAGAAGTGGGTCAATCTTTTCACCTGACAGCCCTACCAATGTTCCTTTTAATCAACATCAACTACTATTAGACACAGTAGCAAATGTAAATTAATGGCCTAATCATGTTTAATTCCTGACATTTATGACAATAACATGATCTTGATGGACTCATTTAGCATTAACAGTGCCATTGGTCATTAACTCAGCTAAAAAAATTCTCTTTGCAACTCAATATTAAACATACCAATTGATATTTATAATCTTGAAATATTACTGACTTTTCCTACACTAAAACTTACAATTGAACTGTAAGAAAATAGGACTTTGGCAGGTAAAAAGGGAATAACATGAAAATAGCCTTAAAATACCATGCAAAGTAAGACCAAAAAAAAGGCTGAAGTGAAATAGGAGAAAAATGTGTCTTCAGTTAATCCAGAAAATGAGGAAGCCTTTAGAAGGCTGTAAGACACGCAGCCTGGGTTCAACTCTTCTGGTCTTCACTTCCATTAATAATTTAATTATCATATGTGGTGCAGAGACCACTGTGTGCCTTCCAGGTTCCTACACAAGCTGCCAGAAGGAAGACAGATCTGTACCGATACATGGAAATGATACTCTCTGTGATCTCTTTGCTGTCTAACTCCCTCTGGTGCTGCAAGGCCAAGTACCCCACCAACTCACCTCCCTTTGCAAATTACACCACTAATTCCTTAGCTCCCTTCTTCGCATTTTATTCATATACTGTGGATAGGTTATGCTTCCTTTTCCACATCTTTTCTCTGCTTAAACTGTACACTGTCTTGGGGAAGGGACTGGCCCTTCTATATCTGGCAGTTCCGACCTGCTAAGCACTCCTGCAATTCAAATGACAGGAACTTAAAAGCTGTTAGAAAAATGAATGAATGACAAGTCTAACCCTCAGATTTTGAGCTGTACATGGCTAACAGAGCACTTTTCTGGGGCTCTAAGTACTCCCAGAAGGGGTAATTTATAAATTCAATCCAAAACATTAATAACTCCAGGGCAAGAACCACACAGTCATGGCCTGGGCAGTGCCCAAACAGTCCTTCTGGCAGGAGCCTCCTCCTCCAGGTTGGCTGCCCCAACCGGCTACTGCATCTCATGTCTTAGGTTGAAAATGGTAAATGACTTCGTCTTAAGGGAAGGTTGCATACTGTAAAACTTAGCATATCAAATCCATTCTGTGACAAGGAAAAACTGGAATGGGCTGCCCAGGGCAGGGGGGGAGTCCCCGGGATCCCTGGAGGGGTTGAAGAGTCGGGCTGACCCAGTGCTGAGGGATCTGGTGGGGTTGGGAACGGTCAGGGGGAGGTTCATGGTTGAACTGGAGGAGCTTCAAGGGCTTTTCCAACCGAGATGACTCTGTGAAGAGCAGCAGAGGGCACACAGCACCTTGCAGGTAGATCTGGATCTTGCTGCACTCTCTGCGCCAGCTGTGCCTGACTGAGGCAGAAGATCAGTCCTTCTGCAGCTCTGCCTACCACCACTTCCACAACACTGGAACGTTCCTGAGAAGAGGGGTGAAGAGGTTCAATTTTGACACACAGGATCAAAGACACTGATAATTGAAAGCAGTAAATTAAATTAATTTGGTGAAATTTTATGCAGCTGGTGAAGGAAATTCTTTCAAACACAACCTAGACAGTAAGTCTTAAAAATAAATTCTGCTGCTTTGTGTGCTGGTGCAAGGGGAAGGGCCTGTTCTTCTTCCAAAGCCTCTCTCAATCCTCCTTTTTATTGCCATGCATTGCTAACACCAAAAGGCAGGTTAGGAATCTCCAGTTAAGATATGCAGAAAAAAAAGGAGAAATAATTTTTACTAAGCAGACATCAGAGGAGCAGACATCAGAGGAGCAAACGAGATCCTTCTGATGGAGATTTTTCTGTAACCAGGTCCAACATCTCTGAGCTCAGAATTACAGAAAATCCCAAACCACACCACTGGCACGTTAAGGGCAAGATTTTGTGATCCAAGCAAACAGTTTTAAGACACCTACAGAACTGGAGCAGGACGAGATACTTTTGCAGATTACATCCTGCTACAGCCATTGTGCGTGGAGTGTTCTAAGTGTATTACAAGGAAATATTTGTGCCTGCTGAAGAAGGGTGGCTTTTTCCCCTACACACCTTAATAGAGCGTGAAAAACAAAATCAGATTCTCCCAAGCTTATATGGGTGCCGAGTATTTCAAGCTCTAGGTACCTCAAAACTTTAAACACAACAAAGCAAGTTGAGTGCTGTCATCTCACTTAACTTTGCTGACTGCAAAAAACCATCCTGGAAACCTCACTCAGCTAATTCATCTTCCCCACGTGGCCATACAACAGCAGAACAGTGTACCAGTGACAGGCACACCATGATGCACTGGCTTTTTATGTTGATTTCAAGTATCTTGTTGGAGCAAAGCCATGACAGAGGCATTTGTTTTTCCTTCTCCTTCAAGCTTGTACCGAAACATAAACAAACAGGGTCTTCACTGTAAGAGGGGTAAAAAGCAGTCAGTTTACTTCCTTAAAGCAACATAAACTATCTTTACTTGATTCTTATTTCCAGAGTGCAAACCTAGTTTTAAATTTAATTTTTAGAAGGAATTATGTCACAGCCTAATTCTGCCATATTCTACTTAGGGCATTCCTTTCAAGTATTCCAGAAAACAATACCCACCCCAAATTTCAGTGGTACAAGGTTCTTTTTAAAGTTGCATACATAATACAGCTTTGACTTTTGAGGTTAACTCAAGCTTGATAAATATAGCACAGTGTCAAGTCCTGCTTTCAGTAAGTACCAAAGAGTGAATGCTCCTATTTGCATTTTCCCCAAGTCAGTACTTCACTTGAAAAATAGAGTTGAAAAATCAGGACAGTTTGTTTCTCTTTCCTGCTCTAGAGCTACAAACAAGGTGGAAAAGTCAGAAATCTACTTGTTCTAGAAGCCTAAATGTCATAGGACCTGTCTTTTTAAATTAGTGCCTGGCTGCATCTTTTAGTGTCAAAATGTTTTTTGTAAGTCAAGCTCCCAGTGACCACCTAGTAATGGCTCTGTTTAAAAATTTAGTTAATGTTATATGCAGGACACATGATCGTAAATTAATCTTCCTCCTAGCCTCCTTTTCTTAACCTGCATTCAAAATATGAAAGTCAGGGGGGCAGGGAAAATAGAAGTGAAACCAAAGTACTGTACGGGTGTCATTTCAGTCTCTATTCAGATGTATTCAAATCACCAGTAATCAATCCTGCTATAGCACCCGATTACAAAGCTAACTGATAAAAAAGCATACAACACAAGATGTAAAGGGGTTGTTGAAGTTTTCTATTTGCCAAAAGAGATCACAGTCCCCATCAGGAATCTGTGTCTCTGGCTTGAATTGTTATCCTCAGCTCCACACTACAGCCATATGTTTCACATTAAAACAAAGGACAACCAAGCGTCCTTGAAGGATCAAACACAGTTGTCTTTTTAAAAATCACACAACTAGTTATGTTGCATAACTAGACACAAACGGATCTCTGCTTCCCCATGATTTCCCTGCTGCTGCAAACATCTGACAGCATCCCCACGCTGGACACCAAGAGATCAGGAAACAAATGCAACATCTCTGAATAGCAGGGAGCAAGTGCCATCTCCAAGACTGGCAATACAGAGGACTACAGTAGGTGAACTGGCTCCCACGCTGCAAGCAGTTTGGTTTTGTCAGACACTAGTGATTTGGCAACCTCTGTTTGTTACCACAGACCTCCACTGGTTCAGGATTGTTGTTGACCTATTGAGAAATATTTAATGAGCACCACATGTTCCCCAAGTGGTCTGGGATGTAACCTAGCACAGCAGAAAAACAAGAGGGCTACACAGACAGCTTAATAAATGGCAATACAAGCATTTTGGCTTTTTTAGGTCTCGGAGTAAAGCATGCAGTGACCCATGCTCTCTACCAGCTTTGGAGAGCCTCTGCCATGAATGTGACTGATAGCATTGCCACCAGTAAATCTATGACCCCAGCTGGGATGAAGCACTCCTGTCTTTACAGCTGGACCCTGATCTGCAGCTGGATTAAGATATACAAATGTCTCTCTGGTGTTGCAAGCCACATGCAGAATTTCTGGGCATACTATGAACATATTACGCAGCCGTATCTGAAGACTTACCATCAAAATGAAGATAGGTAGCATAAGAGGAACGCTATCAGAGGGCCCTATTTTCAGAATGTATTTAGAAACTTAAAAAAACAAACCCAAAAAACCCCAAACAACAAGCTACACTGTTGTAAGAGTTTTCAAATCAGGCCTTAAAAAAAAAAAAAATTTACATTCAAAGAGATCAAGCATCCCACGCCTTAGTTCACAGAGCAAGTTAGCAGCAGAGCTCAAAGTCTCCTCGGCCCCCACAGAACACCATTCTCACCACTACAGCTGCAGTTATGCAAAAGATACACACAGCCATATGTATTTACAGCATTACACAACAAACCAACATAAAAAAATCAATGCTAGGTTATATTATGGGAAGTGCCATCCAGATGGCAAGCAGATCTCGAGTTATTGCTGCAGGCAGCCAAGAAAAAGCCCCTGGATGGAGGGAGGCTGCACTGGCAGGCAGATGAGCCAGAGCAGCAGCTCTCAATCAGCCAGCCCGGCCTCTGCACCTGGGTGCTGCTCTAGTAAGAGGGGAGCTACTAGAGACAGCCTGCAGTATCCCACAGTTGGACTCCTGGCACCAAGATCTGAAGCCAAGGCATCTCTGCAGAGCAGTTCAAGGTAGAAGGAAGTGGAGTCCACCAAGATAAGGGGGGGAAAAAATGAAAAGAAAAAAAAAAAAATTACACTTTTTCACCAGAAGGGCTACAGGAAACATGGGAAGCACTGGGCAGAAGGATCTGAACAGCTCTCCTCTACACGACTGAGCTCCCAAAGAACGTAATGCCTTTGCACATGCACCCGAGCAACCTGCTTATCAGCAACAGCTACAAGCAACCTGACATGCAGAAATCAGATGAGACTTTATTGAAATACCACGTCACCCTTAAGATACAGATACCCGCTCAAAATCAATAGATCTGACAGAGCTGGCTCAAAATTCCCATAATCTCTTTCCCTCCCCTCCACTGACCTACGTTTACTGCCCCTTGCACTCACAGCCACTTTTCCAGCCTGGTTCCTCACCAGTCAGTCACATGCCTTCACAGTTAAGGGTCACACAACTCCCAAGACCTAGCTGAGACAACACAAGTCTAAGTGGCACAGAGTCCTTTCAGTGCCAAGAGTTAAACCCACCTTGTACAACAATTTAGGAACAAGGGCAGTGGTCCCACCACAGGCCCCTTCCAGGGCACAATGCAAAGCTCAGTGGAGGCAGCGGCCAATGGAAAGTTCCAGATGGTTCAGGCACTTTCATCATTTTTTTCAAAGCTGTTAAAATAAACTGTCACCACCTCTCAAGAAAGTCCCAGTGTTGGACACTAGAAATAAGAACTGTTATGCAATAATGGAAGTGGAGAAATGAATACACTGCATTATTTCAGAAAAAGAGAGAGACCGAGAACTTCAGAAGTCAAACAGTCTACAGCATCACTAAATTCAGCCTCTAAAGGTCCCTCCTTTTAATCATGTAGTGCATACTCTAGACAAGGAATACATTACTTTTTACTGCTAGCTGGCTGAGGGTAATTTCATTTTCTGTAAGGAGCACCCATAAGACATGATGGAGCAAATGTCAGGAACAAAATAAGTAGCATGTGATACAAATTTCAGAGACAATTATTTCCAAGCAATCATTTCATCATTTGCAAGGTTTTATTGCATTGGGTTAATAGTCCTTTTTTTATTACATAAACAGAGCCCTGCAAAATGCAAAAAGAAAAAATAATCACTGTGAAAAAGTAAGAACTTAACTGGTTCTCAAAACAAAACTGAAATGGCAGATTAGCTTTCTCAAGGGGATTTATCCACACACTGCTTTCATTTGACACTGAAGTCCTTAGCATTTCCACTTAAAAATGAAAATTCAAACTGCAGACTACAAGGGGAGATCCTTTACCCTATTTACTAAACTATTAAGCTTGCTAAAATTTCCTCCGTGATCCGAAGTGACATCCTCCTCATACTCATTTACCAACGGATGAAAAAAATAATTTGGCAATAAGAAATACCGGAGACAGCTTCTAACATGAGATGCAACGTCCTTAAAGCAACAAACCAGTTCACAGCTATCACACCAAACCTCATTATACTCACTGCTTGGCATGCAGTATTTCTTGCATATTTATTCTGGCAATTTCCTCCAAAGCTTACCGGAGCTAACAGGCTTCAAAATCAGGTTCTAAAATGGAGTCAGGTCCTAAAATGAGCAGCCCAAATGCAAGTTATTCAAACTGAACACATTGTGGGAAAGAAATCCATCAACTTTTTGTTCTGTCTGAAACTTAAGAGCTCTTTCCCTCTACCACTGAGCTATCATCACAGCAGGACTGATTTCAGATATGAACCATGGAGGAACATTTCTGAGTAATCTCAGTGTGCGTGCTGGATTTCAAGGACAAATTAGCGCACTTTTTTTTGCACTATCTCTGCCGTCCATCCCCACTGTAAATTATTCAGTTAGCAGACAAGAAAGAGAGATACAAACACTAAGGTGAATCCCTCCCCCTAAAATACACATGTTTACAACCACATTACCACTGGCAGGAGAAAGTGAGGTCGTAATTGTGTGCAAGCTGTATAATGCTATAAATCAGGAAGTATATTTTAACAATCGAGTAACCTCTCTTTTCTACAAACTGTGTTTGAAGGGATTTTCTCAAAGAACGAGAGAGGATCCCCTTTTTGCAACAGGATGGATGCCAATTACAAAACCCACAAGCCCTCTGTGTCTAAAACAATTACTCTGAGAACATTACATATCTGCACTATTGAGGGTCAGATTTAAAACTGGGACCCATTTTCATTTACACAGTTACAGTTAGCATGCAAGACTCCCAGCTGCAATACATATACCTACAGAAATATGGACAGAAGGCAGAAACTCCAGACCTTGTTCAAGTCCTGAATGCTGAACAACAAGCTCTAAGGATTTGCAAATTTATTGAGGAGATTAAAGGCACACAGACACCTAAAGGGATTTTCAAAAGCACCTAAGCAAGTTAAAAGCCTTTGAAAATTTTACTAAGCATCTGTTCGCATCTTTAGAAACTTAAATACATTTGAAATCCAACCCCAAGAGCATATTAAAGGCAAATTCAATCTGGTGAACTTAACAAGCATACTAGACCTCATATTCTCCAAAAATTGTGTTTATTCACACTTGTCTCAGTTGAGGAAAGCTTTTTTAGATGTCTCTTTTCTGGACTGCCTGGCATGAGAAAACAGGAAAAATTGTGCATGTGAATGAGTGATGAATCTAAGAACAAGAAAAGACAGGTCAGTCTAGGGAACAGCATGCTTAGCAGGGGTTCAGAAGAAATGCAGTCATGCAACGTGACCTCGACAGTCATTTTCCCACTCTGAGCCACAGCCTTCCCAACATTTTTCAGTCTAGCGAGTTTACATGCTTTTTGGGTCAGAGAATCTCTCTTACTATATACCTGTACAGGGGCTAGTCCATAGCCATCGTGACCTCTATCAATGCCTTTAAGTCCTGCTGTAACTCAGATACATACAACCTGATTTCTAGATGATGGCCCTCAAACCTCCCCTGCTCTAGACCCATTTTCTGATGGAAATCTTGTTAACCACATAACATTTAGAATAACCTGAGCCTACCACTGGCTACAGCTTTTCCACATGTGTCTTGTATGTAACACCACTGTCCAAATTAAAAGATCCTTAAATACTTTAAATGCCTTTCTTTATATACATATATACACTTTAGATAGATAGATACAAAAGAATGCAAGCAGCAGGCTCTTGGGTATGTAATTGGCATTTTATAAAGGTCACCTTTTCATGCAGAAAGACAGACTGCTGAAGGTTAATTAAATTAAATCCAACATATATCCAAACTCTCCAAAGCAAGGACTTTAATAACATCCTTAAATAACAGCCAGCATTTTTAAAAGAACTTTGAGGATGTGATGATCAGATATATCTTAGAGTAAGACAGAGAAAATCAACTGCATTATACACATTTTATTCCCCAGTTCTCTTAAGAGAAGTTTGCTGTGGTTTTGATTTGTGGGGTTTGTTTTGGTTTTTTAATTATGAAAAAAATGTTGAGAGTAGTTTACTGCTTCTGAACATCTGCTTGTTACCATTCCAAAACGTGTGTAACAATAACCATTCACAATTTTGCCTATACAGGCCTTCAGATGGCAACGTCAGCCTTTCAGTCAGGACCTTTGTGCTGATGGCTGTTAGCACAAAACCCAGCAGAAGAAATCCTGTAGTAATAAATCAGCCAAAATCCCAACAAAGACCAAAGTCATTCCAGCCGTTACACTTTTGGGTGCTTGTTGTGAGGATGCAACAACATACAAACAGGGTGAAGCATGTGAGAGCTTATCGCTCTCTTGACTTCAAGGTGATGCATAACTCATGCATCCCAACGGCGTTAGGATGCTCTACCCCATACATGGCCCCAGGGTTGTCACGCACTCTGGACAGGGCTCTCTTATCCCTGGGAGCTCACGTGAGGAAGAAAAGAAAGTATGGTTGGGAAAGCAGCCTCACCGTGGCATCTGCTTTTCACCCCGCCGGCGAGCAGGAGGATCAGGTCTCAGGGTAGTGAGGACAAATGGTTACACAGTCCCCAGCTGAAAAGTTTGGAAGGTACTGCCACTTCCTCCACGTCATGTAAATCACATGCTACAAGTTAACACTAGACAGCTATAATTTTCAGTCAAGCTTTGTTACACAGCTCTAATTCTGATGCATTTTCTGTCACCAGATCTGCAAAATGACACAAGGAGACAGTGCCCTGCACTGACATCAGGACAAGAAGAGAATCTACAAACATGGCTTTTCAGCCTCACAATTTAAACACGTTGTCCACAGAAATGGAATGAAAGGAAGGTAACAGCCCTGTGCAAAGGACAACTAGCACAGCAGAGAACTCATTTTCAGGAAATAATGTTTTAAAGTTCCTTGCTCTGGACAAGCCTGACAGGTAGCCTACAAATAGAAGAATTAGCAATAAGCAGCCATAAGCAGCCACTTGCCTCAGGGTATCCTCTCCAACCCACAACCCTGGGTCAACCTGTCAAGAAGCAATGGCCCAGATGGCTAGTGAGCCAGGAGAACAACATTCCCCTCTTCAGATTTTCTTATGAATAGCATACAACAGGATCTGGTTTCATAACAAACTTCAGAGGAATCAGGGGGAACAGCTACAACCTTTTATTGTAATTGGGTTCTCAGGTACCCAGCTGTCCCCATCCAACACACACAAAAAGTCCATCAGGGTCTACGCTCTGTACATAGTCACTTCTAAAATTTGTTCCCTAGGACCTGCCTTTCCTCAAATAGGGCTCAGAGCATTTAAATAGTTACAGCAGCACTGTTAAAAATAGACTACTTGTTATAAATAACAACTCCCTATCACAGATTCATTAGCAGCAAACATACCAGTAGAATCAGATATCTACTGTCCAGACCAATTAAAAACTCTGTTTCTGCAGAGAACTACATAATCTCCAGCTCTCGGAAGCACACCACCCCCTTGTGCATAGACCCAGTGTAGGAAAGATCCTATTATATGAATTATTGGGGTTACTGGTTTCACTGGCAATCTGCCAATTTACACCAAAATGACAGCAGGGGAGATCTCACTTCCCATGTTACTGCAAACACTTCTGTCCTCCCACTAGCTCTATGAGTTTAATTAGATCCCTCCGCACAGTGAAGGAATTAGAAAATCAGCACTAGCATGGCCAGCAGGGACAGGGAAGGGATCTGAGCCCTGGGCTCGGCACTGGGGAGGCCGCACCTCGATTCCTGGGTTCAGTTTTGGGCCCCTCACCCCAAAAAGGCCATTGAATGACTCGAGCGTGGCCAGAGAAGGGCAACGGAGCTGGGGCAGGGTCTGGAGCACAGGTCTGCTGGGGAGCGGCTGGGGGAACTGGGGGGGTTCAGTCTGGAGAAGAGGAGGCTGAGGGGAGACCTCCTGGCCCTCTGCAGCTCCCTGACAGGAGGGTGCAGAGAGGGGGGATGAGTCTCTGGAGCCAAGGACCCAGCGCCAGGCCCAGAGGGAATGGCCTCAAGCTGCCCAGGGCAGGGTCAGGCTGGCTCTGAGGAAGGATTTCTGTGCAGAAGGGGCTGTTGGGCGTTGGAATGGGCTGCCCAGGGCAGGGGGGAGTCCCCGGGATCCCTGGAGGGGTTGAAGAGTCGGGCTGAGCCAGCGCTGAGAGATCTGGGGGAGTTGGGAAGGGTCAGGGGGAGGTTCATGGTTGGACTGGAGGAGCTTCAAGGGCTTTTACAACTGAGATGATTCTGTGAATTCACTGCAATTCATTGAAATGTATGTAGCCAAGACACCAACATCAGCTCCTGTTCTAAACAGGAGACAACAGCCACTTCTAAAATTTGTTCCCTAGGACCTGCCCTTCCTCAAATGCGGCAATGCTTTTTTCAATCTGGCGTGATATATCAGAGAGTATTTTGGCATATGACAGATTCCTTGCAAATAAGGGGGGGGGGGGGGGGGGGGGCACGGAGTGGGGGAGATCAGAAGTGATCTGCATATGTCCCAACATACAACATGTACATATATATATATCTTCACAAAAACCTTGTGGTTTACAAGGAGTTGAAGATGATCCATCACGTTAGTTGGTCCATCAGGTAGAGAGAGGAAGAGAACACAGAGGTAGTCTGTGCTCTGCCCAGCCCAAAGTCTTCAGCTATGGGTCAGTATGGCTGACCAAACTACATAACTTCATTAGCAGGCATCGACTCCTGAAAGTGTATTTCCCACCGTTTACAGAAGTTGAAGATATAGTCTCCTTTAACTAGAGGCTGGATTAGTCCATTAGATGGGGCTTTCATATAAATTTGTAAAAGTTTATTTTTGTATAATAGAAATGAGAATTTGTGAAGAAATAGAAATCCTCCTCTAGTATTTCCTAATACATACATATCAATTAAAAAATGCAAGAGATACATTTGTAAGTTTACATTTGTATTACTTTTCACATCACTGTGCACATTTGTCAGTGTCTTCAAAACTTATCTTCAGACTTTTCTCTCCTAAAGAAAGAAATTATCTCTGAGGATCCTTCTCAGAAGCTAAGGATAAGAATCCTTGTTATTCCTACTAATTCCCCTCGTGCTTGTCTTCTTCGAAGATCTCTCCAGAGAAGTACAGAGACAGCATAATCTCTCAAGTTTTAGGCAAACAATGTTTCCATCAAAATAAGGTGGTATAAAAACACCTGACTAATCTAAAACTATCGATGCACTTGGATTAAATTTGCCAGGCTTTGCTGGCTTAGAAAAAACAAGCCCTGGGCAACAGAGCCTCCCTCTCTGTCCCTGTTGTGCCTCGTAGTTCAAATACCAAGCATCTCAAAGCCTGAGCTCAAGCTGATGCTTTTCCCACAGCCAGAACAGTCGTAACATCTAGGTCAAATCCTTCCCATATCAACACAGAGCCACAGTCTACCACAATTTAGGAAAGTACATTAACAACTGGGCAGTCTGGAGCAAGCCTCACAATTGCTCCCAGAGAAATTGTGCTATTTGGCATAAACAACTCTATACTTGGTGGCCAGAGGAAACAGGAGAGAAAGAACATGAGTGCATGGCCAGCCATCAGGATGTTCATTTGCAAGGTAGGAATCCACACTGCAATCTCTGCCATAGATGACCGCTCTAATGTGGAGGCAGATGTCATTTATGCAGCTCTAGTCATGCTCCCATTAGAATTTAAATTGAATTTGCAGTGCCAGATCCTCACATATGAAAAAAAAAGAAAAAAAAAGCACACTCATTTGAGCCAATAGGGTAATATAAACACTTAACACAAAATTTGTAGTTGTCTGCTTGGCTAAACCAAGAGTGTCTCTGTCTTCTCTGGAGCTCTGGGTGTTTACACCACTTAAGCAGCTGACCCCTCATTTTCTTCTTGGGTCAAAAAAAATCTCTTCAATATGTCATCTGGAATAAAACCACATTAGTCCTAGACACAGAAGAGAAACCAATATAATCTCTCATGTTTACTGTTTATCTACACGGCCTAAGATGTTTATAAGATACACTCCCATATTTCTGCTCCTTACTGGGAATCCTAATATTACTCCCGGGAGCCCTGCTTCACTAGTACCAAATGCTTCCCAATGAGTTGCGAGAAGACAATTTGATTTTAGAGGGATTGCCAACCACTCGCATTTGGCATAAGACCAATTTGCTTGTTTGTTGTTAAGTAAAACACACACAGAGGAAAAAGGGAACAAACTGCACCAAGCCGCATGTCCCTTGACATGGCAGTGTGTGCTCAGATACTATACTGACAAGGAAGAAATACCAAACAATAATACAGTTACTCTAAATGTACAGCTATAGGGGAAATCCCAGAAAAAAGAACTTCAGCAGAGCTACCATTTCATCCGGTGTCTTCATTTTCTTCAAATACATCTGCCCTTAATATAAAAAGAAACCTTTTATCCTTTATCACATACTCAAAACATCAGCAAAACTCCATAGTTAGCACAGTACTCCAATTAAGCTCCAAATCAGTAAAAGACATTCTCCTTCATCCTTACATCAGTAAAAGACGTTCTCCTTTTAAACACACACATTTAACCACTCTTCTTTCTATACACAAATGAAATCAATTCTTGTGGTGTTTCATTGGGTTTTTTTGAATGGGATGATTTTTTTTTTTAATGCAGTTGTAAGAGTTACACCATTACTGCAAATATCTTTGTGATGTGCAGAAAAGCTATGAAACAGTAACAGAGGGGGAAAGAGGGAGTCACACAGGGGACAGAGGGAGCACAGAGAATGTTATGTAGCCAAACATGGTTTAATTGTCTGAAGAGAGAAAAAGCACAGAAGTAAACAAGAGAAGAGTTCTAAAAAGGTTTTCAGATAACAGAAGGATAGCCTTTAAGCACTAATGAGTTCAAACGCTTCAAAAGGTATGAGTCACGGGGGGCAGATTCTCCATACGCCGCCTTTGACAGTACATTGTTAGACTCACAGCCTGACATTGTGCCTGCTATAGTACAGTTCCCAGGCTTTTACCCACTGCAAACTTAACTATGAAACAGCATCTGATATTTAGCAGTGATACTTATGATTTATTTTTTTTTTTAAATCTAACTTCAATAACTTTAGTATGGTTTCATTAATGTTCTCATCTGGCTAATATCAGAGCACAGAACAAAAGAAAACCAACAAAGCATGCATCTTATTCTCAAATTAAGGATAATCTAGAAAATATACTACACAGTTATATAGTTCACCTTCTCAATTCCATTCATTTCAAATAGCAGATTATAATAACAGCCTTGATCTGCACCACAGTGTTCAATGCTGAGGCTTCGCTGGCAAGGAAACAGATGTATGTGGTGAACGGTTGGAGAGGAAGGAAGGAAATTTTCTAGCATTGTATAGTTTCATTTATGTCTAGACTATAAGTCTTTGAAAGCATAATATTGTTCTTAAAAAGAAGGGCTATTCATATGGTGAATAATACTTGGGGGGAGAGGAGGAAAATAACCGCCAAAAAAAAAAATCTCACCCAGTGCAATCATATGTACTCCTCCCACCCATCTTTCTCATACTAAGGAAAAGAAAAAAAAATCCACTTGCTAGCACCGCAAACCACAGATGGAAGTTTTCTCGATGTATCCAAAATACCAAGTGATCCACTACCTGAAAAAGCAATCTAGCAAAGCAGCTTCCACACGCCTATAGTCAAACAAGCAGGAATGTGATATTCTCTGTTCTACTCACAGCTCAGCCATCGACTCACCTTGACCCTGGGAAGGTCACCTGGAATAAACAAGCAGAACACTCCGTGACAGCTCACAGCACAGCTTGTGGAGGCCTGGGAAGAATCCTTTTTCAGAAATTTGTATGGGCAAAGGCACCTAGAAAACTAGGCCAAAAGAAAGCACAGCAGCAGCACTATCATGTGTGCCAATTCTAACTGCAGAAAGAGCACAAGTCCATCAGAAAGGGTTTCAGCTCCTCTGTGCCATCACATCCCATATGTCTCCAGATGCCAGTTTGTCTCTACTTCTAGTGACGAGGTAAAAAGATATCAGAAGCACAAAGGGTCAGAGGCATCATGCCAGCTAAGCCAAATGTATTTAATAAGTAAATCCATAAAGAGATAAAAACTGGGAGGTATTAATAAATAACAGTTACTAAAAGTGCAAGTCCTACAGAAGCACAGATGCATCTCTGCCATTTCAAAAAGCCTCTTAGGGACAGGGTTTAGTGGTGGACTTGGCAGTGTTAGGTTAACAGTTGGACTCAATGATCTTAGAAGTCTTTTCCAACCTAAAGGATTCTATGATTCCATGACATTTTTCCACCACCCACGCAGCACTTCTGGATCTGATCACAGTAAAGCATACACAGCTGTGCATGCTCACAGCAGGCACTGTAAGAGCTTTGCAGTGGCAGTGGAGATGGTATGGATGGACTCTCTCAACCAGACATCCAGAATGTACCCTGAAGAAAAACTAGCTACTAGACAGCAGAGGGCTTCTGTGAGCAGATCAGGTCACTGGCACTGTAAATACCTTGCAACCCTACCAGCACTTCTCTGGATCAAGACACAAATTAATTCATGCCTCTAGTATGCACTTTGTGACCTCTCCCTACAACAGTCCGGTCCTTTCAAAAAAGAACAAGCATTAATTTAAGTTCTACTTTAAACAGAGGAGAGGATGTTAAATATAATACTTTGTACTTTCAGACCCAAGTCCACAGGCAGTGCTCAGTGGCCGTGCTATTGGGAACAGGCACCAAGGAGCCTCACCACCTTCAGTAGGAAGCACTTCTAGAACAGCACAGAGGTGTGTATAGGCAATGGAGCTTAATCTCTCATTCATGAGAGCAGAAGACACACCATGCAAGCGACAGGGTGCCCCGCAGATCTGTGCTGTGACCACCCTGCCTGCAGAAAGCCACGAGGAACCCAGTCATGCAGTGGCTGCTTGACAAACCCCATCTGTCTTCCTGCCTACAGGCCAAAGAGGCAGCAAGTTATTTTGCCCTGACAGCACCTCCTACTTTCTGTAGCCACGGCAATTCAAGGCCACCACAGGACAAGGAGCGTTGCTGTACACAAACAGAACTAAGCACTACCAAAGGATCTCTGCCACTGGTTTTGTGCTGGAGAGAAAAGGGGAGTAAGTCAGCAGGAGTCACGCATGAGGGAAGCAGGGAAACCCTGCAAGTGAGATGAACCTACTCTCCAACAGCTTCACCATAAAAAGTCAAACAAGCCTGGAAGTGAAACCTGTAACAACCTTCTGCAGGTCTGGGCAGCTGCGGCAGAAGCAGCAGACACGTGCCCCTCTCTTTGAAGGCCTTCAGCACTGCACAGCAGCAGCACTGGCCTGCAAAAGCCACATGCCCCTGGTCATTCCCAGAGAATGTGGAACCCGTGAGCAGAGTGGGAATCACCCAGACCTCCTCTCAGTCCTCCCCTCCCCAGTTCAACACCACAACTGCATTTATAGCCTCTTCTCCTCTCTCTCAGAACAATTGTAGCCTGAGTACTCAGTGAAGGCTCTGCAGCCAGAGCAGATCAAGTGCATGTCTAGGTTTGCTGCCCTTTACACTCACAGGAAAATATATAGAGTCTTGATGACAGTACTCATACAACTCTGTGGACAGTCAATCCTCGTATAAATGACATATGTTAGGTGCTGGCCTTTAGCATCGTTCACCCATTGCACACATTCCCACGTGTGCATACAAAAATCTCTGTGCCCACAGGTGCCCTCTACTTCTCCCAGTCAGGGTCTTCTACTCAAAGGAAAAAAATACAGAGCCAGCATTCTCCACCTCTCCTTTCTCTGTTCTTCAGTTCTACAATCTTTTTACCTTCTTTTCCTTCAGAGGGGAGGAGGTAGGCACATACAGTCTTCACACAAAAATGCATGACTCTAAAGCAAGCCTCAAAATGACAAGCAAACGTAAATGCTGCTCCCTCTCGAATGTGCAAAAAGTTTAGAGCTGCCTTGTTCATCTCACTTTCACAATTTGTGTGTGAAGTTTTTTTCACAAGCAGGTCTTGGTAGACCACTGCCTCGCTCCTCTCCTCCAGTTTGACCTCTAGTGTGAATTACTGCACCCATAAACTGAGAACAACAAATGATAAGACAAAGTTATCAGGCACATAGCACCATGCGTGAAAAAACTGAAAAGCTCAGGTGCGAGGTTTTGAAATTCCCACCTCAGTTAAGTTTACTCTCAGCAGAAAAGGAGCTCTCTTCACATTGTCATTCCATCCAAACACAAGCCATCAGACTGCCTGAACAGATTCAACAGGTCCATAGTGAGCACAACAGCCAGTCCATTTCTGGGCAGCTACGTAACACTTGGGGCTGAAACCAAACTGAGGTGCAGAGTAACAACAGCCTCTACAGAAGGGCAAACAGTCTCGGAGAAACCTGCTGGCTGCGTTCTCCACTGATGGCATTGTGCATGCCACATGATGACAACATGGAGAAGAGACCAGGGGGACTTACAGGCTGTTACAGCAACAGATAACAGAGTCAAGGACAAAGTACTACTTCTGCCCTGAGTTTTAAAGCTATTAAATAGATGCTCATTACCACAAAACTGAATGATGTATGAGAGGGTGACTACCAGCTTTTTAAGCAAAGGTAATATTAATTTTACAAATAGCTATTATATAGACCCTACTTCCATTTAGCATTCACAGAGTACATGAACTCTGTTCCTCTCATTTGTACAGTTCCATTGCTAATGGTAAACAGAGCAGATAAACAATACTTCATGATTCTCCCCTTACACAAAACTCTGTCTTCCTTCTATGTGTTTGACAGAAAAGAATAAACTCCAAGATGATACTCCACTTTGCTGTTTTCTTTAGGTTTGCTACATTTTAGACATAGAGATTAAATCTATCTTTACAAAGACCTTAGAAATAGCTGCATCCCTTCAAAGGCAGATGCATGGACAACTGTCTCCCTATTTCTATGAATGGCATCTTGCGGTGATATAATACGTTTATTCTTGACTTTAACAGACAGCCACACCAACTTGTTCCAGCTGAAAATACATTACCTAACATTGTATAGTGAAGAAGCCTGAAAAATTACATCTGCAGGAACAAGGCGTAGCAAAGCCTGCTTCTGTACAGGACAAGCTCCTGGGGGTTGAAGAGGTAAGAGTGATGCACTGTTCACACACTTTTCTATCAGGGGAAATTGATGGCATTTGGTTGACCTAGAGTGCCAGTCAATCAAAAGTCAGTAGAGAAAAAGCAAAGGGAGAGGGGAGAAATGAAGCTTGAGCTACAGCAGTCACTTGCAGAGAGAATTGCAGCTGAGAAGATGGTCCAATCTTTTGGGGATGCCTGCCACAAGCTGGCTTGGGGCAGTGCTGGGGGCCATCCTCTGTTCCATGTCACAGAAATCTTTCCTTCTTACAGGAAAAGGCAGCAGCTTGTAAACAAAGCATCAACATGTGCATGAAAAACAGAACAGGACTGGCCCACAGGCCAGATGGGACCAACTGCTGACACAGCTGAACCTCTGAATTACATCACTAGTTCATGCCTGTTTGCTGAACCTTTCCTACCTCTATCTGATTCCCTGGTCTTCACTTTAAAATACTCATTTTAAAAAATATATCTATTAATACCTACCAAATTATAACTCACTGAAGAGTTAAAGATACTAACCTTTGCTCTCTGAAAGCTTGTTGCTAAAGTTCTGCTGTATTATCTGGAGTTGTGTACTGCGTTATGAGCCACTATCATACGCACCATGAGCACACATTCATGGAAATGTGCAGAAAGATGAGACAACAGGATCACAAGAATAAAAGAAGCAGCTGTTAAATATCTGGTCAGTGTGTTTCCCTTGCCCTCCTTCACTGTGGCAGTTTGCTACTTTTGAACAATTGATGAAGACCTGCAAGACCCCCATTAGACAGCTGAACACCACAAATCTGATGATGAATCACCACCAACTCCAGTAAACCTCAGATCAAGCCCAACCTCCAAATCTCATTAAACTCATTTTTATATAAAAATCAGCAGCCCTTTTGCCTCCTCCCTCAGCTGGGAGGGAAACAACAAAAGCACTTCTACAATCGGACTTACTCTTTTAGCCTGCGTAAGATGTAAAGAGCTCCACAATAAGATTAATCAAAGTGAAGGAGTTGTAATAGGCTTAAAAATGAGAGCACATTAATAACTGCTCCCTTGTGGTAAACAGAGCTGGTAATCAAGTGAGGGTTCAGCAGAACTCCTTATCCATTGCTGAAGTAGAATTAGATCTGTAGCAACATGAATGAGCAAGTGATTGGCCTGGACAGTCACCAGTCAGAGTGGAAAGGCTCTGCAGAAATTCAATTCATCTGTCAAAAACCCAGGAGAAGAGAAAGACACTCTTCTCTTAGAAAAGAGATCGCATTTGTTGTTTATTTCAGAGCAAAGCTCAGGTTTCTCTGTCCACCGTGAAGACATTTTGCACTGCCAGCACCGAGCACAGCAAGGATGATGTGACAGTCCCTGAAAGCAATCCTTTCTCCACTATTACTCCAGGCCTAGCACAGAGCCCCAGGCTCCAGCTGGAATGAGCCATGCTTCTTCAGAATAACTCATTTGTGAAGACCAATTGATAGGTGTCCAGTTTTCTTCTTCTGTTCCTGTGACAAAAATGTATTCTGACAGTTCTTTGCTGCCTTTACCTTGGGTCAGGAAATTTGCCTGGAGAAACTTGCTCTCCTACTGATCTTTCTTTTATCAGCCTAGCAGCCTACAATGCTGTGATGCTCTTTGAAATTTAACAGAAGATGTAAAACAAATGAAGTCTCATCTCTATTTCAGAGTTATAATTTGTCAGCAAAATGTTTTCAGAACTTTCAAGCTAAAACACTGAAGTGGGAGAGGAGAAAAGAAAGCAAGACTGGCTGTGTGCAACGTTTCACTAAACATTCCGGTTACGCAGGAACATGCAATACCTTCCCCTTCTCCACCCTCCTATGGTCACTCCATATATGAACTCAGAATCTTGACTGTACTTACATTCAGAAGCCCCTTGGAGATAGCTGTCTTTATTTCACAGATGGGTACGTGGTCTGACAGACAAGGTGGCTTAAAGTCACACCGTGAGTCTGCAGCTCAGCACTGAACTGCATGTTACTGAGTTTTGCTTTGATTTATGCACCAAGTTTAGCATTTTTCAACTCATTTGAGGAAAAAAAAAAAAAAAAAGGTTAGATGAGAAGAAAGCAAAACCACACCATTATATAAGAAAAAGCCCACCATGAGAGGCTAAAAAACCCTTCAGAACTTGCTGGAGTCTTCACAGCAGGGCCCCTCATGAACTCTTTAACCAGCTCCAGGACACTAGATCTGAAGTGAGAATATACCCACACTGACAAAAAAAAAGTGGCTAGATAACCACTCACTCCCATAGTTATCTTCCAGATGAGTGACAAGCTACCAGGAGGAATGCCAGCCAGACCCTGAAAGGTCTGTAAAACTTGTACTCAGTGAATTCAGGGAAGGAAAACACTCCAAAACCCAAAGAGTTGACTCACAGCTCCAAAACTTTTGATTTTACATAACATAAGCTTCTACTTTAAAAAGCCCTTTTTTAATTTAAGATTTGTTCCCACTGTTTTTTTATGAAAATTTTGTTGTGCCATGCTGACAAAATCCAGTCCATCATCATTACTACAGTAAGCAGTTAACTGTCCAAGCAAACAGATTGAGCTTCTTCCAAGCCTTTGCAAAGAGACTGTGCCTATCCAAGAGAAGCAGGTTCTGAAGCTGGGTCTCCCTCACACAATTACCATCACACTCAACTAAATACACGTAAGCTACCAGCATGAGAACTCCACAAACTGAACATCAGCCTCCGAAGTAAAATGTCTCTGGTTGCAAATGCGGCATGATCTCAAGGTACATCCTCTGTAACAAAGTCAGTTGTTCTAAGGATGATGCTTGAGATGCTAATCACACACGCGAACACCTGTGTACAGCTTGAGCCGTTTAACTGCCAGATGCAGTCTCAGAGGGACATCCTGGCTCCCTGTACAGCCAAAGCAAAGAAACAGCAACTCCAATATAACCCAGCTTGGGGAAAGCCCTCTTTGAGGTGGGATAAACCTCCCTCTCCAAGTTCCCCTTTTCTTTCTTTTCCATTGTCACATGCAGAAGGAAATCCTAAATGACTGGTTAGGTGTTTAATTCTTAGACAGCTTTAGTTGCACAGAATTAACATAAGTTAAAGGTTTACCCTTGACAAGAAAAAAATTGTGCCACAGCTGGAGCGATCCCTATAGCAGCCAAGCATCTCCTTTGCAGGAAAAGCAACTTGTCGATTAAAAAAAAAAAAAAAAAAAAAAAAAAAAGGATAATAGGCAAAATACAATTTTAGGCTCTAAACAGAGATTTTGCTCTTAATCAGACTATTCCCCTCTTCCCCCAAATACAGGTTTCAGTCTTAGATTCAGAACATTAGAATAAAGATTTGGTCCAATTACAAATATGATGTAAAGCACAGAGTTTCCTTGATCTTCAGAGATTTTACTTATTACCTGAATTGCCTTATTTGCCTCATTCACATAATGAAGGTTTTCAAAACACCACTTTGTTCTTAAGTGATAAATAAAGTAATCACTGTAAACAACATCCTCAAGTGTTGTTTCACCTACTGACTAAGATTAGATGCCAATTTAGATCACAGAAAGCTGTAACACTTCAATTTCTGTGTACTATGATATTTTTACTAGGTTGCAAAGATTACCTACATAATTCTCTCCTCATTTTTTAAACCATAAAACTTTCTTCTGTCATATTTATGTGACGCCTTGAACAAAGCTTTTCAAAACCAAGCTATTGGTGCTTGTTCACACTGCACTTTGTCTCGTTGCTTCTGTCATTTTTATGTTGCCCTCCCAGCACAGCAGAGAAGATCATACAGCGTCCCAATTCAAATGCATGACTGTGACCCTTGAAGAAGAGTTTCCAAAAAATAGGGTCAAACAAAACAGAAAGCAGATAAGAATTATACTGCTGCCCTGTTTCTGCACACAGGACAGGAAAATAAAGGCAGAGGAATTTATCGAAGAAAAAAATATCTCCAGGTAGTTGTCAGTTTGAAGACATTATCATATTTTATGACAGTACTGGCTTCAGGCCTCAAAAAGAAGTAAAAGTCTCTTTGAACAATATATAGGGAAAAGCCTGTCTTTGACAAGAAATCAGCACAGGAACATGCCCAAAGTGCTAACATAGAGTGCCCATGCAGACATAGCATTTTTAAAGATCTAGTTTCTTAAATTAAAACAGTGCTTCTAAAGCTCAGTCTTTCATGGCTAGGAATATAACGTTCTGTATCAGGAGAACCCTTTTAGAAGTGAATTCAAAAATCAAAAGCCCAGACTGAACAGAGTAGCTTTGCTATGGCAAAAAAAGAAAGATGGAAAAGCCATAGTCTTTTAACATCTTTCCTGCTGTCCAGAAAACCTCATAGCTACAGTTAATTTTAGAGTAAGCATGTGAATTTTACATAAGAATAGTGACCAAAAGCCTGGTTTATAAGGCATGTACTCTGACTCCAGCACCTCTTGCAACATCAAAATACTTTCTTCAGTTGGTAGCACTTTCCACTGCAAATCCCAACCCCTTGCTAGTTTACTCTGTAGGCATTGTGGAGACAGCCTCTTCTCCCCCCATAGTTACTGTCGATGCATAAATAAACCATTTCTCTTCCTTGTCTATAATGCCTCCTGAATTGCTTATACAGCACTGCCAACGTTTTCAGGGGGATACTGTACAGCAGCCAGACACTCTGCAGATAGCCTCAGAGAATCAATACTCATGCCCCAAAGAAAGTCGGTGACAAGTAGGTTCCTAAATCCCAAAGTAAGTTTGGAAAAATCTTGTCCATAAAAATCTATCAAGAAATTGTAATGTATTAAGTTCACGGATTCGTGCTTTCTTTGATCAGCAAACAGCACAGGGATGGCAGGAGCTTGCCAGCTACGCTGAGGTGAGTTTTCCTGGCAGAGATGGCTCGTCTCAATCTCAGAAAGTTCTACCTCCCTACTTTCTTGCATTTGCTGGAGCCACAAGGTGCTCTAGTTATATTTACAGAGTAGTTGGAGGCTGTGGAGCAAAAATGTTTTTGGCTTAGGTGCTTAAACAAAGCTGTGCTCCAGAGAAATACTGTAGCGAACAAACACATAATCTGCTAGCACAGACACTTTCTCTTCTGTGCTGCATCGCTTCTGACGCTGCCTATATCACTGTTGTATCCAAGTGCCTCCCAGCAGTGCACTAAGTGCTGCAGCTAGTATCTGATGTTCAGTTTATTCTCTCTCTTCCCTGAGGGAGAATCATATGCACTGCAATATGAATCGTTCTGAGAGAGTATAGGTTTTGAACAGGTACAAACAGCTGCTTTTTTGAAGCTGAAAGCATGTGCCCTGAGTGAAAGGTGCTCAGGCACATCATGTGCAATAAAAGTTCATTTCACAGACAAGGGGCAATTAAAAGCAATCTTTCCTGCAAAGAATGGCTTTATCCTGTTGGAACAATGTTCTACTAAACCAAAAGCCATCAGCCACTCTTCTACCATAAACATCCATGGAAGTTTTTATGACACATACTAGTGCAGAAGTACACCATGACTGTACAACCATCATTCACTGATGCTTGTAAAGTGTTTTGGAATCCTTGAATAAGAGGAACTTTCAGTTTATTATCTGATATAGGATACCAGTCTGTTTCCTCTCAGTTTTGCAGACTCTCATTTTCATGTCATCTGCATCAAATGTTTATATTCTCCTTGAACTAAAACAACTCTTTTCCAGTTCAGTGGCAATACTCTATTTCTCTAATTTGGCTTCCTCAGCTGTGCACATCTTTATCCTTACATCTGGTTCCTGAAACAAGCTTGCCTAGAATATTTGATAAAATTTGAATGAGATTGCCTGAATTATTATTATGAAAATGCCATATCTCTAGGGAATTATACAGTTAAGTTTTCTTAATAGCTTGTGCACTTTATGGACAGCAAACACTTCCTCCTTAGAAATGAGCAAAACAGATTAAACAATTCCAGTAACACTGGAACAAAGAATCAAATTTTTCAATGCGGAACTTTTGCATAGGACAAGAATGGTTTGCATGAGTATTTGAGGGTTTTGTTACTGGTTTTTGACAAGTCAAAATCTACAGGCATTAATACTAAAAATTCTTGTTTGCAGACTAGAATTTTTTCTGTATTGAGAAAAAGACAAAAAAACAGGAACAATTGAAAAATTATTCCTACAGAGAATGCATAAGAAAAAACTAATCAGTTCTGCTCAAAAAGAGCTCTCCTATAATTCCCCAGCGGACCTATAAACAGCAACCAATAAAACAGTTCCTAACTCTCCACCTGTTAATGTAGCTTTCTTCTTCATAAAAAATTAGAGTCCACACTACCAGCAGGAAAAAAAAAAAAAAAAAAAAAAAGGAAGGTACAAGAAAAGAGACAACAGTCTCTCCCTGTAGTCTTAATACTATTTCAGATTTTCAACAATAAAAAGTCTTCTAAGAGCCAGAAAGTCACATTTGAGTCCCATATGTAGGTCAAACTGTTCTTTCTAAAAGAAATTAGCAATTAAAATTTAGAGATTTGATTTAACTTCACACAAAAAAGTTTCCAAAGAAGCACATCTGCCATCTCCGCTGTGCTGGTGGACTGAGATGCTGTGAGTGCTAGAAGCACTGTCAACACAGGAACCTAGAAATCCTGAAGGTCTAGAGCTCAGCCCCCAAGCTGTGAAGTCCAAAGTCACTGAACAAGTTCTGGTGACAAGCAGATGTTTTAAACTGTAGGGGTCCAGCATGAACAACCATCCGATTTTCCTGGATGAAAAAACAAGCCTGAGGTGCACAGCACATTGCTGTTATCACAGTGGTCTTCTCTAGAACAAGGACCTCCAAGTCTCAGCTGATGACTTTTCTCGAGTATTGCAGCATGCAGAAGTGTCAGCCAACATAAGCTGGGCAATGGAAATGGAGATATAAACAGGTAAGGAAAAAGATTCTTCCTGGATTTTGATGAGCACAGTACATGAATGGGATCGGGGAAACTCAAAAACACTACAAACAAACAGAACAACAATTCCCAGGGGAAACTTGTATCCCGAGTTAAAATTCTTCTACCCGTAGCAACTTCAGGCTGTCTGACTTGTTTTACTATGCTGTCCTCTCTGTCACAGAGCTCCTTTGATTTCAGAAATGCTTCACACACAAAAGTTACATCCCCATGTAAATAATAAAAATACTTTTCTCACAAGAAATACTCCAAATCCCAAACCTCTGCAAAATGCTACAACAGAATTTGCACGTCTTCTAGTTCTGATGGCATGACAATCCACTTTGAATTGGCTCCCATGGTAACCACAACACTGAGGTCCCCAGAGAGCCATCACACACAAACACACAAGATTGGAAGGGATGTGTCTATAGCTTTGCAGTTGAACACAAACTTGGTTCAATGCAGGGAGTCTCGCCACAACAGTACCCTCCATTCAGCTGACAGGATTCAGAAAGACACCATTTCTTTCCCTTAGGAACAGGGATTCAGCTCTCATGTCATCTCCAAGACTAGAGCACATGCTTCTCTTTAGGAACTGACCCTTGCTACCCTCTTCCCTCACACCGCAATGCAGCCTAACTGTAACACATTTACTCACATCATTTCACCAGCAGCTTTTTGTTCCTCAGCAAGATCCTGCTTTGTAATTTTTCTAGTTGGGTTGGTGGAAGCCCAAGGAAGCCAAGAAAGCAAGCTCTGAATATTTTTCAGTCAACTGGAGAGCTAGCTGCTCTAGAGAAACACTGCAGTGTAGTCAGCCCAGAGATGCAGCCCAGGGAATGTCCCCTCCTTCCTTTGCCATACGGATGACTCCAACACTCCTGTAAGCAAAGACATCCTTTGCTCACTCATATCTCACCAAATTCCCCTTTTCAAGGGCATGCCTCATCTCACAGTTTCAGCTCCCTCACTAATGATTTTTCTTAATTGGCGAGTCTAAGCTGCTGCAGGATGACACAACATCGTGCTCCCGCAGCACACAGATGCAGGAGCAAGGGAATGAAATACATCTACTTCATCAGCTTGAGAGGGTGGAGCAGTAATGACTAGACTGCAAGCAATGAGGCAGCACGTACTGTTCCACTACATCATTGCCACACACAAAAAAAGTCTGAGTCTTTCTCATTTCGACCTGCTAGCAACTGCGAGGACTCGGTCTAATCAGAACTCAGAGATGCCCAAGAAAGGGAGACAATTTTAAAACAAAACACCATGCTTACCCTGTTGGTACCTTTCTGACCTCTAGCTTGCTGTGGGGTACACACTATGACAGGCACCACAGATTTTTAATGCAAAAAGATCTCTTTGTGTAAGGCATATTTATCACCTTTTCATCGGACTCCCCTTAAAAATTCAGATAAACAGTCCTAGAAGAGGCATGTTCACAACATCCCGCTGACAGACACAACTCCATTCGTGTACATCCTTTCCAGCCCACAGTAATTTATTAAAGTGTCACTATTTGCAACAGGAAGACAAAGAGGCAAGAAAGTAGTTTGAGCAAGACCTGTAGCAATAAGAAGGAAGTGTTTTTCAGGAGAAAGACCAGAAAGTGATGGTTCACTCTTTGACCCAAAAGAGGTAATGTCTCTCTGCAAATCAAATCCTTCTGGTCACCTTCCAAGCATATTTTGGCAAAGCTTCCAACTTCTAGAAAAGAGGCAGGAAATAGCAAATGAATTATAGTATCATTATAAAGATAGGAGCCTAGAGGTTTATACAGCTTTTATTTAAGGTTCCTGTTAAAAATAAGGTTTTTCTGTCTATTATTTTCTAAAGTTGTTCTCCTTAACATTTATAGAACTTCAATTACTTGTAGATAAAAATAATGCATGCTATCTAATGAAGATGACTATGAACACTATCCTTCCTCTGGGAAAGTGTCTTCAAGTAGATGAGCCAGAGATACTTACGCAAGCAACAGGTATTTTTGATTCAGTTTCTCAGAAGTGAGAAACAGAAGAGAATTTAAAATTCCTGCCCATTTGGCAGAGCACAAGGCTCTTTCTGCCTCCCTCTCTCTCTCTGAGCCATGACATGGTAATTCACAAAGTGAATTCAAGTCCTGAATGTATCTGCTATTCTACATCTGGTTCCTGTTATTTTAACCTCAGAAGCAAATTGGGGGGGGGGGGGGGGGGGGGGAATGATTTTAAAAAAATCCCATTTCTGCTGTTTGCTTATACTTTCCTAAAGATCCCTTCATTTGTTCTATCAGCCAGGTTACTTAGAGGGTATTACCCTAATCCAACAAAGAATTTAAGAAAATGAATATTTCCAGTGAAGGCAAAGGCTCTAATGGATCAAAATGCTTTATTTATTAGAGTTCATCAGCTCCTGCTTCATATCCTAACTACTCCACTGAAATACCCTTACAGTTTCATTATTATGACTGTTGCATTAGTGATAAAAGTCAGGCACAGAGCACGCACACTCACCTTGGGAGTTCGGTTTTGCTCTCCTAGGGGCAACTTTTCATACATCAACTACCAGATTCTTCTGCCTCTAAACTTTTACCACAGCTATTAACAGCTGCCTCTGAAGAACAAGCACACAAAACATCCTGTCTGCCTCTGGGAATAACCAGAAAACTAGCAGTACACCACTTGTATAAAAAACAGCCAGGCTGCTGCTGCTCTCTGGTCTCAGCACAGTCACGATCGCCCGAAGCAGACCTACCATCAGGTAAGACAGGACCAGGCTCTCCCCAGCTACACCTTGGCAGCCCTACTCACTTCACTGGGAGCTGCTCATTTAAATGAGAATAGCATGCAACTCTGTATGACCACAGACTGACCCAACGCAGTTAGAGAGCAGTATCTGCAAGCAAGTTAATGAGTTTGTAAGGGCATGTTAGTCACTAAAATAAACACTGCTCAAGGAAATTCCTACTGCTTCATTTGTCATGTCTAGTATTGCCTGATAGAAGATCAAATGAATTAGGAACAAATGGTATTAGCATTGCAACATTCAGGAATTCAAGACAGAAGGGTTGTTCCTGCATCACTGCTTGCTTGCTGTGTTTGACACCAGCTGTCAACACTTCCACAGAAGCTGCTTTATTCTACTTTTGCTCCATCCCATACCAGTTACCCATCAGGCAGGCCAGGAAACATCACCTCCAAAACAGAGGAGAGAGAAGGGGGGCAGAAGGGAGATACTATATCCCCTGGCACCTTCTTTCTTAAAGTCCATTCTGCAATACTTCCACAGTAGCTTCTGCTTCTTGCTCTCCCTCTTTAAAAAGAAAAAAGCAAACACTACCTTTGCCTGTGGGTGTCAAGGAAATAAACAATCTCAAAGCTCAAGAAAAGCAAGATGCACCCTCCTCACTCAGAGCTCCCTGTAGTCAGACCTATAGCAAAGGGGCCGTAGCTAGCACTAGAGAGCTGCTACAACTGCTGGAGCCTAGATCCCCTTTGCCAGCTCTTCACGAGAGACACATCCTGCTCAGACATGGCTGTGGCAGGGTCACAGAATTATCTCGGTTGGAAAAGCCCTTGAAGCGCCTCCAGTCCAACCATGAACCTCCCCCTGCCCGTTCCCAACTCCCCCAGATCCCTCAGCGCTGGCTCAGCCCGACTTTCCAACCCCTCCAGGGATCCCGGGGACTCCCCCCCTGCCCTGGGCAGCCCATTCCAACGCCCAACAGCCCCTTCTGCACAGAAATCCTTCCTCAGAGCCAGCCTGACCCTGCCCTGGGCAGCTTGAGGCCATTCCCTCGGGGCCTGGCGCTGGGGCCTTGGCTCCAGAGACTCATCCCCCTCTCTGCACCCTCCTGGCAGGGGGTTGGAGAGGGCATTGGTCCAGAACTGCTACCCCAAGCAGAGACCCTTCCTTCCTCTACTGCACCTCACTCCTGCTCCCAGAATCGCTCCCTCACGTGGCTGTGTGTGTGTTTCTGTTTTGTTAAAATTAGCATCTTCCCCATAATAAAACTCCACAAAGAAAGGGCCTTGGTAAAGAAATAGTCAGCCATTAGCATGGGACAACCTGACTGGGGCAGGGGTGGAATACATCTCCCTCCACAGAGAATCTTCTAAAGCTAGACTGCAAGTCCACAAGTCAGCAGCACCACGCAGATACCCCCAAAGCTAACAAACATCTGCCTCTTCTCAGAATTCTCAGGTTCCTGACATTTTCCTGTTACAAAATTGTATAAACATTCTTGTTTTCTCACATGGGAAAGGAATAGAAGCCCAGAAATTGAAGGAACATATTAGTGCAAAAGAATTTCAATGGGTTTCTTTAGACAGAATTCTTCTTTGAAAAATTCACATATTGGTGATGGAGTGACAAGGTACAAAAATATATCAGTGCTCTTGAGAAAGCAGGAAGGCAGCACTTATCCTCTTTATTCTAGCTTGTTCATTTAAACCTAGGCAAATGGGAACTTTATGAAATGCTTGAAAAATGTCTAAAGTAATAGCAATAAAATATCTAGGTAATGAATCTGTTTTACATTAAATGGGAAAAAAACCAAAACAAAACAAAACAAAACACAAGAGCCTGGACTTCCCAGGAAAAAGATTCAAGTATGCAAGTAAGGGGGTGGGGGAGGGCAAAAAACGGGATGTCACATACTGCAAAGAAAAACTATTTGTAAACCCATGAGATTCTAAAAGCCTAACCATTCCCCTCTGTGACGGAAGGGCAGAGCCACACTACAGCACCCCACCACCTCTGTGAAAGGACGCATCTCCTTTTCCAGGGGAACTGGATCCCAATTCTACAATAACACACCCTGCAATTTATTAGGCTCTTCTCAACTAAAACACCAAAACCAAACCGAAATTCCACACTTTGCCAAAGCAAGGAATAACAAAGAGTCCCATCTTAGAGTCTGTACTCCTGTGTCCCACGAAGCCTGCAAGGGAGCAGACGTGTCTGCATTAAGAAACACGCAGATCCTGCAACTCCTGAACTTTTTACTTGGCCTCACTGATCTGGCTTCAGTGTTGGACTACACATGCTGTCTGTTGTTCATGGCCACACCAGCCCAGTCGTCTGGAAGAAAGGAAAGTGGTGATGATGAAAATCAGAGAATGTTCTTTACCTCAAGGAAAGAGTAAGAACTTTATTCAAGGCAGTGCAAGACAGCCATTGTCACTCACCAAAACAGTTTACAAACTTCATTGATTAAGGCACACAGTCTGATCCTATTGTGAGTTTTGCAGAAGTCCTGACAGCCAGAACTGGATTTTGAAAAGCAGAAGGAAGGGGGGGGGAAGTCACACCATGCATTCACAGAACATGACTCTGACCTGTCTGAAGGAAAGGCCAAACTTTTGAGTCTCTCCTGTCCAACACAGACAAGGACACTCACACCTACTAGGTTTCCTATGCTAGAACCAGTGCGCTAAAGTCAGCTCTTTCACAAAGGTAAAGGACTCAAAAAGGGTACTTGTGTGGGAAGGTGAATCCTCCACCTTCTGACAGATTTGATTAAAACTGGCTGACAGAGTGAAACATTATCAACACGGGGCAATTGCATGTGCCAGACAACCTCACACATAGCATGATCTCGTAAACTCGTTTTTTCAAGTGTAGTTGCATAAGGAATCATGGGAGGGATAGACATTTTCACTGGCACTCCAAGCAAAAACAGAGTTTAATCTGGCACCTTTCATGAGTACTCAATTAGTTTCCAATTCAAGAACCGAGAAGAACAAATTAATTGACCGGCAGAGTCTCAGAACAAGCCTAGTACTGTGCCATCAATGAGGGGAACTGGGCTACAGACAGCCCTGCTGCAGGCATCCAAAGCCCTTCTCTGCCAACACTTTTCCCACAGCACACCTTTAGTTCTCATCAAAAAAGCCAACATAGTAATTGCAAGAAAGACAGTAGATTTGAATGTGTGTACCAAGAAAATTTCCAGAGTCAAAATCCACACACACAGAACCAGGGAGGTGACAAACAGACACGCACACAGATCAGACTACCAAGCGGTCTAACCTACACAAATGTTAACTAAAGCACAAATCAGTACTGTAACATGCTAAACAAAAGTGGACAGATGAAGGCCACCAAAAAGCTGCCTTCTGAAATCCATCTTTACACAGGAGGTTAATCAGCACGTGTGAGAGAACATTTCCACTCCTGTGTGTGCATCACTCCCCAATGTCATTACAGCGAGAACTCAAGCCTTTAAAGGTAGATCTGCCGAAGAAGCTGAACACTTACAAAGCAAAATTAACTTGGTGGTTAGCTTCCCTTCCCAATGAATTGTATTAGACAATTATCTACAGAAGTCAAAATCAGGCCAACATTTAAGGGCCACAGGGGGAATAATACGATGATTGCAAAGGAAAAAAGCAAACAATGGCTAGGTGCTCATATTTGTTTGAGTCATATACACAGTGGCATTCATAATGAATACTAATTTTGAGTTCTGCTTTATAAGGCATATTCCTAAAAGGAACTTATTTTCTAATTATGAGCTCCAGTGACCATGCACATTAAACAATGAAAACAAACGGCAGTAGATATTAACGTTGTGACAGTCCTATTATCTCTCAAGCAATGCATGAGGATAAAGCTGTTAGCCATCCTCATAGGCAAAATTTACTTGAAATGTCACTTCAATCCAAGCTCCTATGGCTGTCAGTTTACTCTCCCTCTATCTATACCAAAAGGAGGGAATTAGAGAAAACTGAACAAAAGATTAACATTTTCACATACCAAGAATATCTGTAATTTAGTGATCACATCCTTAAAGTGCTAATGCTAGCTTTTTTAAAAGCAAAAACCAAAAACGATCACCCTCAACAGAGACTGGGAAATGACTGGAATTTTTTCTTTCCTGATGTTGAGTTTCTAAGGGACTCCCTGCTCATTGTCCTCCTTAAAAATGCAGGGGCAGCAAAGACTTGATCTTCCAGGTTACATGTTCTTCAGGCACATGAGGCATTGTTATTTTGCCCCAGAGCACTCAAGGTGTCTAACAGCCCTTCATTACCTCTCTAAGAGCCTTCATTGGCAAACATATCGGTACTGCATTTCTCAGCTGAAATCACCTTCTAGATGTCACCTCAAATCAGCTGAGTCCAACAAGCAAAAGCAGAAGTCTGATGCTCAAGAGCCCCAGCATACACAGCTCCCTAGACAGGGTTTTAGTTCCTATTTTACTCGACACATTAAGCAAGGCAGAGGGGCATGATAGTTTCCAAAGAGATTCACTTACAGCTTCAGCCTTGCAGCAGGTGAATTTCAAAGCCAAACGATATCACCAAGAGCAAGAAAACACCATCAGATTTAGAAGCGTCAGGAAAGTAAAAGATGTGCAGCCTATGGCAAAGTTAAAACACCCCCTTGTAAGATAAAACCATGTCACTTAATGGTTTTGTGCCTGCTGCGTTACTGCTCTCCCAGCACCACAAGTGATTCCAGACAGACATCAAGCCCATAAACAGAATAAAGCCCAGAAGCCTCAGAGGAGGTAAAATCTACTGTTTTATCAGTGGCATAACCTGTAAGTATTTCCTCATGTGGCTTTTAGTTTAAACATGCAATAACAGGCACGATACCATCATTGCAGGGCTAAAACCAAAAACAAAAAAGCTACAAGACTGCACAGAGAAACCACAGGCTTCTCCCAGGACATCACCCAGGACAGACACATGGACAGAGAAGAGTTATGTTTGGAAGACATTCGAGTTACCCACACACAGTGCAAGAGACTTGCACTGAGAGAACAGCAGCTCCTTTCAACTGGGGGAGCAGGACTGCTCAGTTACTCTTCAATAGCGTTAAAGATTAACCTCTAGCAAGTCTTCCAGTGATTATACAGAATAGACTTCCAAGGACAATAGTGTGTGAAGAAAGATTATCCAGAGACGAGACTGCATAAAACTTTTTGTCTTCTAAGCGCTGTTGTATCTTCTCGCCGGGGTAAAGGATGTAAGCTGGCCCTCACCTTAGTCTAAATTCCTGAATAGAGACACAAATAGCAGTAATAGAGTTAAAAGCAGCATTCCTATGCTGATTCATACTGAAGCTAGGACAGAGAATGACACATGTTCTATATAGCACATTTCAAAAGTTTTGAATAAGACATCCAATTTACATTCCCTTTAATAAAAATAGATATGCTTTATTCTGAATTGCAGCTATTCCTATTGTAGTTCGTAAGAAATGCAAATTCCCAGAAGAAAAATGTATTATTCACTTCCAGTGTGTGAATCAAGAGAGATTTGCATATATTAGACTGACTCAGAGGTAAGTTCAACTAATGCAAATCACATGAAAAATTAACCATAGGATCTACTCATTCACACAATAGCAGTGACTGACATCATGCATCAAGAGAAATATTTTGACCTATCATATGACACTCCCAACATACAAGGATTTCTTTTTCCATGTAAGCACATAAGTGTAACCTAGCAACAGCCAGTCTGTACCCTCCTGCATCTGACCTCAATAAAGCACATCCTTTGTCCCAAACCCTAACAGGTTTTTCTGGCAGAAAGTAGTAAAAGAACAGTGTTCCCAAAAAAATTATGAACTTCCCACAAATACGAACATATTAAAACAAAGAAATCTATTCCAGAAGATTAGAGGCTTTGCCAATTTAGTTTTTAGTCTAATATTCTCTGGGTGCTCAATATATATAACCAAAACCCTGCCCAGCTCCAGGAAGGTTAACCAGCGCTTCCTTTCAAGTCCAGGATTGCGATCCTGCTTTTTGTCTGGGTTCCTCCACTCAGGATCCTGAGCTCCATCTCATGGCCTCTGCAGCCAAGACTGTACCCAGCCTTCATATCCCCAACCTTCCTTGTTTTTAAGTATGGATGTAAGCAGAATGCCTTCCACTTTCACTCTACACACTGCTTGCTCACAGCGCTTTCTTTCTGCTCATCCAGTCCCTCAGACACACAACCCAGATGAGCACCACTAGCCTTACCCAAGTTATCCCCATCAACCAGAAGTAGATGCAAGCTGTCCAAATGCAGCCCAGAAGCAACAAACCTGCAAAGCAAATAAGCTGTTCCCAAGGCCCCCCATCATCCACATCATTAGCGTTTTGGGATGCTGTACTTTGAACTAGACTATAAGCATCATATATGGTCCTGGAACACAGCTTCCAGTTCATCTTTATCCAAGAAAGGGGTCAAATATACACTCTGAAGCTACTCCATTATCCAAATTGAAGTGCAGTAAGGTGGGACAATCAGGAGAACTAGCTTTGAACAACGCACTCCTAAAGCAAACTAAGAGTTCAACATCAGCACGCACAGAGAAGCCCATGGTCTAATTCACACTGCATTAGTTGGAAAAGGCCAGTACTACACACTCAGAAGATGCAAGATGCTCTGCAGAAAGCACATGGGCCAACCCGAACCCAAGGAAATCTTGCCCCATTTCCCAGAAGTTAGGTATCTCTTCAAAAACCCCAAAATACATAAGGCTTAGTATCTCTACCAAAATGCTTCTTTAAAAGTGACTTGAAAGAAATTATACAAAGTGGTATATTTTAATCATTCTACCTCAGTGACATTTGAATTATTTTCATTGTTAAGACATAAAAGTACTTGGTTTTGATACACATTAAAGGGACACAATCAGGTTAGAAATAAGCAGGTGCATTAAGTGGAAGTCAGGCTGAATAAAGATAAATCTTAGGCCACCAGTCCAGTGATTTACTTGCAGCATTAGGCAACACTTCAGCAAGCACAAAGATATATATGCTAATATACAATGTCCTGTACTCCAACCAGATACATTAGTTGGGTTCTTTACAGGAAATTCTGCCAAAAAGAGCTTTAAGGCTAATGTTAGTGTTTTCTGTGAGCATTCTGACTAGAGAAAAAAAATTAAAATTAACATACAACTATCTAACTGTCCAAAGCTTAAGGTTAGTAGGAAAAATATTTCTGTATACACATATGGGGGGCAGTGTTTGTGCTCACATGTATAGCATTGGGTGTTATACAATTAACTGAAAATCAGGTACCTGTTTCCACGCTCAAAGGTTAGGTCTTCAAGAGTCCTCACTGTCTACTAGAAAGACTTTGTACCACAGCTCGATCCAGCATACGGAGTGCTGGTTAAGTTACACACTTGAATAAGAACTTCTATCTCTGAAAATCTGAATGCCTCAATGTGGAGAGTTGACACTGGCTGGATGCCAGGTGCTCACCACGATGCTCTATCACTCCCCTCCTCAGCAGGACAGGGAGAAAATAAGACAGAAGAAAACTCGTGGGTGAAGATAAAGGAAGTTTAATAAAGAAAAATAAAAGGTCATGGGGGGAAGCAAAGGAAAATAAAAGATTTATCTTCCACTTCCCATCAGCAGGTGATGTCTGGCCGCTTCCCAGGAAGCAGGGCTTCAGCACGCATAGCAGCTGATCTGGAAGGCAAATGTCACCATAATGAATGCCCCCACGCCCCGCTCCTCCTCTTTTCTCTCAGCTTTTATGGCCGAGCAGACATCACACAGTACGGAATATCCCTCTGGTCACTCTGTGCCAGCTGTCCTGGCTGTGTCCCCTCCCAGGATCTTGCCCGCCCCCAGCCCACGGGTGAGGGGGGGCGTTGGAGAGACAGCCCTGCTGCTGTGCGAGCACTGCCCGGCAGCAGCCAGCACCCTGCGGTGTTATCAGCACCTGCCCAGCTGCCCCACGGAGCACGGCGCTGGGAGGGTGCTGCGGGGACAAGGAACTCCACCTCAGCCTGAGCCAGTACAGCCTTCCCTCCCAAAGAGGTCCCTTTGTGGTCACCAAAAGGACCGTGCTGGGTTGCTGTGGTTGGTGCCCACCACAGCTGCTCTGTCAGTCCCCTCCTCAGCTGGGCAGGGGAGAGAAAATGCAACAAAAGGCTCGTGGATGGAGATAAGGACAGGGAGATCACACACCAGTTACAGTCATGGGCAAAACACACTCAGCTTGGGGACATTAATTTATTAGCAATCAAATCAGAGTAGGATAATGAGAAATAAAACCAAATCTTAAAAACACCTTCCCTCCACCCCTCTCTTCTTCCTGTGTTTATTTTTACTCAGTTTTCTCTCCCTCCTCGCCCCCAGCAGCACAGGGGGCAGGGATGGGGGTTGCAGTCAGTCCATCACCCGTGTCTCCGCCACTGCTTCCTCCCCAGGGGGGGACTCCTCACACTCTTCCCTGCTCCCGCGTGGGCTCCCTCCCACAGGAGACAGTGCTCCACGAACTTCTCCCACGTGGGTTGTTCCCCCAGGGCTGCAGCATCTTCCCGTGGGTCCCCGCCGCGGGGTGCAGCCCTTCAGGCACAGACCCTCCCAGCGTGGGTCCCCCGTGGGGTCACAAGTGCTGCCAGCAAACCTGCCCCAGCGTGGGCTTCTCTCCACGGGGCCACGGCTCCTGCCAGCAGCTGCTGCAGCGTGGGCTGCCCACGGGGTCACAGCCTCCTTCGGGCACCCCCTGCTCCGGCGTGGGGTGGAGGAGGATGGCTGCGGGTGGGCCTCTGCTCCCCCGGGGACCTCCATGGGTGCAGGGCACAGCCTGCCCTCTCCCCACGGGCTGCAGGGGAATCTCTGCTCTGGCACCTGGAACACCTCCTGTCCCTTCTTCACCGACCTTGGTGTCTGCAGATTCTT